>NC_142488.1:111645426-111948456 GCF_049115385.1 Moschus berezovskii
TACTGGAGTGGGTTGCCATGCCCTTCTCCAAACAATCTTCTGGACCCAGGGATTGAACCCCACGTCTCTTACATCTCCATCACTGGCAGGTGGCTTCTTTACCACTACCGCCACCTGGCAGCTTTTTCTGCTACATTTTCTAAAGATGCTAAGGTGAAACCAAGTGCCATAAGAATGTGTGACTCTTGAAATTATGGGTGGTTAGTCAGTCACAAGAGCAGATAGTGGCCTGGGATGGTCAGATTAGCACACTTAGGACTTTGTAACACTAAGGAAAATCCCATCACTCTTCAGATGGGAAAGATGACAGAGGGTGTCAAGCTCTAATAATTCTCATGGTCCCTGGGTAAAATAGAAATTGTTGTTCCTGTTTAAAGAGGAAATTGAAGCTCAGTTGTCTCACTTGTATTGAGAACCAAGTCAGAGAATAAAATGCAAAGTTTGAGTTAAAACTGGAATCTAGTATTTCCTCACATATCTGTTTCTGATTCTTATGGTGAAGTCAGGTTTTATTAAAAGAACCCAATACCACAGCTGGTCATAACCAGGGAAGAAAGGTATTTTTATGGATCATTCTACTATATACACTGTTATTTCTAATTTGTTTCATAGTCAGTTCAGTCACTCAGTCCTGTCTGATTCTTTGCGACCCTATGGACTGCATCATGCCAGGCTTCCCTGTCCATCACCAACTCCTGGAGTTTACTCAAATTCATGTCTATTGTGTCAGTGATACCATCCAACCATCTCATCCTCTGTCCTCCCCTTCTCCTCCTGCCTTCAATCTTTCCCAGCAGCAGGTCTTTTCAAATGAGTCAGTTCTTCACATCAGGTGGCCAAAGTATCATAGCTTCAGCATCAGTCCTTCCAGTGAATATTCAGGACTGATTTCTTTTAGAATTAAATGGTTTGATCTCCTTGCAGTCCAAGGGACTCTCAAGAGTCTTCAACATCACAGTTGAAAAGCATCAATCCACTGGTGCTCAGCCTTCTTTGTAGTCCAACTCTCACATCCATATATGACTACTGGGAAAACCATAGCTTTGACTAGATGGACCTTTGTTGGCAAAGTAATGTCTCTGCTTTTTAATATGCTGCTAGGTTTGTCATAGCTTTTCTTCCAAGGAGCATGCTTCTTTTCATTTCATGGCTACAGTTACCATCTGCAGTGATTTTGGAGCCCAAGAAAATAAAGTCTGTCACTGTTTCCATTGTTTGGCCATGTATTTGCCATGAAGCAATGGGACTGGATGCCATGATCTGTTTTTTGAATATTGAATTTTAAGCTAGCTTTTTCACTCTCCTCTTTCACTTTCATCAAGAGGCTCTTCAGTTCCTCTTCGTTTTCTGTCATAAAGGTGGTGTCATCTGCATATCTGAGGTTATTGATATTTCTCCCAGCAATCTTGATTCCAGCTTGTGCTTCATCCAGCCCAGCATTTTGAATGATGTACTCTGCGTATAAGTTAAATAAGCAGGGAGACAATATACAGCCTTGACATACTCCTTTCCCAATTTGGAACCAGTCTGTTGTTCCATGTCTGGTTCTAGCTGTTGCTTCTTGACCTGCATATAGATTACTGTGGAGGCAGGTCAGGTAGTCTGGTATTCCCATCTTTTGAAGAATTTTCCACAATTTGTTGTGATCCACACAGTCAGTGGCTTTGGCACAGAAGTAGATGTTTTTCTGGAATTCTCTCGCTAAATCCAGCTTGAACAGCTGGAAGTTCTCAGTTCATGTACTGTTGAAGCATTGTTTGGAGAATTTTGAGCATTACTTTGCTAGCGTGTGAGATGAGTGCAATTGTGCAGTAATTTGAACATTCTTTGGCATTCCTTTCTTTGGGATTGGAATGAAAACTGACCTTTTCCAGTCCTGTGGCCACGGCTGAGTTTTCCAAATTTGCTGGCATATTGAGTGCAGCACTTTCACAGCATCATCTTTTAGAACTTGAAAGAGCTCAACTGGAATTCCATCACCTCCACTAGCTTTGTTTGTAGTGATGCTTCCTAAGGCCCTCTTCACTTCGAACTCCAGGATGCCTGGCTCTAGGTGTGTGATCACACTATCGTGCTTATCTGGGTCATTAAGATTTTCTTTGTGTAGTTCTTCTGTGTATTCTTGCCACCTCTTCTTAATATCTGCTGCTTCTGTTAGGTCTGTACCATTTCTGTCCTTTATTGTGCCCATCTTTGCATGAAATGTTCCCTTGGGATCTCTAATTTTCTTGAAGAGATCTCTAGTCTTTCCCACTCCATTGTTTCCCTCTATTTCTTTGCATTGATCACTGAGGAAGGCTTTCTTATCTCTCCTTGCTATTCTTTGGAACTCTAAATATATGCAGTATTGTTTCTATTTTGTTTCATAAACACAAGTTAAATTACTTCTATGAGATTTTTTATTGACCTTGTAAATAATTTATTGGCTCTGTGTGTAGCAAAACTAAAGAGTCTGAAGGGAGTGACCTGCCTGATGTTGTTGAAAAAGTATTTATGGTTTGTCCTAGGTGAATCAGTTAATCTTTCTGGATCTTAGTTTCCTGTCTGCATCATGAGCATTTGGGACCAGATATTTTATGATTTAGTCTAGCTTTGAAATTTTGTGCTTCTGTAATTTGTGCTACCTTGATATTTTCTTCAAAACTTTTAAATTCTTCTCCCTTACTGCATAACCTTCTGCTTCCATTAAATTTTTTTTTGTGTGTGTGTATGTGTGTGTGTGTAGGGTGTCTAGGGAATGAGGGAATAATTTAATGAAATTACTGCTCTGTGTTGCTTACCTAGGTATGTCACAATTTAACAGAAAGACTTCTATGAATTCTGAATGACTCTTTTATTGAGAAGGTTATTTCTTAGAGAACAGATGTGATAATTATGAACAAATATTGACTCATTGGAAGAGACCCTGACGCTGGGGAAAATCGAGGGTAGGAGGAGAAGGGGGTGTAGAGGGTAAGATGGTTAGATAGCATCACTGACTCAATGGACATGAATTTGAGCAAACTCCAGGAGATAGTGAAGGACAGAGAAACCTGGTATGCTACAGTCCATGGGGTCACAAAGAGTCAGACTCGACTTAGTGACTGAACAACAACTACAAACTTACAAACTGTCTCCCCAAAACAAAGCCTTATTAACCCTGTTGTTGCTCAGTATTCTAGTAATTCTGAATGGATAAGTAGGAATTGTTTTGTCTTTTTACTTGTAATTTTCTAATCCTACAAATATAGAGAGGTCAGCTTTCTCCTTAACACTTTTAGGATTTGAAAGTACTGTATCTGAAAAGATCAAGTGTTTATAAAAAACAAGCACCTGTAGGAAATCACTTCAAAGGGATAATTCTGATCTGTTTACACATGGGGAGCAAGATAATAGAGTGAAGTCATGCATTGTTTGTGTGTGCTTGTGTAGTTTAGACATCTTTTTATTTTAGAAGCTTTAGATTTATAGAAAAAAAATGCAAAGATAGTATGAAGAGTTTCTAAATGCTCCACACCTAGTTTCCCCTGTTATTAACATCTTTCATTCGTATGTCACATTCAGTTCAGTTCAGTCGCTCAGTCGTGTCTGACTCTTTGCGACCCCATGAATCACAGCACGCCAGGCCTCCCTGTCCATCACCAACTCCCGGAGTTCACTCAAACTCATGTCCATCGAGTCGGTGATGCCATCCAGCCATCTCATTCTCTGTCATCCCCGTCTACTCCCACCCCGAATCCCTCCTAGCATCAGACTCTTTTCCAGAGAGTCAACTCATCGCATGAGGTGGCCAAAGTATTGGAGTTTCAGCTGTAGCATCAGTCCTTCCAATGAACACCCAGGATTGATCTCCTTTAGAATGGACTGCTTATTAACCAATCCTGATACATTCAGTTCAGTTCAGTCACTCAGTCGTGTCTGACTCTTTGTGACCCCATGGACTGCAACATGCCAGGCCTCCCTGTCCATCACCAACTCCCAAAGTTTACTCAAACTCATCTCCATTGAGTCGGTGATGCCATCCAACCATCTCATCCTCTGTCGTCTGCTTCTCTTCCCTCCTTCAATCTTTCCCAGCATCAGGGTCTTTTCCAATGAGTCAGTTCTTTGCATCTGGTGGCCAAAGAATTGAAGTTTCAGCTACTGCATCAGTCCATCCAATGAATATTCAGGACTGATTTCCTTTAGGATGGACTGGTTGGATCTCCTTGCTGTCCAAGAAAGAGACTCTCAAGTGTCTTCTCCAACACCACAGTTCAAAAGCATCAATTCTTCAGCACTCAGCTTTCTTTAAAGTCCAACTCTCATATCCATATATGACTACTGGAAAAACCATAGCTTTGACTAGAGAGATCTTTGTTGGCAAAATAATGTCTCTGCTTTTTAATAAGCTCTCTAGGTTTGTCATAGCTTTCCTTCCAAGGAGTAAGCGTCTTTTAATTTCATGGCTGCAGTCACCATCTGCAGTGGTTTTGGAGCCCCCCAAAAATAAAGTCTGTTACTGTTCCCACTGTTTCCGCATCTATTTGTCATGAAATGATGGGACCAGATGCCATCATCTTAGTTTTATGAATGTTGAGCTTTAAGCCAACTTTTTTACTCTCCTCTTTCACTTTCATCAAGAGGCTTTTTAGTTCTTCTTTGTTTTCTGCCATAAGGATAGTGTCATCTGTATCTGAGGTTATTGATATTTCTCCTGGCAATCTTGATTCCAGCTTCTGCTTCATTCAGTCCAGTATTTCTCATGATGTACTCTGCATATAAGTTAAATAAGCAAGGTGACAATATACAGTCTTGATGTACTCCTTTTCCAATTTGGAACCAGTCTGTTGTTCCATGTCCAGTGCTAACTGTTGCTTCCTGACCTGCATACAGGTTTCTCAAGAGGCAGGTCAGGTGGTCTGGTATTCCCATCTCTTTCAGAATTTTCCACAGTTGATTGTGATCCACACAGTCAAGGCTTTGGTATAGTCAATAAAGCAGAAATAGATGTTTTTCTGGAACTCTCTTGCTTTTTCCATGATCCAACAGATGTTGGCAATTTGATCTCTGGTTCCTCTTCCTTTTCTAAATCCATCTTGAACATCTGGAAGTTCATAGTTCATGTACTGTTGAAGCCTGACTTGGAGAATTTTGAGCATTACTTCGCTAGCGTGTGAGATGAGTGCAATTGTTCAGTAATTTGAACATTCTTTGGCATTGCCTTTCTTTGGGATTGGAATGAAAACTGACCTTTTCCAGTCCTGTGGCCACTTCTGAGTTTTCCATATTTGCTGACATATTGAGTGCAGCACTTTCACAACATCATCTTTTAGGATTTGAAATAGCTCAACTGGAATTCCATCACCTCCACTAGCTTTGTTCATAGTGATGCTTCCTAAGGCCTATTTGACTTCACATTCCAGGATGTCTGACTCTACATGAGTGATCACACCATTGTGATTATCTGGGTCATGAAGGTTCTTTTTGTATAGTTCTTCTGTGTATTTTTGCCACCTCTTCTTAATATCTTCTGCTTCTGTTAGGTCCATACCATTTCTGTCCTTATTGTGTCCATCTTTGCATGAACAGTTCCCTTGGTATCTCTGATTTTCTTGAAGAGATCTCTAGTCTTTCCCATTCTATTGTTTTCCTCTATTTCTTTGCATTGATCACTGAGGAAGGCTTTCTTCTTTCCCTGCTATTTTTTGGAACTCTGCATTCAAATGGGTATATCTTTCCTTTTCTCCTTTGCCTTTTGCTTCTCTTCTTTTCACAGCTGCTTGTAAGGCCTCCTCAGACAATCATTTTACCTTTTTGCATTTCTTTTTCTTGGGGATGGTCTTGATTCCTGCCTCCTGTACAATGTCACGAACCTCTGTCCGTAGTTCTTCAGGCTCTCTCTCTATCAGATCTAATCCCTTGAATCTATTTGTCACTTCCACTGTATAGTCGTAAGGGATTTGATTTAGGTCATACCTGAATGGTCTAGTAGTTTTCCCTACTTTCTTCAATTTAAGCCTGAATTTTGCAATAGGAGTTCATGATCTGAGCCACAGTTAGCTACTGGTCTTGTTTTTGCTGACTGTATAGAGCTTTTCCATCTTTGGCTTCAAAGAATATAATCAATATGATTTTGGTGTTGACCATCTGGTGATGTCCATGTGTAGAGTCTTCTCTTGTGTTGTTGGAAGAGGATGTTTACTATCACCAGGGTGTTCTCTTGGGAAAACTCTGTTAGCCTTTGCCCTGCTTCATTCTGTACTCCAAGGCCAAATTTTCCTCTTACTCCAGGTACTTCTTGACTTCCTACTTTTGCATTCTAGTCCCCTATGATGAAAAGAACATTTTTTTGGGGGCGTGTGAGTTCTAAAAGGTCCTGTAGGTCTTCATAGAACTGTTCAACTTCAGCTTCTTCACCATTACTGGTCAGGGCATAGACTTGGATTACTGTGATATTGAAATGTTTGCCTTGGAAACGAACAGAGATCATTCTGTTGTTTTTGAGATTGCACCCAACTATTGCATTTCAGACTCTTTTGTTGACTTTTTTTCTTCTTTTTCTTCTTTCCCATTTCTTCTAAAGGATTCTGATACATTCAATTCAGTTCAGTTCAGTCGCTTAGTTGTGTCCGACTCTCCGCGACCCCATGAATCACAGCACGCCAGGCCTCCCTGTCCATCACCAACTCCCGGAGTTCACTCAAACTCATGTCCACAGAGTCGGTGATGCCATCCAGCCATCTCATTCTCTGTCATCCCCTTCACCTCCTGCCCCCAACCTTTCCCAGCATCAGAGTCTTTGCCAGTGAGTCAACTCGTCGCATGGGGTGGCCAAAGTATTGCAGTTTCAGCTTTAGCATCAGTCCTTCCAATGAACACTCAGGATTGATCTCCCCTAGAATGGACTGGTTGGACCTCCTTGCAGTCCAAGGGACTCTCAAGAGTCTTCTCCAGCACCACAGTTCAAAAGGATCAATTCTTTGGCGATCAGCCTTCTTCACAGTCCAACTCTCACATCCATACATGACCACGGGAAAAACCATTGCCTGGACTAGACGGACCTTGGTTGGCAAAGTAATGTCTCTGCTTTTTATTATACTATCAAGGTTGGTCATAACTTTCCTTCCAAGGAGTGTCTTTTAATTTGATGGCTGCAATCAGCATCTGCAGTGATTTTGGAGCCCAGAAAAATAAAGTCTGACACTGCTTCCACTGTTTCCCCATCTATTTCCCATGAAGTGATGGGACCAGATGCCATGATCTTTTTTTTTTTTGAATGTTGAGCTTCAAGCCAACCTTTTCACTCTCCTCTTTCACTTTCATCAAGAGGCTCTTTAGTTCCTATTCACTTTCTGCCATAAGGGTGGTATCATCTGCATATCTGAGGTTATTGATATTTCTCCCGGCAATCTTGATTCCAGCTTGTGCTTCTTCCAGCCCAGCATTCCTCATGATGTACTCTGCATATAAGTTAAATAAGCAGGGTGACAATATACAGCCTTAATGTACTCCTTTTCCTATTTGGAACCAGTCTGTTGTTCCATGTCCAGTTCTGACTGTTGCTTCCTGACCTGCATACAGGTTTCTCAAGAGGCAGGTCAGGTGGTCTGGTATTCCCATCTCTTTCAGAATGTTAGTTATCTGATACATTAGTATCACCTAAATATACTGTATTCAGATATTCTTATTGTTTACCTAATATCCTTTCTCCGTTCCAGGATCCCATCCAGGACACCAATTATACTTAGTCACCATATCTCTTTAGGTTCCTTATGGTTTCAGAATTTCTCAGACTTACTTTTTTTTGATGGTGTTGTTGGGGAGGAAAAATAAGGTTCTTGGCTGAGATTTCCCCCCGTGAAAAAATACAGACTAATAGGAGAAAAACAACAAATTTAATAACATGTATTCCTCTTGTATGGTCTTCCCAGGTGGCTCAGTGGTAAAGAATCCACATGCCAATTCAGGAGATGCAGATTCAAGCCCTGGGAGGGGAAGATCCCCTGGAGGAGGGCACAACAACCCACTCCAGTATTCTTGCCTGGGAAATCCCGTGGACAGAGAAGCCTGGTGGGCTACAGTCCATGGGGTCACAAATAGTTGGACATGACTTAGTGACTAAACAACAATTCCTCCTTTATACATGGGAAAGACCCAGGAAAACTGAGTAACTCCCTGAAATGGCCCAAACCACCACCTTAAATGCCTCCAGATAAATACAAAAGATTTGGTGGGAGGAGGTTGACAATGCTGGTTATGGGAGGTTTTCATGCAAAGCACAGTAAGCAAGGGCATGGTTGTTATGCAGATTTAAGTCCTTAACTTCTCCATTGGTGAGAGTTTATAGAGACTTGGTCATCCTCCTCATCCTCGTCTCCCTGGTACAGAGAGGGAGACACTCTTGCAAACAGAGGTTTCACTTATAGTTGTAAATGTCTCTCACCAAAGGGTACCTCCTACTTGGGTTTTCAGAGATTCTTCTATGTCTGCTGTTTCTTAAAAATAACAAGCTCAAGTAATCCTTATGCCAGAGAGGCATTTTGGAGTGGCAAATTCTGCTCCCTTTCAACTTGACAGTTTTAAGGAATGAAGTCCAAAATTCTGTAAATTCTCCCTCAATTTGTCATTTTTGTTTTTAATGTCTAATGTGGTTTTCAGAGATGATTCTGTGTTGCTTGAATGTGGGGTGAACATGACATTCTCCTGTGACCAAGTTGATCTCCTTTTGTTCCAGGGGCAAATTGTACTTTACTTCGAATGTGTATGGTTAGCTATGGTGGATGGTGTTGGAGGTGGAGGGAAATGTGGGCCCCCTGCCAGGTGACACAGTCATTTTAGATCAGTCTTCCCCATTAGAATAGGATCAAATCTAGTTTTTCGATGGTGGCTCTGTAGCCTCTGTAGGCATGATTCTATTAAATGGAAATGCCATTTTAGGGTCTTAACAAAGACCCCAAATTCACCCAACTTGAAATATTGGGTGGGTCAAAACGTTTGTTTGGGTTTTCCCATAATATCTTATGGAAAAACCCAAATGAACTTTTTGGCCAACTCAATAGTACGCTTGCTAGAAATTTGTTGAGAAGTAATGTGAAAGTGAAAGAGGAGAGTGAAAAGGTTGGCTTGAAGCTCAACATTCAGAAAACTAAGATCATGGCATCTGGTCCCATCACTTCATGGGAAATAGATGGGGAAACAGTGGAAACAGTGTCAGACTTTATTTTTTTTGGCTCCAAAATCACTGCGGATGCTGATTGCAGCCATGAAATTAAAAGACGCTTACTCCTTGGAAGGAAAGTTATGACCAGTCTAGATAGCATATTAAAAAGCAGAGACATTACTTTGCCAGCAAAGGTCCATCTAGTCAAGGCTATGGTTTTTCCTGTGGTCATGTATGGATGTGAGAGTTGGACTGTGAAGAAAGCTGATCGCCGAAGAATTGATGCTTTTGAACTGTGGTATTGAAGAAGACTCTTGGGAGTCCCTTGGACTGCAAGGAGATCCAACCAGTCCATTCTAAAGGAGATCAGTCCTGGGTGTTCATTGGAAGGATTGATGCTAAAGCTGAGACTCCAATACTTTGGCCACCTCATGCGAAGGGTTGACTCATTGGAAAAGACACTGATGCTGGGAGGGATTGGGGGCAGGAGGAGAAGGGGATGACCGAGGATGAAATGACTGGATGGCATCACTGACTTGATGAACATGAGTTTGGGTGGACTCCGGGAGTTGGTGATGGACAGGGAGGCCTGGCGTGCTGCAATTCATGTGGTCGCAAAGAGTCGGACCCGAATGAGTGACTGAACTGAACTGAATGTACAAGAAGATTCTAGCATGTAACCTGGGAGTCATCCTTATCATTCTCCCCCCTTTATCACCTGCTATATCTAATCAGTCATCGTCTTATCAATTTTACCCCTCCCCCAATATCTAAGAGCTTATTCATTCTCATTGCTTTCTCAATTACCATCCCAATCCAAGCTCTCTTCAACTGCCATCTGGAATACTATAATTGTCTCCTAACTAGACTTCTTTCTTCTACTCTGCCTCCCTTTCAATGCAATCTTTTCATTGCAGTCACTAATTTATTCATTCATTTAATCAAAATATATTTATCAAGTACTCACCATGAACTAGGCACCATTCTGTGTGTTGGTGATATAGCAGTGAACAAAACAAAGCCCCTGAACTCATACAGTTACATATTATTGGGAGAGGTGGGCAATAAGCAAATTTTTAATAAAATGTTAGGTTATGATAATGCCATGAAGAAAAATTAAACAGATAAGGAAGTAGTGTTAGGGGTGCAATTTTAGATGGACTTGGCAGAGAAGACTTCTCCAAGTAATTGGCATTGGAGCAGAGACCTGAACTAAGAGAGGGGGTGATCCATGCAAATGTCTGGGGAAAGAACATTCTAGGTAGAATTAACAGCAAGTTCAATGCCTTGCAGGTGGGAACAAGGTTGACATTTTCTAGGAATAGCAAGGAAGCCAGTGTGACTGGACTAGAGGTAATGAAGGGAAAGTAGGGGAAGAAGCCAGGGGCCAGAGCTCTAAAGATCATGGTAATGGTACAAGGACGTGGGTTTCTCAGTGCAATTGAAAGCCGTGTGTGTGTGTGTGTGTGTGTGTGTGTGTGCACGCGCGTGCACGCACGTGCAAGTGTGCACGCAGGTGCATGTGTGTGTGTTGCCGCTTCAGTCATGTCTGACTCTTTGCAGCCCTATGGACTGTTGCCCAACAGGCTCCTCTGTCCATGGGATTCTCCAGGCAAGGAGAATTAGTAATTAGAAGTATTAATTATTAATTAGAATTAGTACTGGAGTGGGTTTCCATGCCCTCCTCCAGGGGATCTTCCTGACTCAGGGATCAAACCTGCATCTCTTATATCTAACCAGCATTGACAGTCAGGTTCTGTACTATTAGTGCCACCTGGGAAGCAATTGAAAGCCTTGCTGCTGCTGCTGCTGCTAAGTCGCTTCAGTCGTGTTCGACCCTGTGCGACACCATAGATGGCAGCCCACCAGGCTCCACCATCCCTGGGATTCTCCAGGCAAGAACACTGGAGTGGGTTGCCATTTCCTTCTCCAATGCGTGAAAGTGAAAAGTGAATGCGAAGTCGATCAGTCGTGTCCGACTAGTAACGACCCCATGGACTGCAGCCTACCAGGCTCCTCTGTCCATGGGATTTTCCAGGCAAGAGTACTGGAGTGGCTTGCCATTGCCTTCTCCGAATTGAAAGCCTTAGGAAGATTTAAAACAGAGGAGTGGCATGACTGAGTGATTTTTTTTCATAATATTAATCATATGACATTCTCCTACTTTTAAAAGCTTGCAAAAGCGTCCCATAGATTTTGGGATAAAGATCAAATTATTTACTATAGATAATTAATTACCTACAAGGCCTGTATGGTTGTGCTCCATCTGAGTCTTCAGCCTCATACTGTATGTCTTCAAGTCTTTGTATTTATTAATCTTTATCTTGCCACAGGGCCATTGAATATGCTATCTCCTATACCTGGATGGAGGAGCCTGGTAGGCTGCAGTCCATGGGGTCGCTAAGGGTTGGACACGACTGAGTGACTTCACTTTCACTTTTCACTTTCACACATTGGAGAAGGAAATGGCAACCCACTCCAGTGTTCTTGCCTGGAGAATCCCAGGGAAGGGGGAGCTTGGTGGGCTTCCGTCTATGGGCACATAGAGTTGGAGATGACTGATGTGACTTAGCAGCAGCAGCAGCATACCTGGAAATACCTCCACCCTTTTTGTTTCATTAATGCCTATTCATCCCTTGGATCTCATTTTATTGTTCATTTTCTCTGCTTGGGTAAACATTCTCCCATTATGGATGTTTATAGCACTATCTCCATCTCAGTCATAGCATTTGTCATAAGTGCAATTCTGTATTTGTATAATTATTTGAATAACATAATTTTGCCATGCAAAATTGGAAGCTTTGTCACCATTATATCCTTGGCAGCCATAGTACTTGGTATCTTCACAGAAAACACAAAATCAGCATTTATTGAATGAATGAATGAATAAAATACATTTCCCTAAGGCCTAACTTATGTATCTTATATTGAGGTGGATGTGGGGACTTGAAAAGAATCTTTTATCTACTATGTGTTTGAGATACCCAAGTAATGCGTCATATACCTTTTATTCTGTACCTGATGCCCTCTATTGATTAATTAGATAAAGCTGTTCTCTCTGAGTACTGTAGTTTTCACAGATCTCTCAGCTCACTGGATACCATTACTGCTCTGCTGGTATGGTAGTGTCAGCTTGTAGCAGAGCCCTGTTCCATCAGGCTCTGTAGCCTCTTTTGTGCATTGATGGGAATAGTGGGTCTTGCTGCTGCTTTACTGAGTAGGGAAGTACCCTGTTGATGGGTGCCATTGCTCTGATAGGTCCCCTTACATTACTGGAGTTGCCTATGATAAAGTTAAGAATGTGTGTTTGTAGTGGGGGGATCTTTCTATATTATGTTGTTCTCTGTAGAGGAACCCTAAACAGTGTTTCTGGGGCCACTGATATGTCAGTTCAGTGAAAACTCTTTCCTCTTTCTTAGGACATATGTACATGCATGGGACTTCCCGGGTGGCGCTAGTGGTAAAGAACTCACATGCCAGTGCAGGATACATAAGAGATATGGGTTTGATCCCTGGGTTGGGAAGATCCCCTGGAGAAGGGAATGATAACCCACTCCAGTATTCTTGCCTGGAGAATCCCATGGACAGAGGAGCCTGGCAGGCTGCAGTCCATGGGGTCGCAAAGAGTCAGACATGACTGAAGTGACTCAGTATAGCACACAAACACGTGTATACTAGAGAAACATTATGTGAGCTGTGGAGTCAGACATACACACTTGGCTTCCTCTTACAACTCCACACATTACTGGCTGGATGAACTTGTATGTTGTTAACTTTGAGCTTCAGTTGTTTCCTCATCCACGAAAAGGTACAATAACTTTCTTTCAGGGTCTCCTTATAATAAATAAATGCTTATAAAGCTTTTACTACAGGGCGTGATGTAATAGCTAACCAATTTGTGCATTAGGAACTGTTCTGAGTGCTATATAAACATTGCCTCATGTAAACATGCTCACAAACCATCCTGTGAAGGAGGTACTATAATTTCTATTTTATAAATGAAGAAACGGAAGTACAGAGAGGTTAGGTAATTTGTCCAAGATCACACAGCTGGAAGTAGCAGAGCTGAGAGGGAGAAGCTGGGATTTTAGAGCTCAGCTTTCCCTTCTCGATTCTAGAATTCTATACATTGAATTAGTACAGGGTCATTGTATTACATAATAGATATATTCATTCACCATCCCACTCCCCACAGCAGTCCTTCTCTGTACTGGGGCTAACACTAAAACCACCCCACTCCCCATAGCAGTCTTCTCCAAACCAGTATTAGGGCTAACACTAATGAGGAGATAAAAGCATAAGTAACTGCCTGACTTTCTTTTATCTGAGAAAAATTGAATATTCCTGGCAGCCAAAGGCTCTGAGCAGAGTGGATCTTTAGGATTACTGGCTTAAAAGAGGGCTTCATTACAGCCCATGCTATCCCAGAGGTTTTTCCTAATGTTTATATCCTTAAGAAGGAGCAGGGACACTGAAAAGTAAATTCAGATTAGTCTTCCCATGTTATGTGAGAGTTATTGTGGCTTGCAGATGTCTGGTTTTGGACAGATAATGTGTTCTTAGGTGTATCTAGTATTTTGGGGTCTGTGTATGATATTATTGACATGGATAATAAAAATAAATGCTAAAGAATAAGGCTCATCATACTGTAAAGAATGAAAAAACCACATTCCTATAAAAAATATGAAATCACACACATATGCACACCCCAACTACATATGACTACTAAAAGCACAGCAAGACAATTCTAGAAAAAACTCTGATAATCTTGAGGATTTATCCCAGTAGTCCCAAACTTTGGGAATTCTCACTTAGGGAGATTTAAAAACTGCTGGTACTGAAGTTGCACCTCAAACCAATTAGAATGTCTGGGCGGTGGGGTGGGAGCCAGGCTTTTTTTTTTTTTAAGATCCCTAGGTGAGTGGAATGTGCAACAAAATTTTGGAACCAGTGTTTTAGCTTATCCATACAGAAGTTATCATCTTCTTTTGATGGCCTTTGATGATCTGACATTATTTAGTAAATTAATCTCCAAGGTAGGATTCCAAAGTATTAGAAAAGGGTGGATATTTCTTGAGATCATGGACTTTGTTCTTGGAAGGCATCTCTTCATTAGCTTTATTTAATTATTTAAAAAATTTATCTACCTATTTATTTATTTCGGCTGTGCTGGGTCTTCATCGCTTCTCACAGGCTTCCTCTGGTTGATGCAAGCGAGGGCTACTCTTCATTGCAGTGTGTGGGCTTCTCATTGTGATGGCTTCTCTTGTTGCAGAGCATGGGCTCTAGGGCACACGGGTTCAGTAGTTGTGGCACAGGGAGGGGCTTAGTTTCCCCACAGCATATGAGATCTTAGTTACTGTGCCAGGGATTGAACCCATGTTCCCTGCATTGGCAGGCAGATTCTTAACTACTAGACCACAAGGGAAGTCTCCTCATTACAGTTAGCCTCAAATGTTTAAGAAGAGATGAAACTTGTAGAGGAGAAGGAAAAGAAATGGCTCCAAATTTTTCTAAATAAAAGGAGCTTGGGGAGCATGATTTGGTTTTAACTTGTTGTGACTGTGTTTGTAAGAAACACCCAATATCTTTAGATTTGTTTAGGATGGCTGATGGAGATTGTGAGGGATGATAAAGCAATCAATTGTTCCTACCATGCAGGTTAAGAGGAATGTATACTTTCTTTTGCTAAGGTGATTTTCAACAAAATTGTGAGGAAGATAAGGTTCTCAGCAAAATCTGCAATTGTAATTGTGTAGCATCAGCTTTTTTTCCTTTCTCCATTCATTAGTTTCCAACCCCACTAAAGACTATTAATAAACAATCACTAATATTTGCAGTTTTTAACTTCCAGAGATGTGTTTTGAATCTTGTTATATCAACACACAATCGCTTGACTCAAAGAAAGAACTCATTGAATGCAACATCAGGATCCAATGAATAGAACTACTGATTGAGTTCAAAGAAATATTCTGTGAAACTCAGTCTCATCAGTCTCTGAAAACTTGAGTCTAATGTGTTTCAGATGCTCTAGAATGGCTAATTGCATTTCTGAACTATGTCTCTGAACAGCTGTATATTCTTAAACATTCACCAAAAATGAGGAATTCCTTTATGGTAGCTTTTACTTCAGACTTTGTCACCTCCTGGAGCTGTCTCTTCTCCATTTCTTTGATAAGTGTCTCCCTAACATCTGTTTGTATTTGCACTTATTTTCTCTAAGCTCATAAATTGTACTGATGATTTTGAATCTTTTATGAAATAGAGGTTGATAGAAGCATTTTAAAAAAATATTATGAACTTCTCTATGAAAGTTAGCTTTTGTTTGAAAAATTGTAATCTGAAAGTTTCTGAGGGCCCTAGATAATTGCCGGGCTTCCCTGATGGTTCAGTAATAAAAAATCCTGCCTGTTAATGCAGGAGATTGGGATTCTATCCCTGGGTCGGGAAGATCACCTAGAAAAGAACATGGCAATCTACTCCAGTGCTCTTGCCTGCAGAATCGCATGGACAGAGGAGCTACAGTCCATAGTGTTGCAAAAGAGTTGGACATGACTTATCGACTAAACAACAACATGGATATAAATATGAGAGTATGATGAGGCTTAAAATTCATTGGAAGTTGAATCTCCTGCCATCTTGGACCTTGTTCAGTTCAGTTCAGTTCAGTTACTCAGTCGTGTCCGAATCTTTGCGACCCCATGAATCACAGCACGCCAGGCCTCCCTGTCCATCACCAACTCCCGGAGTTCACTCAAACTCATGTCCATTGAGTCGGTGATGCCATCCAGCCATCTCATTCTCTGTCGTCCCGTCTCCTCCCACCCCCAATTCTTCCTAGCATCAGACTCTTTTCCAGTGAGTCAACTCGACGCATGAGGTGGCCAAAGTATTGGAGTTTCAGCTTTAGCATCAGTCCTTCCAATGAACACCCAGGATTGATCTCCTTTAGAATGGACTGGTTGGATCTCCTTGCAGTCTGGGGACTCTCACGAGTCTTCTCCAGCACCACAGTTCAAAAGCATCAATTCTTGGCGATCAGCTTTCTTCACAGTCCAACTCTCACATCCATACATGACCACGGGAAAAACCATAGCCTTGACTAGACGGACCTTGGTTGGCAAAGTAATGTCTCTGCTTTTTAATATACTATCAAGGTTGGTCATAACTTTCATTCCAAGGAGTAAGCGTCTTTTAATTTCCTGGCTGCAATCAGCATCCACAGTGATTTTGGAGCCCCCCAAAAAATAAAGTCTGACACTGTTTCCACTGTTTCCCCATCTATTTCCCATGAAGTGATGGGACCAGATGCCATGATCTTTGTTTTCTGAATGTTGAGCTTCAAGCCAACCTTTTCACTCTCCTCTTTCACTTTCCTCAAGAGGCTTTTGAGTTCCTCTTTACTTTCTGCCATAAGGGTGGTGTCATCTGCATATCTGAGGCGATTGATATTTCTCCCAGCAATCTTGATTCCAGCTTGTGCTTCTTCCAGCCCAGCGTTACTCATGATGTACTCTGCATATAAGTTAAATAAGCAGGGTGACAATATACAACCTTGACGTACTCCTTTTCCTATTTGGAACCAGTCTGTTGTTCCACATCCAGTTCTAAATGTTGCTTTCTGACCTGCATACAGTTTATGTCATGTCCTCAGGCTATGTCAGGGCTTCCCTGGTAGCTCATTGTTAAAGAATCCACCTGCCAATACAGGATGCTTTGTTTGATCCCTGGGTCGGAAAGATACCCTGGAGAAGAATACCAATCCAGTATTCTTGCCTGGAGAATTCCATGGACAGAGGAGCCTGGTGGGTTACAATCCATGGGGTCACAAAGAGTCAGACAAGACTGAGCTACTAAACAACACCAGATAACTGCTGGGCATCCTGGCTGTATTCTGGGTGGTCGATGGGTATTCTTTCACCACATCTTTCTTTGGAATCCTGAGGAATTTGCCTCCCCTCAACAGTTTTTTCTTCCTTCCTGTTCTCAACAGCATGGTGGCCCCCTCAATCGTGGCACACTCCAGTCTCCATGCCACAGACTGTGTGACAGAAAACAGGGCCTCCTGAGCACAGCTTGAGGGTCTTTTCCTACCTCAGGGCCTTTATTTTCTCTGGTAAGCTGTGAGGCCAAGTTTCTCAAGAGTTCCCCATCGCCTCATTAAGACAGGAGCCCAGGAGGGTGTGGGTGGGGAAAGATGGTGGGCAGCCCGAGGCATGGTAGTCTATCTTTCTGGCCCCTTAAGGTGGGATCTCTCCTCTGACCTTCAAGAGCTGCCTCCCCCAAATCAAGGTAAATGGTTAAAGTCTTCAACCCTCCCTTGGACACAACTGCCACCTTCCCCTTTTCCCCTTCCATCCTTCAAAGCACAGATTCTGGTTGGGCCAGTGGAGCTGGTTTTATGTCACTTTCATCAAACATAAAAGCTCCTCAATAGCTCTGGCTGGGAAGTGGGGGCAGAGGTGAGAGCAAACAGTGAAGGTGGCCTCAGTGGTGCTGCTGGGGCCAGGGGGGTGTGGAACCAGGGGGCTGCTGGGGTGAGGGGGCTGCGGGGCCAGGGGGCTGCCAGGGAGGGTGCTGGGCTTTGGCCTAGGCAACAGCCACCCCTGCTGGGTGACCAGGATTAGGCAAGGATGGCCGAGGAGCAGGTCCCCTTCCCAGAATGGAAAGTCTGGTGGTCTCAACACAGGGCAGGACTGCACTGTCAGGCTAGGAGATTCCCTCCATGTCAGCTGGCCTTGAGCTGGAATTGAAATCTGACCAAGGTCAGGGCAAGTCGAAGGAGAGCAGCCAGGTTCAGGGAAGGTTGGCCCCTGCTGTTCCCTCCAGCATGTTTCTCCAACTGGTCCTGGGGGCCTCTAAGCCTAAGAGAATTTGCTGCCAAAAGGTGATTGACAGGCCATCTCTTCCTTGCCCCTCCCCCTGCCCCCCCTCCACTTGGCTTTTTTGGAAGAGGGGCTCATCAGTCCTCTCTCTAAGCAGACCCCAGGACGAAGGCCTGGTTTAGGAGTACCAGCATGCCATGTGCAAGTGAATCCAGACAGGTAGGTTTTAGCATACAATAGTTGTAAATTCCACCAAGGGGGAGGGGCGTTGATTCCGACTGTTACAAACTGCAATCCGACTTTTCCTTTGTATACCACTCTTTGGTCCTAGGTCAAGCATAGTGTGATTCTGTGCCAAATGGCCTGGAGGTCAATGCTCAGACATTCAGGAAAATGTCTAGAAGGGACCTTAGACATCCTGGAATCCAGCGGCTTTCCAAACTTCGGTGCACAGAGGAAGCACCTAGAGGGCTTGTGGGACCACAGATTGCTGGGCCCCACCCCAGAGTTCAGGATTCTGGATCTGGGGAGACCTGAGAGTTTGCATTGCCAAGGACTTCTCGTGGAAGATTCATGCTGCTGGTCTGGGCACTGCCCTTGGAGAACCACGGGTCTAATCCAACGTCTTCATTTCATAGATGGGTCAGCTGAGGCAGAACCCCAGCTGGGTTCCAGAACTGGCGTTAACACTTACCAGGTGTTATGACTTTGCAATCTTATTTAGCTGTTCTGGGCCTGCATTTTCTCATCTACAAAATTAGGTAAGAACCTCGGTCATTCCTACCCCAGGTTCAGTTTTCAGGTGGCTGCTGTTGGGTAGTTACTCAGGCTTTTAGCAACAAGCCTCTGGTTTGGTGCAGCGCTGTCACGTGGTTATCAGGTCCTGGAGCTTACACAGCTTCCCTCTGGTTCCTGGGTCAGATTTAAGCCCTGCCTTTCCTGTGTGGAGGACTGAGAGAGGAAGATGCTATCAGGTTGAGGGTAGGACATAAAGCTTTGTTCTTTTTGTTGTGGTTTTCTCATTTTGCATTTGCCTCTTATGTTTGCTTACATTTCTAAGAATATTGGTTTTCTTTTTTCATGTAGAAAGTTTCCCAATGTTTTCTGTTTTTTTCATATTCTTTTAATTTAAAAATTCTTTTACCGTCTGATAATAAGGCTATTCAAGGATATATTTTCTTATTTTCCTTGTGTTTTTTTTTATCTTGTATACCCTTATCCCTCTGGAGTCATTTTGACATGTGTTATAAAGTTTGGATCTTGGTTGCCTTTCCTTTTTTTTCTAAATGGCTAAACTCTGGTATCATTTGTTGAGTAACCTCTTTCCTCTCTTTTGATGTCTGACTGTGCATTCTTAGCACTCTAAGAATGTAGAATAGGTGGGAGTGAGATTTTTGTCCAAGCCGATTTTTTTTTCAGATAGGGAAGTTGAGGCCCAGAGCAGCTAACTGGTTTTCCTAAGATCATATTAGTTAATGGAGAAGCTCTGACTTGTTTGTTTGTTTATTTTTGGCCATGCTGAGTCTCGTTGCTGTGCTTGGGCTTTCTTTAGTTGGGGTGAGCAGTGGCTTTTCTTGTTGCAGAGCATGGGCTCTAGAGTGCAGGTTCAGTATTTGTTGCCCATGGGCTTCATTGCTCCTTGACATGTGGAATCTTTTTGGAGTAGGAATGGAACCCGTGATCCCTGCACTGGCAGGAAGATTCTTAACCACTGAGCTACCAGGAAAGGCCAGATCTCTGTGACTTCTAATCTGAGTTTGAGATATATAGGTCTGCTTGTCTATCGAGCTCCAGGGACATTTGTCAGGACGAAGTCAACTAACTTGCCACAAAGTAAATGAGCATGACCTAGGGTCTCTGAAAGGTAGAGACCAGCCTTCCTCAGCCATCCCAGAGAAACCAGTAAATATTTACTGCACACCTATGTTCAAACTCCCCTGGTGGTTCAGTGGTAAAGAATCTGCCTGCGGTGCAGGAGATGTGGGAGATGTGTGGGAGATTCAGGTTCAATTCCTGGGTTGGGAAAATACCCTGGAAGTGAAAATGGCAACCCACTCCAGCCTTCTTGCCTGGAGAATCCCATGGGCAGAGGGGCCTGGTGGGCTACAGTCCACGAGGTCACAAAGAGTTGGACATGACTGGGCACACACGCATTCAGTGACTTGTATACGATATTGCTGGGGACAGAGAAGCAGGTGTCACTATCTCTGGTGACAAGGGCTCTAGTCTAGTTGGGAGAAAGATTGCCTGTGAAATATTTCCATCTTTACACTCTTATGTATTGACTCTCTCAGTTCTGCAACAGAGTGTCAGGAAGTCCCACAGTGTGTGGACTTTTCTCAGGAAAGGTTTCACAGAGGAGAGAGGACTTGAACTCAAAAGATGGCAGTATCCCCTACCTGGGTAGTGCAGTAAAAGCAACAATTGTCTCTTCAGGGCCTGTGTTAAAATTCACACAAGGCCTGAGAGGGTCCTAAGCTATAAGTAAAGACTGACCCAAGGGGTGGGGGAACGAATGGCATATTGTCTTTGGCCAGAGGACAGACCTGAGTGATGTGATGGAGGTCCTGTGGCGAGGAAGGTTTCTAGTAGGAACCCCTCTTTTCCTACCACATGCTATGACAGGGCTGTCTCTACTCTCTGCTTTTCCTTAGCAGAAACAAATACTACTAGATAGATTTTCTTTTTTTAATACAAAAGTGCACTCCTTATTTCTTCACCTGCTTCATGTCATTGTTAATTTTTTTTTGCATTTAATCTAATTATAGTCTGAAGACTAAAAGTTTGGGATGAAGGTGATAAACAATTCGTAACTGATATATATATTGATAAGCTATAAATAGCAAAACTAAAAATATGGAAGAGGAAGAGAGGGAAGTGAAAATAGAATAAGCTCATGGATTATTACATAGGCATATGTGAGTCCAAGGATTTTTTTTAATAGACTTTATTTTTTAGACCAGTTTTAGGTTCACATCAGAGTTAAGTAGAAGGTACACAGATTTCTCATATACCTCCTGCTCCCACACATGTACAGCCTTCCTGACTATCAACATTCTACCCTAGAGTGGTATATTTGTTACAGTTAATTAACCTTCAATGACAAATCATTATCACTCGAAGTCCATAGTTTACATTAGGGTTTACTCTTGATGTACACTGTTTAGGTTTTGAGAAATATATAATGACATGTATGCACCATTACATTATCATATAGAGAAGTTTCACTGCCCCAAAATACCCTGTGCTCTGCATATACATCCATTCCTTCCCCCAACCCCTTCCAACCACTGATCTGTTTAGTCTCCATCAGTTCAGTTCAGTTCAGTCGCTCAGTCGTGTCCGACTCTCTGTGACCCCATGAACCACAGCATGCCAGGCCTCCCTGTCCATCACCAACTCCCGGAGTTCACTCAAACTCATGTCCATCGAGTCGGTGATGCCATCCAGCCATCTCATTCTCTGTCGTCCCTGTCTCCTCCCGCCCCCAATCCCTCCCAGCATCAGAGTCTTTTCCAGTGAGTCAGCTCGTTGCATGAGGTGGCCAAAGTATTGGAGTTTCAATCCTACAACAAATAGTCTTTTGAAATTGACATATTTCACTTAGTAATACGACTTAACGTTCTTGCATGTCTTTTCATGGCTTGATATGTCAGCTGCCCACCCTCCATCTTTATTGAGATATATTTGGTATATAACATTGTGTAAATCTAAGGTGCACAATGTGATGTTTTGATGGTCATATATATTGTAAAGTGATTTACCACGTTAAAGTTAGTTAACGCATCCATTACCTTACATAAGTTCTTTTCTGTGTTGGTGGTGGTTGTGAGAATATTTAAGATCCACTCTCTTAGCAACTTTGAAGGATACAACATAGTATTGTTAACTATGGCCACCATACTGAATATTAGATCCCCTGAACTTGTTCATCTTATAATTGAAAGTTTGTTTCCTTTGAACAACATCTCCGGGTTTCCCCTCCCTGCAGCCCCTGGCAACCACCATTCTACTCTGTTTCTGTGAGTTTGGCTCTTTTTTAGATCACATATAAGTGAGATCATACAAGATCTGTCTTTCTCTGTCTGACTTATTTCACTTAGCATAATGCCTTCATGGTTTATACATGTTATCATAACATTCAGGATTTCCTCTTTTTTTATGACTGAATAATGTTTCATTGTGTATATATGTATACATTTACACACACAACACATTTTCTTCATTCATGCACAGGCACTTTGATTGTTTCCATATCTTGGTTATTGTAAATAATGTTGCAATGAACAAGGGGCTGCAGATATTTCTCTGAGGTAGTTATTTAATTTTTTTGGCTATATATCCAGAAGTGGGATTTCTGGATCATATGGTAGTTTTATTTTTAATTTTTTGGAGGAAACTTATGCAATTTTACACAGTGCCTGTACCAAGTTACAGTCCCACCAACAGTGTACAAGGGTTCTCTTTTCTTTAATATCCTTGCCAACACTTGTTTTGTCTTTTTGATAACAGTCATTTGAACAGTATTGCAAGAGTTCCTACATTAGCCGTTTATCAGATAGATGATTTGAAAATATTTTCTCCCACTCCATAGATTGCCGTAGTCTTACTTGTCTATTTTTGCATTTGCTGCCTGTACTTTTAATGTCATACCCCCAAATTTTTTGCCAAAACCTAGGTCAAGGAGCTTGTCCTAGGAAAGCTGTGGCTGTGTTTTCTTCCAGGAGTTTTATGGTTTCAGGTCTTAAATTTAAGTCTAATCCATTTCAAGTGAATTTTGTGAGTGCTATAAGATGGGAGTCCAATTTTATTCTTCTCATGTGGATAACTAGTTTTACCCAATACCATTTTTTGAAGAGTCTTTCCCACTAAATATTCTCAGCTCCCTTGTGAAATATTAGGACTTCCCCTGTGGTTCAGATGGTAAAGCGTCTGCCTACACTGCAGGAGACCCGGGTTCAATCCCTGGGTTGAATTAGTTGACCAATTATGCATGGGCTTATTTCTGAGCTCTTGATTCTGTCCCATTGTTCCATGCTGTTTCAAATACTATACTTTGTAATATAACTTGAGATCAGGAAGTGTGATCTCTCCAGCTTTGTTGTTCATTCTCAGGATTGTTTGGATATTTGGAGTCTTTTGTGGTTCCACGCAAATTTTAGATTGCTTTTTCTATTCTGTGAAAAGATGTCATTGGAATTTTGATAGGAATTGCATTGAATGTGTAGTTGGCTTTGGGTAGTATGGACGTTTTAACAATATTCTTTCTATACAGGAAATGGGGATATCTTTCCCTTTATGTCTTCTTCAATTTCTGTCCTCAGTGTCTTATAGTTTTGGTGTATAGATCTTTTTACCTCCTTGGTTAAATGTATTTCTAAGTAATTTTGTGTTTGATGTATTGTAAATGAGATTATATTCATTGTTTCTTTTTCAGATACTTTGTCCTTAGTGTATAGAAATGCAACTGGTTTTTGTATGTTGATCGTATATCTTGCAAATTTACCAAATTCACTGATTAGTTCTAAAATTTTTTAAGGAGGTCTTTAAGGTTTTCTGTATATAAGATCATGTCATCTACAAACAGACAATTTAACTCCTTCCTTTCTGATTTTGATGTCTTTTATTTTTCTTGCCTACTTTCTTTGAGATTTGAGTACAATCCTGAATAGGAGTGGTGAAAGTGGGCACCCTTATCTTGTTTCTGTTCTTAGAGGAAAAGCTTTCAGTTTTTCTCCATTGAGTATGATGTTAGCTGTGGGCTTATTGCAGCTGACCTTTATTATGTTGAAGTATGTGCCTTCTAACCTAATTTGCTGAGTTTTTTTTTTTATCATGAAAGGATGTTGAATTTTGTCAAATTCTTTTTTTTCCCATCTGTTGAGATGATAATATGATTTTATCTTTCATTCTATTAATGTGACATTTACTGATTTGTATATTTTGAACCTTCCTTGCATCCCAGGGGTAAATCCCTCTTGATCATGTGCTATGGGATTCAATTTGATAGTGTTTTGTTGAGAAATTTTGCATCTACCTTCATTAGGAATATTGGTTCGTAATTTCTTATAATGTCCTTATCTGGTTTTGGTATCAGAGTAATGCTGGTCTCATAAAATAAGTTTGGGAGTGTTCCCACCTCTTTGAATTTTTGGTAATTGAGAAGGATTGACATTAATTCTTTAAGTGTTTGGTAAAATTCACCAGGGAAGCCATCTGGTCTTGGAATTTTATGTGTTGGGAGTTTTTTATTACCGATTCAGTCTCCTTATTTGTTACTGCTCTGCTCAGATTTTCAATATCTTTATGATTCAGTCTTGGTAGGTTGTATGATTCCAGTAATTTATCCATTTCTTCTAGGTTATCCAATTAGTTGGTGGGCTTATTTTTTTTTTCTAGTTCCTTGAGGTATAATGTGTGGTTGTTTGAGATCTTTTTTTCTAAAATTAAAGTAAGCACTTATTACTATAAACTTTCTTCTTAAAACTGCTTTTGCTGTATAAGTTATGATATGTTGTTTCTGTTTTTATTTGTTTCAATACATTATTTTTATTTCCCTTTGATTTCTTTGACCCATTAGGTGTTCAGGAGTGCACTGCTTAGTTTCCATGTATTTGTGAATTTTCCAATCTTCTTCCTGTTTTTGATTTCTAGTTTTATAACATTTCACTCCAAAAAGATACTTGATAAAATTTCAGTTTTCTTAAATTTGATGAGACTTGTTTTGTCTATTTGGGATAACTATTACCATTAACAGTTGTTGTTTTAACTTGCCTAGGTCCTGACTGTCTACATGTGGCTTTCACATCCTGTTTTGAATCCTCACCATTGCCTATGAGGTTTCTGCTTTCAGGAAAGGGCTGTGATGCTGGATACATTGTTGCAGATTTGCTTATAAAGCGGTTATCTTGGGACAGTGTGCTTTAGAAAGGATGCAAAAATGTTTTCTTGGCGTTATTAAGAGGTCATTTTTCTTGACAAAGGAAAAAAATGTGTCTCTAATGTAAAAGTCCCCATGATTTAGTCCAAAGATTGTGGACTATGTGCTTAGTTAAATGTCTCACTTTTTCATTGCTACTCCATACTTTGTAGAGACTAGTTTCCCAATCAGTCCACTACCCCTTAAATCACCTTCCCTGTGTCCCTGGAGGACCCTAATGCCTGTGAATTGGGTAATAGTAGCTGGGAAGGATTGGGGACGGGAGGAGACGGGGACGACAGAGAATGAGATGGCCAGATGGCATCACCGACTCGATGGACATGAGTTTGAGTGAACTCCGGGAGTTGGTGATGGACAGGGAGGCCTGGTGTGCTATGATTCATGGGGTCGCAAAGAGTCGGTCACAACTGAGCAACTGAACTGACTGACTGACTGACTGATACTTATTGTACTAATTATACGTTATAGAACACTTATATGGAACACTTTTTACACATGCCCCATGTCAATCTGTTCCAGGTCTGGCAACAGTAAGAACCCCCCTATGAGACAGAACATTTCTTGGGGATTATTGTACTCCTCTGCTTAGTCCATTAGTGTTTGGCATCTTGCCCCAATTTCACTGTGATTGCCCAGAAATGTATTGCACGTCCTACATATCCTATTGTTGAAGCTATTAAGACCTTGCTGAAATTCAAAATTCTACAGATGCCAAAAGCTATACTTCCAATCAGGCAGACAACAAGCTTACCACAGTGAAGAAAGTCTGGGGCCTGTGGAGAGCGGTCTTAACCCCTCACTTCAGCATTGAGGTGGAGAACTCCATGTAACCAAACTTTTAGTGCCTTCTACTCAGGAGCTTCTGCTTCAAAGGTTTTAGCCCAAACCAAGGCTATGTGCCCTCACCCCCACCCTGTGGCACAGTGGTAAAGACTCTGCCTGCCAGTGCAGGATTTGCAAGAGACACAGATTCAATTCCTGGGTCCAGAAGGTCCTCTGGAGAAGGAAATGGCAACCCACTCTAGTATTCTTGCCTGGGAACACCCATTGACAGAGGAGGCTGGCGGGCTACAGCCCATGGGGTAGCAAAGAGTCTGACATGACTGAGCACACACACACACACACATTCCTGCCCCCATTCCTAGAGACACACATACCTCAAAAGTTACTAGGCTGGACAGCTCCCACATCCCCAGTGAACCAGTCACCCCCAACCACAGAGAAGAGGAAAGTTCAAAATGGATATTGGGAAAGGAGAGGAGTCAGGATGAGAGGGAGGGTTAGCTATGAGGGATGGGGATAAGTAGCCCAGCAAGTTTTGACTCCTTCCTTCCTATCTTGCCCCACAGTCTTTTGTAGCATTGCCTCCATTAAGAACTTCAGGCAAAGGAGTAAAGATGTAGAATCATTTGCCATAAGAGTCAGTTGGTTAACAGGCTGGCTCTCCAAGGCACCAACCACCCTAGCTTTTCACCTAGGTTCACTGGAAGTTGGTTAAAATTTCCTCTCCAAGTCCTTCTCCTTTAATTCCGTCCCCCAAACACATCAAACACTGTGAGATCCCTCTGGATTCCTGTGCAGTGCCTACCTCATTTTCTTGGGAAACCCAGAAGTGTCTTAGAATACCTTTCACTGTGTCTGCCTCTGATACCTTGGGGCTACTTTGCTTAAACAGAAATGCAGGACTAGACATAACTGTGCTTTTTCAGTTCTGAGTGTAATGGTTAAGGAACACCAATGGGTCCTTGGTTTTCCTGATGATGGTATAATGTGATACCACACAATCACATGCTGGATTTTTGTACTTTCTCTATAAAACATCTGTATCTTTACCTTTTTGATAATGCTAGGTTCTTGATTAATTGGATTTTATTTCCTTTGTATTTTCTTCATGAAATTTCATTTAGATGGATGCCCTTTACCCAGGTAATTCTGGTAGATTAGCTGTTATACCTTCTCTCTTCTCAGTGTGAGCTTCTATTCAGTTCAGTTCAGTCGCTCAGTCATGTCCGACTCTTTGCGACCCCGTGAATCACAGCACGCCAGGCCTCCCTGTCCATCACCAACTCCCAGAGTTCACTCAAACTCGAGTCGGTGATGCCATCCAGCCATCTCATTTTCTGTCGTCCCCGTCTCCTCCCGCCCCCAATCCCTCCCAGCATCAGAGTCTTTTCCAGTGAGTCAACTCGTCACATGAGGTGGCCAAAGTATTGGAGTTTCAGCTTTAGCATCAGTCCTTCCAATTCTTATTCTGAGAACTCACCATTATTAATTTTTCCCACAGTTAACAACTGTTATTTTTAAACACAGGTTATTTTTTCATGTCCAGAGATACATTCTTAAAAGCATTCAGCTTCTTTGTAACTTCTTTGATCTTTGCGTATGAAAAAATACAACAGAACCTGTTTTGTAGTCTGTCATGGGGAGGGCAGTCAAATAGGATATTGACAATTCAGACCTGAAGGTTGTCAGAGAAATGAAATGTTCTTAAGAGGTTGTGCAGGGCATAATGGGCCTCCACTTAGGTGTGCCTGACCAAGCTGATGGCTTCCAGGTGGGTATTTGTATGGGGAAGAGGTGGTATTGAAGTTTTGTATATAAACACCTAGGAAGCAAAGAAAGTGACCAGTTGGAGGTTAGTGCAGTAGAGGGGGCAAGATGGTTCGTATTTCTACTCCAGTCTGGACTAGGGACTAGATCCAAGTATTATAGCAAGATGGGCTATTAGAATGAGGCATTTTCGGAATTACAGGCCAGTATCACTGATGAACATAGATGCAAAAATTCTCAACAAAATTCTGCCAAACAGAATTCAATAACACATTAAAAAGGTCATACACCATAATCAAGTTGAGTTTATTCCAGGGATGCAAGAATTCTTCAATATATGCAAACCAATGTGATATACCATATTAACAAATTGAAAGATAAAAACCATATAATAGATGCAGAAAAAGCGTTTGACAAAATTCAGCACACATTTGTGATTAAAACTCCAAAAAATGGGCATAGAAGGAACCTACCTCAATATAGAAAAGTCTGTATATGATAAGCCCACAGCAAACGTTCTCAATGGGGAAAAACTGAAAGCATTCCCTCTAAGATCAGGAACAAGACAAGGGTGCCCACTCTCACTACTATTATTCAACATAGTTTTGAAGTCCTAGTTATGCCAATCAGAGAAGAAAAAGAAATAAAAGGAATCCAGATGGGAAAAGAAGTAGTAAAGCCTCACTGATTGCAGATGACATGATACTATACATAGAAAACCCTAAAGATAGTATCAGAAAATTACTAGAGCTAATCAGTGAATTTAACAAAGTCACGGGATACAAAATCAATACATAGAAATCACTTACATTCCTATATACTAACAATGAAAAATCAGAAAGAGAAATTAAGGAATCAATCCCATTCACCATTGCAACAAAAAGAATAAAATATCTAGGAATAAACCTACATAAGGAGACAAAAGAACTGTATACAGAAAATTGATGAAAGACATCAAAGATGACATGAACAGAAGAAGAGATATTCCATGTTCCTGGGTTGGAAGAATCAATATTGTAAAAATGACTATGCTACCAAATGCAATCTACAGATTCAGTGCAATCCCTATCAAAATACCAATGGCTTTTTTTCACAGAACTAAAACAAATTTCACAATTCATATGGAGATACAAAAGACCCCGAATAGCCAAAACAAATCTTGAAAAAGAAGCATGGAGCTGGAGGAATCAGTCTTCCTGACTTCAGATTATACAACAAAGCTACAGTCATCAAAACAGTATGGTACTGGCACAAAAACATAGATACAGACAAGTGGAACAAAGTAGAGAGCCCAGAAATAACCCACACACTTATGGATACCTTATTTTTGACAAAGAAGGCAAGGATATACAATGGAGCAAAGATAGCCTCTTCAATAAGTGGTGCTGGGAAAACTGGATAGTTACATGTATAAGAATGAAATTAGAGCATTTCCTAACACCATATACAAAGATAAAATGGATTAAAGACCTAAATGTAAGACCAGAAACTATAAAACTCTTAGAGGAAAACATAGGCAGAACACTCGATGACAGAAATCAAAGCAAGATCCTATAGTAATGGAAATAAAAACAAAGGTAAACAACTGGGACCTAATTAAACTTAAAAGTTTTTGCACAGCAAAGGAAACTATAAACAAGGTGAAAAGACAACCTTCAGAATGGGAGACAATAATAGCAAATGAAACAACTGACAAAGGATTAATATCCAAATATATAAACAGCTCATACAATTCAATGCCAGAAAAACAAATAATCCAATCAAAAAGTGGGAAAAAGACCTAAACAGGCATTTCTCCAAAGAAGACATATAGATGGCTAACAAACACATGAAAAGATGCTCAACATCACTCATTATTCAGCTCACTCTCTCAGTCATGTCCGACTCTTTGCGACCCCGTGGACTGCAGCATGCCAGGCTTCCCTGTCCAGCACCAACTCCCAGAACTTGCTCAAACTCACGCCCATCAAGTTGGTGATGCCATCCAACCATCTCATTCTCTGTTGGCCCCTTCTCCTCAGGGTCTTTTCTAAGGAGTCAGTTCTTTGCATCAGGTGGCCAAAGTATTGGAGCTTCAGCTTTAGCCTCAGCCCTTCCAATGAATATTCAGGACTTACTTCCTTTAGGATTGACTGGTTGGATATCCTTGCAGTCCAAGGACTCTCAGTGAGAGTTCTCCAATACCACAGTTCAAAAGCATCAATTCTTCAGCACTCAGCTTCATTATGGTCCAGCTCTCACATCCATACATGACTAGTGGAAAAACCATAGCTTTGAGTATTGGGATCTTTGTTGGCAAAGTAATGTCTCTGCTTTTTAATATGCTGTCTAGATTTGTCATAGCTTTTCTTCCAAGGAGCAAGTGTCTTTTAATATCATGGCTGCAGTCACCATCTGCAGTGATTTTGGAGACCCTAAAAATAAAGTCTCTCACTGTTTCCATTGTTTCCCCATCTATTTGCCATGAAGTGATGGGACTTGATGCCATGATCTTAGTTTTTTCAATGTTGAGTTTTAAGCCAGCTTTTTTACTCTCATGTTTCATTTTCATCAAGTGGCTCTTTATTAGAGAAATGAAAATAAAAACTATAATGCGATCTTGCCTCACACAAGTCAGAATGCCCATCATGAAGAAGTCTACAAACAATTGCTGGAGAGGGTGTGGAGAAAAGGGAACCCTCTTGCACTGTTGGTGGGAATGTAAATTGATACAGCCACTATGGAAGATGGTATGGAGATTCCTTAAAAAAACTAGCAATAAAACCACCATATGACCCAGTAATCCCACTCCTAGTCATATACCCTGAGGAAATCAAAATTGAAAAAGACACATGTACCCCAGTGTTCATTGCAGTACTCTTTACAAGAGCTAGATCATGGAAGCAACCTAGATGTCCATTAAAAGATGAATAAATAAAGAAGCAGTGGTACATATATACAATGGAATATTACTCAGCCATAAAAAGTAATGCATTTAAGTCAGTTCTAATGAGGTGGATGAACCTAGAGCCTATTATACAGAGTGTAGTAAGTCAGAAAGAGAAAGATAAATATTGTGTACTAACACATATATATGGAATCTAGAAAGATGGTACCAATGAATTTATTTTCAGGGCAGCAATGGAGAGACAAATAGAGAACAGACTTATGGACAGGGGAGGGTGAGAGGAGAGGGTGAGATGTATGGAGAGAGTAACATGGAAACTTACATTACCATATGTAAAATAGATAGCCAATGGCAATTTGCTGTATAACTTGGGGAACTCAAACAAGTGCTCTGTATCAACCTAGAGGGGTGGGATGAGGAGGGAGATGGGAGGGAGGTTCAAGAGGGAGGGAACAAATGTATACCTATGGCTGGTTCATGTTGATGTCTGATAGAAAACAACAAAATTCTGTAAAGCAATTATACTTCAATTAAAAAATAAGTAAATTAAAAAAAAACATTTTCAGAAGCATGAGGCCCACTATGCTCAGGAATAGGTGTAACATGGAGTGAAAAGGGAAAGGGGTGCTAGAGCAGATATTTAACCTGGCTGCCTGAAACATTTGTCCTATTTGCAAGGTTCAGAAAAAGAGTTCAGTTAGGGATCCACATGTCTGAAAACATTTGAAATGTTCAAATCAAATGATAAACCATTAAATAAGTTGTATCTCCTTCCACGACAAATGTACCTTCCTAATGACCTGAAAGGCCAGGTTGGGATTTAGAATTCTTAGACTCTAAGTTCTGCCCTGATGGTGTGGGAAGAGCTGCCCTCCTTCCCTTCCCCCTGCCCATGCCCTGGTTCCTAGGCCGGGCCGCATCCCCTCCTGGGCCTACAACCCTTCCTTGGGCCTGGGAGCATCCACCCCAGCAGAGTGCAGTCAGCCCTCCCCAGGACAGGTCTAAGAGGAGCACACAGGCCCTGGAAACAGTCTAGGGACTGTTCAGGGCTGCCAGGTACCTGGAGCATGGGCTAGCAGGGACACACCCCTTGTTCCCACCGGCTGGGCTCCTGACCCTGGCAGGAGGGGTGTGGCTGGAAGAGGACCAACGTGGCCCTCTAAAGCACAGAGCTCAAGACAGAGATACCTCTTGCCTGGGCCTGGAAGCAATACTGTTTTAACAACTAGCACCGCAGAAATACTATCAAATCAGAACCAGTTTGAAGGTCCTCAAATTGTACTAGTTGACCTGCCCTTTCAGTTGAAATAATGGTGACAGGGAGTGCTTTGCCTTCTGTCTCACCATGTGGTTCTAGCCATAAGGAATAATATAACACATTTTAAAATGTCAACACTGGACTAAAAAAAAAAAGAGTTGTGGGGATCTTAAGTTTACTTCACTTTGTTGCTGCTGCTAAGTCGCTTCAGTCGTGTCCGACTCTGTGCGACCCCATAGACGGCGGACCACCAGGCTCCTCGGTCCCTGGGATTCTCCAGGCAAGAACACTGGAGTGGATTGTCATTTCCTTCTCCAGTGCATGAAAGTGAAAAGTGAAAGTGAAGTCACACAGTCATGTCTGACTCTTCGCGACCCCATGAACTGCAGCCTACCAGGCTCCTCCGTCCATGGGATTTTCCAGGCAAGAGTACTGGAGTGGGTTTACTTCATTTTAATCGACATTAAATGCCTACTAAGAGGAAAGTTCATTGCCTAGGGTTTTGGGAAAGAAAGATAAATAAAACCCTTAAAGGTCTCAGCCATTTAAAGGTTCAGTCCAGGGGTTGGTTTTGATGGAATAGGTGGATGTAGTGTGTGTATTTGCATGCACACAGTTAGAATATGAGGCATGCCACCACAGAACATGACAATAGATTATCAGTTATCTACAAGAAGGTCAGGAGCCAAGCCCATGGGAACAAAGTATGCTCCAGCTAGACCATGTTTCAGATACCTAGGAGGACTTAAGTAAATGCAGAAATGAGCCTCTCTAGTCTCAACCCCCCAGGCCCTTCCCCTTCTCTGATCCTCCACTCTGGTCATCTACAACTTTATCTTTTTATTACCTTAAACAGAGTTCAAACATTAAGTCCATTTTCTCCCTTTTCTCTTATTTTTACTTATTATGACATACTTCAGATCTGCACACATTATAAAGAATACTACTATAAACACTATTTACCCACCACCCAGTTTAAGAAATGTAAATTACAGATACAGTTGAAGCCCACTACGTATTCCTCCCCAATAGGATCGCTGTCCTTTTCTTTCCCCAAGAGGTAGCCACCATCCTAAATGTGGTTTATCTTTCCATCGCATGCCTTTCTGTATGCGTGCATATGCATACATCCTCACAGGAATTGCCTTTTACTCTCTGTATGTATCTACCATCCATTCCTGCTGAGTGAAGGTTCTCTTAGACTTCATATAGCTGGTATCATGTCTGTGACTTTCTGGAACCAGCTCTGTCCCTTGAGTATTTTTCTGGTGCCATCCCCTATCCACAGCCTCTCTGAGTCTCAGCCCCTGTGAATCCTAATTTCCTCTCCAGTCCAGCCCCTACCGTCCTGTTCAACTTACTTCCAACAGCCCCAAGGCAGTGAACGAAGGCTGGTCCCACCATAGATGGGTCTCAACTTCGCCCTCTGTGGCTCTCAACCAGCACTTCTCAAACCTTGGTTGCATCAGAATCCCCTGGAGGGCTTGTTAAAACACAGACTGCTGGGCTCCACTCCCAGCTTCTGATTCACAGGTCTTGGGTGGAGCCTAAGAATTCATGGGTGATGCTAATAATGCTATTTTAAGGACCAAACTCTGAGAACCAGTGCTCCAAATCAGTGTCTGGGCTCAGGCTCAGCAGCACCATCTGGCCTCCAGGCTGGGCCATCTATCAGGTTTCCTTCAAAAGCACCCAGCACTATGAAATACACATATAACACAAGTCATGTGTAATTTTAATGCTCTAATAGCCACATCTAAAGTAAAAAGAGGGCATCCCTGGTGGTCCAATGGTTAAGAATCCGCCTTGCAGTGCAGGGGACACAGGTTCAATCCCTGGTACAGGAAGATCCCACATGCTGAGGGGCAACTAAGCCCATGTGCTGCAACTCCTGAAGCCCATTTGCCCTAGAGCTCATGCTCCACAAGAGAAGCCACCTCAATGAGAAGCCTGTGCACCGTAACTAGAGAAAGCCTACAGGTAGCAATGAAGACCAGTGCTGCCAAATGTAAAAATAAATTTTTAAAGAAGTAAAAAGAAACTGGAGAAAGTAATTTTAATGCTATATTTAATACTAGTTTATCATTTCAACATGTAATTAGTTATTAATGAGACTTTACATTAATTTTTACATTTGTATTGAATGCTCAGTGGCCACACATGGCTAGTGACTAGTACAGTAAACAAGTTCATATCTAAAGCCTTGACCTCCATTTCTGTCTTTACAAAATTGTTTTAAATACAAATTTTATTTTGGGCTGCAATAAAAGAATTTAAAACAGGCTTATCAAATGGTGGAATGTGAGGCCTTCCAATGATGTAAAACGGCTTCTCATTTTTAAATAGATTTAAATCAGGATTATTTATATACATAAATCTATCTACATTTCAGTTTACTACTTTAAAACTTAGTTTTAACTAGAACAAATGCTGTCAAATATATTTGTAAAAGATAAAAGCCAATTAGATACTGGAGTTTTTATTATATTATTAGACAGCTGCTTTTTGGGTGATGAATTTTGGAATGAAATCAATGTTAATAACATTTCCATGGGCTTCTGAAAAATCTAAAAATAGTGAACAATGGATCCTTTCTTCTTTCTCTTCTTTCTAGTCTTCCAAACTGCATAAAGAAATGAGAGAAAATGAACAATTATACAGCATCAGCCAGCACCAGAGACTTTCCAAATCTAAGAAAACAGTCAGTCTTATGTATATCTGCTGCATCTGAGGGTTGTATCTCAACAAGGAGAGAAAAAAAAATATATTTTCCTCTTGTAACCTGCACCCTGGATACTGGGTGCATGTACAGCCTGATGGCTTCAGTCATGTGATCCTACCAACCTTGTCTTCCTCTTGCCCAAGACCATAAACGGTTTTTTTTTCCTTCCTTTGAGAGGCTAGTCTGGGACTTAAATCACTCTTTCTACCTTAAAAGCCTGTGCTTACTCCACAGATGATACTCACCCTCCCAGACCCTCGGTTTCCATATCTACCATATGAGAAAGAGACTGTTATTATGAAACACACCACTATGAAAATGAGGGAAAAAATGTTAACCATTAAAGACAAGATATATACCTTCACTACCAACTCAGTGATAAACAACAGCCATACTATGACTGTTTCTTTTGACTGTCACATAAGATACAAAAATCTACAACCGAACAAATGTTTAAGTATTAATCACTAAATGTGGTCCTACTTGAAATTCTGAACTTTTTGCTATTTGTAAGTAGTTACATTCTAAAAGGCATCTTCTCTTAGTGTAGGAGACTGCACTTCTGTGGTCAAGAAATGAAGGCCAAACGTGCACAACCCAGCTGCTGCTGCTTCTAGTCACTGTTTTCTAAAGAAATACTGGTCTTAGGTACTGATACATTTACAACTTGTTGGTAGTCTTACAGATACAGGACAAAAGACCTCATAAGAACAAATGAGTATATTTCACTTCATGCTCTTTATATTACTGGGTGCAGGAATGTTCTATAAACTTTAGGTAAATTTGAGTTGTTGAACTAATTTTAAACAAATGTTTTCTTAATTTACTCCAAGAATTAAAAGCAAAAACAAAACTGGTAAATGCCTGGGAATAGCTGGGTTATTTTCAAAGCTATACACAGATACCTGGACTTTCTGGGCCTGTTCTTTGCTGGGTCCAGATCCTTTTCTGGTTCTTCTTGTTTTCTGTTATACTTCTTTTCTTTCCCCTCACTTTTGGTGCCCTGAGCCTCTTCTTTGGAGTTCTCATCCTGGCATTCAGGAGTTTCTTTGGAGAATAATAATAGACTTTGAGACCAGACATTCACAGAAAAAAAATCCCAACTCATAAGGAATAGCAAGATATTCAGTACTCTACCCTTAGGAGAAGCAGGACAAAAGCAACAAAGAAAAGAGTCACTTTTCCTTCTGGCGGATACAACACTTCCATGGCCCTCACTTTGCTGCTACTTGATCATTTTCACAATGACATTATTTCTTCTTTTCTAGTAAATCTGTCACCCTGTGCTACTGATTACTTCTGGTCAAGGATCAGAATCCTCTGGGTCTGATTCATTCTGGATGTTTTGGTCAGAACTTTCTCGCCAAAATATGTTTTGCCTCAATAACAAATTCTATGGGGAAGCTCATTAGTTCCTCAATCCCCTGAATATTTCATTTTGACCAAGTGCTCCTGTATGAGTTCATAATGTTTTGGGATCAACTTTCCAAGAATCTTGCCATTTTTAAAAGCCATGAACCAAATATGAGGTATGCCATTTGCTTGTTCTCTTCCATGTCCTCCCAAGCTCCCTCTCGAACACCTGCCTCCACTAACCTTCACCTGTGGGCTCATAACTGGCACCGATCATCTCACGCCTCTTACCAGGGTTGGTAGAGGGCAGCTTATTTTCCCCCCAAACCAAAGAAGTCGTTATGGAGTTGGGCTTCTACTGGGCCCCTCTAACCTTCGATTCAAGTAGGCCCTGACTCCCAGCCTCCCTTCGGAGGCCCTCCTCTGAACCTGCCCCCTCCTCGGGATCCCTGGTCCCCAGACCCGGCCTGCAGATGCTAGTGTCCCCGTCCCCCCCCCAACTCCCCCCCCCCCCGCCCCTCGAAGGCTCACCCTCAGGGGCTGCCGGTCCCTGCGCCATCTCCCACAAGCTGGACTCCTCAGACTCCTCAGCGGCCGTCTCCCATAAAGAGGCCTCCTCAGCTTCCTCAGCCTCCTGGGCTTCCTCGGCCTCCTGGGCTTCCTCCGCCTGCTCCACCTCCTGGACCGGGGCTTTCTCTGCCGGCCCCTCCCCTGGTCCATCCGACGGCACCTGGACCTCTGAGAACCCAGCCACGGCGGCCGACCCGTGGTCGGGCACGCGCGGCCGGGTCCGGCGCCGGACCGACACGGGGTTGTCTTGGGGCCGGATGAGGATGTGGTTGTTGTAGTACAAACGGTTCATCACCGAGTGCACCAGATCCAGGAACGTTAAGCGGAAGCGGGTCATTGGGAAGTGGTGCGCATTCACCATGCGGTTCCTGCTCCCCGCCTGCTCCTCCTCCTCCCCCTCCTCAGCCGGCCCAATGTCCGAGTCCTCCTCGGCGTTCCCGCCCTCCAGGGCCGCCTCCCTCGGGCCTCCTGAGGCCCCCATGACTCCACCCGCCTCAGCTTCAGGCATGGTGTCACCCCTGTGAGGCTCAGAGTTGCGGTCCACACCTTCGTGGGCTCCGGCCTGCGCCCCCGCTGCACCTGCTGGGCCTTCCTGCCCGCCAGAGGCCAGATCTCCATCCCCTGTGGTGGACATGGCAGTGGGCAGTTACCTCAGCCTGGCGGGTGACGATGGCAATGGCGCAGGTGGTGGCACCCGAAGTGGCTGCCCTGAGAGGAGGCTGAGGGCAGTGAGATGGAACGAGGCAGTCACTGAAGAGACCACAGAGGAGGCCCCACGACCGGGAGGGTAGGAGGCCAACGGCTGAAGCGTCTCATGAAAGCCGGCCCTCAGGCAGGGGAGCCAGGCCACAGTTGAGGGGCGGGGCCAGAAGAGCAGACAATGGCATGCGCCCCCTTGTTACGAGCTTTGGGCTCATTTGCTGACAAACAAGGATTGACGTGCTCTGTGTCCAATGAACGGCCAAGGCCCTTGGTTGTCAAACTGCTCACAATTGCCTACTTGTTCTTTGACGCCTTAGGGTTCTAACATGTGTTGAGGTCTTCTAGGCTCATGTCCTTTATGTGATTGTGCAGGAAATTATTTATGAAGGCATTCTGAGCCATGTGAACTGTGAGAAATTTCCCACCTGGGAATTTCCACCTGGTAATGGCTCATGTGAATAGAGACAGGGTCATAAAAATGTTGTATATCTCAGATGTTAGCAGTACTGAAAACCTCCCGAGAAGAGAAAGAGAATTTGGACGATTTAACTTGGTTAACAGTAGTTGGAAAAGAGTAGACAAATTGAAATGAATGCAGTCAGAAGTGAATGTTGAAGTGTTGAAGAAGTTAGGAGCTAGAAGGTGTATGATGAACCCAGACAAATTCACTTAAACCTTTGAAGACTGAATAAAAATAGAGAGGTTTCTTCAAAGGATCAGGTCATCTCCTAAGAGCTAAGCATGACAGACATTAAAAGGGCCATCTTCCTAGGATGTTTCAGAGGCAAAAGTCCCAGACTTTTTATTGATCTCAAGATCCACTTAGTCCAGACCTCAAGTGTAATTTTGAAAATTATACAGAAATTAACTGCTTTTACAGTCATTCTGTAAAAAAAGATTTGTAGCACTAAAAATATTTTTTGAAAAAGACATAGCAAATTACATCTGGATGTTACATTTAGGAAAAATACTAATAAGTCTCATAATTGTAAAGAGGGATTTTTTTTTTCCTTTCATTAATCCAACCAAATTTCAGTGTTTTTATTTTTCCTCTGTCTCACCTCAGGAATGGAGCATGGTATTGCTGTAAATCATTGGTTTAAATTTGGAAGGAAATGTCAATAATCTCTAATCCAAAATTCTCATTATAAAGACAGCAAAAAAGAGGCAGAATCCCAATCTGAAGTCTGAGTTGGTTTAACATTTGCTGCCCTAAGTGATCTTGGAACAGTTACTTATCATTTCTAGTCCTCAGTTTTATCATCTGTATAGGTGCTGTTCAGTCAAAATATGAGTTAGGTAGATGGAACAAGATGGAATTATATTTAGGATACTGAGCATTTGTTGAAAATGTTTTTTTAGTTTGATTTTGCCTTCTAAGTTGGTTAATGTTTCTAAGTATGTAGTTTTTTATGTTGTAAAATCTAATAATTTTTTCTTGGTTTTAACATCATAAATTTGCAAATCTTTTCTCATCCAGAAATGAATTTTATACTTTCTTCTTTTTGGAGATCTTCTGAATATTTACATTTAACTCCTTAATTTGGAATCAATAATGACTCACAGTGTTAAGATTAAAATCTCAGTTGATTTTTAAACAGCTCACCTATAATACCATTTGTTATGTATTAATTCCCCTCTATAAGGATGTGTGGGCTTCCGGGGTGGTGCTAGTGGTAAAGAACCTGCCTGTCAATGCAGGATATGTAAGAGACGGATTTGATCACTGGGTTGGGAAGATTCCGTGGAGGAGGGTATGGCAATCCATTCCAGTATTTTTGCCTGGAGAAGTCTATGGACAGAGGAACCTGGGGGGACTATAGTCCATAGGGTCACACAGAGTTGGACACAACTGAAGCAACTTAGCATGCACACACATAAGGATGTGTGGCCAAGTCCCCTTTAGCATTTTCTATAAAGACAGAAGAGATGCAAGAGAAACACACGTTCTCCTAGAGTTTCAGGGCTGGAAAGGCCTTTAGATATGGAATCTAAGACCATTCTTTTTTAAATGGGGAAACTAAGGTTTAGAGCTGCTAACTTGCTTCCCTAAAGTCATGCCAGTTAGTGGAAGAGCCAGGACTAGGACCAATCTCCTGACCCTTAATCTGGAATTGAAACATACCTCACACGTCAGCTTTGGCCATCTTCTTTCCTATTGGACTTGTCAAAGAACAGTGTCATAGAACATCAACATTGGACATGGTCACTCTGAGACCATATTGAAAGGAGACAAGACAGGACCAAAACCAAGGTCATACATTACTAAACATCCACCTCTCTTGGCTAAAATGAATGTCTACAACTTCTTTACCAATTACATCTTTATCCTGGTTCTAGTCTCCTCTCCCTACAGGTAAGATTTACTCAGATACTAATCAGAGAATTGCCTCAGCTACCTAAAGACATCTAATTTAGGGCAAACTCCTGTTTCCTTGAAGGAAAAACTTCTCCAAATAACTCAACCAAACCCCAGCCTCTGTAACAAGTTCTTTCTGATACTTGTTAAGACATCACATGGTTCCCCCATGATGTGTGTTCTCCCTTAATAAATAGTAAACTGAACTGACTCAACCACAGGCATGTTTTAGTGATCTTTGGCTGGAGGACACTGACGGTGTAAAACATTTCCATCTTTACACTGTAATGCATGAACTCAAGTGAGTCAAAAGGCATTGAAAGTTTTTTCTCAGAAAAGGCTTCTCAGAGGAGGGAGGTGTTGGACCCAAAAGATGGGCAACAGGCTCGAACTAAGAACAATAAAGACAGGATGTTGTCTCTGTGTGGCCCTTGTTAAAATGCGCTTGTAAACCCCAGTGGGTCCCTGGCTGTAAAAAAAAGCCTGCGGCCTTCCCTGGTGGCTCAGATGGTAAAGTGTCCGTCTGCAGTGTGGGAGACCTGGGTTAGATCCCTGGGTTGGGAAGATCCAGGGAATGGTAACGCACTCCAGTACTCTTGCCTAGAAAATTCCATGGACAGAGGAGCCTAGTAGGCTACAGCCCATGGGGTTGCAGAGTTGGACATGACTTCACTTTCACTTTAGGGATAGGAAGGTCTGTCTAGTCAAAGCTATGATTTTTCCAGTAGTCACGTATGGATGTGAGAGTTGGACCATAAGGAAAGCTGAGAACCAAAGAATTGATGCTTTTGAACCTTGGTATTGGAAAAGACTCTTGAGAGTCCCTTGGACTGCAAGGAGATCAAACCAGTCCATCCTAAAGGAAAAAAGTCTTGAATATTCATTGGAAGGACTGATGTTGAAGCTGAAACTCCAACACTTTGGCCACTTGATGTGAAGAACTGACTTATCTGAAAAGACCCTGATGCAGGGAAAGATTGAGGGCAGGAGGTGATGACAGGGATGACAGAGGATGAGATGGTTGGATGGCATCACCGACTCAATGGACATGAGTTTGAGTAAACTCCAGGAGTTGGTGATGGACAGGGAAGCCTGGTGTGCTGCAGTCCATGGGGTTGCAAAAAGTCAGACACAAGTGAGTGACTGAACTGAACTGAGGGGTAGGAAAAGGAGGCAGATGTTGTTTCTGGCCAGAGGGCAGACCTGGGTGATGTGATGGAGGTCCTGGGGTGAGGAAGGTGCTTAATTAGGGCACTCCCATTTCCTATCCCATGCTGTGACAGGACTGCCTCCATTCTTCTTTAGCAGAGAAGCACATACTCCCAGGTAGACAGGTTTATTTCCCCCTATAGAAGTTGTGACCCCATGGACTGTAGCCCACCAGGCTCCTCTGTCTATGGGATTTTCAAGGCAAGACTACTGGAGTGGGTTGCCATTCCCTTCTCCAGGGGATCTTCCCCACACAGGGATCGAATCCGGGTCTCCTATTTTTTACCATCTGAGCCACCAGGGAAGTCGCCCAACCCATGAAACCAGAGTATTAATACTTTCTTTACTTCCTCCTATCTCTGTACATTCTTTTTTCAGAACTTTCAACAAGACCATCACTGTTCACTTTAGAGGAGATAGCATGTTACCAAACAAAGCAAACAAAACAAGAGAAATCATACAAGTGTCTTTCCAGGTCATGAAAAACTAGTCTGTCCACTTGAAGCTATAGGACAAACACTCCAGACCCTAGTCATTTAAGCATTCACTGAGCACATGTAAGCACCTACTATATACTTGGAATTATGTTAGGACTTCAGGACTCAGGTATCTAAGACCCATGGCTTGTTCTGGTTTATGATCTAAAGGGTTAGACAGATACTTGGGCAATGACGACTCACTCTGTCAAGTGCTATAACAAAGATAAGCACAAAGTGTTAAGGAAGCATGGGAGAGTGGATGATTAGCTATGGCCGGTAGATGAAGGGGTGCCTGGGAAAAGTGGGCTGGTGTCTGGGAAAGTGCTCAAGAGGGGGCATTTCAGGGGGTCCTGAAGCTAGGAGTTCAAGTGGCAGTAAAAAGGCAGGGGGCAGGGAGGTTACTATAGGTAAAGGAATCAGAGCATGAACAGTGGCAGAGATGTGTTGGTGTGTACCTAGCCAGGGAGTAAAATGGCAGGAGTGTGGAGCAGAGTGGCAGATGGGCCTTTAAAGTAGATAGGGCCATGAAAGCTCCAGTAAAGAGTTTGCCCTTTGCCCTGAAAAGGAGGTTGGCTTCCAAAGCCAAAAACCATTGAGATGGTGGTAGAGTTAGCAGAAGAGTTTAGGTGCATTTAGGACTGAGTTGAGTCAAAAGTTCTGCTAAGGTCCTCCAAGGTCTTTCTTTCAAGTTTTAGTATCCCACACTTTTCTTCTTTATAAAAATAATACATATTCTTTGTACAACAGATTAATAAAACACATAAGACTAAAGAGGGAATCAAAAAATCACACATATCTTGCCCATACAAATGAACAAGATGATAATAGAAATATAAGCAAAAGACATGTGTAGATAAATCATAGATAAATACAAGTGGTTTTTAAACATATGGACAAATGGCTTTTGAACATATGGACATATGCTCAAACAATTCAAATTAAAATTATATTGAGGCAAAGAGTTGGACACGACTGAGCAACTGAACTGAATGATAATTATTAGCATTTATTAAGTACTTATAGGTTGGGCACTATTTTAAACACATAGATTATTTTATTTACTCCTTGCAACAGCCTTATGATGTGAGTACTGTTATTATCCATCTTTTGAAAATAAGGAAACCAAAATATAGAGATGTTTAGCAACATTCTCAAGGATACATAGCCCGTAAGGAACAGAGCCTGGATTAAGAAAATAAAAATCACCCTTAATCTCACTATCTAGAAATGATCACTCTGGTATTTTAGTAAATAGTTCAGTTTCATTTTTCTGAGTTGGCAAGAAAGTATGATTGTTAATTCTTCTCTTTGATTAGAGAATCCTGGTCTCCAACCCTTAAATAATAGGAAGTTGGCTGTTGATTGCAAAGAGATATTCTTGACCATGTTAAGTTTTCTGTCCCTTTGTTGTTAAAAGCTGTGTGGCTTAGGATAAACTTTCCGTATGGTCCTTGCTGCTGCTGCTGCTAAGTCACGTCAGTCGTGTCCGACTCTGTGCGACCCCACAGATGGCAGCCCACCAGGCTCCCCCATCCCTGGGATTCTCCAAGCAAGAACACTGGAGTGGGTTGCTATTTCCTTCTCCAATGCATGAAAGTGAAAAGTGAAAGTGAAGTCGCTCAGTCGTGTCCGACTCTTTGCGACCTCATGGACTGCAGCCTATCAGGCTCCTCTGTCCATGGGAGTTTCCAGGCAAGAGTACTGGAGTGGGTCGCCAGTGCCTTCTCCGTCTGTATGGTCCTTAGTTTCATCTTAACAAAGAGAATAATTACCACAGGGTTTTTGTGAAATTTAACATGATAATATACAATGAGCGTTATCAGAATTAAGGGTTATTAGTGAGGTTTGTTCTGGTCTCCTAATCTTCTAAGCATGCCTTTTATTCAGAGGAAGCAGGATTTAAATTTGGTCCTCTTGTCCACCTTCAATCAGTAAATGCTTGTCTTCTGTACAGAAGAAATGCCCCCTCCCCGACTTTTATGTTGTTAGTAATTTTCATGGGAATCTTCCTCCCAAATTGTTCATTGGCTGCCTCCTCCTTGGAATTCAGGGGTTTTTTAAAAAAATTTTTTAAAAATTTATTTATTTTAACTAGAGGCTAATTACTTTACAATATTGTATTGGTTTTGCCATACATTGACATGAATCTGCCACGGGTATGGAATTCAGGTTTTAGTCAAAGAACACTCAGAGGGGATCATCCCTGACTACAACTTGTCACCCACTGCCACCACCAAACACTCTTATATTACCACCCTTTCTATTTCCTTCATAGCTTTGAACTTTTCCCATTTAATAAATTTTATCTTTGTTTTTATTACTCCTATCCTCACTCCCCAGCCTCCCCGACCACCACCAAGAGTTAAGTGCCACAAACACAGGGCTTATTGTCTGTTTTCTTCTCTCTGTCCCCCAAACACCTAGAATGATATCTGGAACAGAGTAAACACTCCGACATTTATTTATCTGAAAGATTTATTTATTTATGCCTGCACTGGGTCTTCATTGCTGCACGGGTTTTTCTGTAGTTGCAGCAAGCAGGGTCTACTGTCTAGTTGCAGGGTGCAGGCTTCTCATTGTGGTGACATCTCTTGTTGTGGAGCATGGCTCTAGGCATGTGGGCTCAGTAGTGGTTCCTGGACTCTAGAACACAGGTTTCCTGGACCAGTAATTGAACCCACATCCCCTGCATTGGCAAGCGGATTATTTACCCCTGAGCCACCAAGGAGGCCCCTTAAACATTTGTTTAAATGACTATACACAACTTGCTTCCTCTATATTGGTTAATTGTACAAGTTACAAAGTTAAATGCTACTATGTGTAGGATCACATTTATGAATTCGGAGAGCCCCCAGTGGGTGAGATTAAAGTTGAGCGTTGAATGTCGGTAAAGTTTGGGTAATTTCTCTATATACCAGTACATCTCATATTGCCAGAGGGATGGTGAAAAATATGCCTGCAATGCCGGAGACCCAAGTTCAATCGCTGGCTTGGGAAGATCCCCTGGAGGAGGAAATGGCAACCCACTCCAGTATTCTTGCCGGGAGAATCCCATGGATCGAGGAGCCTGGTGGGCTACAGTCCATGAGGTTGCAGAGTCAGACATGATTGAGTGACTAACACACACACATAAGTATCTTTAGATTGAGGGGGACAAGTTCATAGAAAAAAAAGTCTTTTAATTTGGCCATTAAAAGTATATATAAGATGGCAGAGAATTGCATCAGTGTTAATATTTGTTTTCTTTGTGGTTAGCTCATTCTAAATTTCAACTTTTGGAGGTCAGAGAGGTTACACATTAAATTGCTGTCTCTTTACATAATGTAAGTTAAAAATCTTCTAAAATTTTCTTCCCCTACACTGCCACAGGGTCTGAAATTGCCTATCTTAGCATCATTTCATACGACCTTTCAGAGACAAGTATGTTAACATGGTATCACATCCTACTGAAAATACTTTTATATCATTAGCCAGGTATTACATTAAGGCATGGTCTCGAGGAATTAGGACAGGAATTTTGAGAGCACATGAGTAGAGGAATGACAAAAAGATCTGGGGGCCTGGGGTGCTCCCCGGGAAAGGAGGCCTATATGGGGAGTGACAGTGACCCGATTCTAGGAGCTTGGGGATAATGGTGAAATCGAGAAGGACAGCAGGGGCCACTGCTTGAGAGTTAACAGGATGTCGCTGAAAAAAGAGGTAAAGGATCTAGGGATGCAAGTCTTGTTCCACTTTCATAGCTTTGCCTCAGGTCAACTTGTCTCTGGAGGTATTTAGTACTTTAAGACAGAAAGGTGAAGAAGATTCTTTGGGGTTCCACACAGTGAGGGTCTTGAGATGAGATGTAGGGAGGCTGCTTGTGAAGTATGCTATTGTAGCTTACCAGAGAAGAAGTCTGTTAATGTCATCCTGAATGGATATCTAAGTAACTTTAACTGATTTTAGAACAAGGCCTTCCCCCCAAACTCCCTTTCTCTGATTAACTACTTTTCACCCACTTTCTTACCCCGATTCTAGAGATTAGGCCCATTTACTACTTAAAGTCACACATAAGACTATAGCAATATTAGTATGAGCACTAATAGAAACCTCCTTGGGGCCCAGGTAATCTCTGCTGAGTTTAAGAAATAAAACAATAGAAATGGAGTTGGAGGTCTGCACATCCTTTCCTTAAATAGTAACTGGTGTCATGAGTTTGGTGTTTCATTCCTGTGTACTTTGCCTACATTTATGGGAAATGAAGTTCAGTTCAGTTCAGTCGCTCAGTCGTGTCTGACTCTTTGTGATCCCATGAATCACAGCACGCCAGGCCTCCCTGTCCATCACCAACTCCCGGAGTTCATTCAAACTCATGTCCATCGAGTCGGTGATGCCATCCAGCCATCTCATTCTCTGTTATCCCCTTCTCCTCCTGCCCCCAATCCCTCCCAGGATCAGAGTCTTTTCCAGTGAGTCAACTCGTCGCATGAGGTGGCCAAAGTATTGGAGTTTCAGCTTTAGCATCAGTCCTTCCAGTGAACACCCAGGACTGATCTCCTTTAGGATGGACTGGTTGGATCTCCTTGCAGTCCAAGGGACTCTCAAGAGTCTTCTCCAGCACCACAGTTCAAAAGCATCAATTCTTCGGCGATCAGCTTTCTTCACAGTCCAACTCTCACATCCATACATGACCACTGGAAAAACCATAGCCTTGACTAGACGGACCTTGGTTGGCAAAGTAATGTCTCTGCTTTTTAATATACTATCTAGGTGGGTCATAACTTTCCTTCCAAGGAGTAAGTGTCTTTTAATTTCATGGCTGCAATCAGCATCCACAGTGATTTTGGAGCCCCCCAAAATAAAGTCTGAGACTGCTTCCACTGTTTCCCCATCTATTTCCCATGAAGTGATGGGACCAGATGCCATGATCTTTTTTTTTTTTTGAATGTTGAGCTTCAAGCCAACCTTTTCACTCTTCTCTTTCACTTTCATCAAGAGGCTCTTTAGTTCCTATTCACTTTCTGCCATAAGGGTGGTATCATCTGCATATCTGAGGTTATTGATATTTCTCCCAGCAAACTTGATTCCAGCTTGTGCTTCTTCCAGCCCAGCGTTCCTCATGATGTACTCTGCATATAAGTTAAATAAGCAGGGTGACAATATACAGCCTTGACGTACTCCTTTTCCTATTTGGAACCAGTCTGTTGTTCCATGTCCAGTTCTAACTGTTGCTTCCAGACCTGCATACAGGTTTCTCAAGAGGCAGGTCAGGTGGTCTGGTATTCCCATCTCTTTCAGAATTTTCCACAGTTTATTGTGATCGACACAGTCAAAGGCTTTGGCAGAGTCAATGAAGCATAAATAGATGTTTTTCTGGAACTCTCTTGCTTTATCCATGATCCAGCAGATGTTGGCAAGAGGTTGTAAAATCTATATTTATGTCCCAAAGTACATAGCATTTTTGGCATGTTTTAAAATTTTATATAAATGGCATCACAATATCTATATTCTTCTGTCATTAGTTTTTGTCTTACACTTTTCCCTACTACCTCCATGAATTCATTATCCTCAGAGGGGTATGTGACTGAAGCTCCAAGGAGTTCTAGTCTCCTCTCCAGATGAGCCCTTGCTGTCCTAGTCAATTTACCCGCAACACTTTCGAGCCAGTGAATTAAGCTTGGTCTTACCTTAGATGGAGGTGAGCCTCTTCCTCTGTTGTCTTAGACAAGGTGCAGGGCTGGGTTCACCTGCACTATGTGACCTCCTAGACCATTACATTGGGAGCCTCACTTTGCAAACCACTACTCTAGAACATGAGACAGAGGATGAGATGGTTGGATGGCATCACTGACTTGATGGACATGAGTTTGAGCAAGCTCCGGGAGTTGGTGATGGAAAGGGAAGCCTGGCGTGCTGCAGTCCATGGGGTCGCAAAGAGTCGGATACGACTGAGTGACTGAACTGACTGACTGACTCTAGAGCAGGCATCCCTAACCTCCGGGATCTAGTGCCTCATGATCTGAGGTGGAGCTGATGTAATAATAATAGAAATAAAGTGCACAATAAATGCAATGCATTTGGATCATCCTGAAACCATCCCCCTCCTCCCTGGTCCATGGAAAAATTGTCTTCCTTGAAACTTGTCCCTGTCGCCAAAAACATGGGGGAACACAGCTCTAGAACATCTTTTGCCCCTTGATATTTTAGACTTCTTTCAACAAAATAATCTGATATGTTTACCAAAGGTGAAAAGGTCATTCAGTCAGTCAGTTCAGTCGCTCAGTTGTGTCTGACTCTTTGCGACCCCATGAATCACAGCACGCCAGGCCTCCCTGTCCATCACCAACTCCCGGAGTTCACTCAAACTCATGTCCATCGAGTCGGTGATGCCGTCCAGCCATCTCATCCTCTGTCGTCCCCGTCTTCTCCCGCCCCCAATCCCTCCCAGCATCAGTCTTTTCCAGAGAGTCAACTTGTCGCGTGAGGTGGCCAACGTATTGGAGTTTCAGCTTTAGTATCAGTCCCTCCAATGAACACCCAGGACTGATCTCCTTTAGTAGAGTGCTACAAACACTGCTCTGCTAATTATAAAATGAAAACAAGACTTTATTAACACCCCAGGGATGAATCACTTGTCTCTAAATTTCTTTTAATTTAACCATCAATGCAAAAATCCTCAAATAAGCTGACAGTTACTGAAGGTGGCTTTACTGGAACCCTTAACCATGCACATGGTTAGGTTAAAAGTGCATTGTGTACTAGTGAGTACAAGAGACTACATTTCCACTGCACAATGATGAAAGCGCAAGTCATGTATGCTAATTTGAAAACTACTTCAATTGGATTCTAAGGAAGGCTTTCTAACCCACTCTTAGTTTCCATTAAGGATTCTGATATTTTACAGCTGTAGGCGTATACCTGTGACAAAAGTACTTCACGAGAACCAAACTATGGATGTTCAAGGATGCAGTAAATTATGTATCTGACAGAAAAGTGGAGACCATTAAAATTCTAAGAAAGCACTGGTTTTAAAACCTTTTAAAAGCTGCTTATTGAGCTACCTAGAAAAATTTTTTTTAAAAAAGAAGCTATAAGCAGTGCTGTTGCTGCTACTGCTGCTAAGTCACTTCAGTCGTGTCCGACTCTGTGCAACCCCATAGACGGCAGCCCACCAGGCTCCCCCGTCCCCGGGATTCTCCAGGCAAGAATACTGGAGTGGGTTGCCATTTCCTTCTCCAATGTGTGAAAGTGAAAAGGGAAAGTGAAGTCGCTCAGTCATGTCTGACTCGTAGCGACCCCACGGACTGCAGCCCACCAGGCTCCTCTGTCCATGGGATTTTCTAGGCAAGAGTACTGGAGTGGCTTGCCAGTGCCTTCTCCGATAAGCAGTGCAGAGTATGTTTAAGCTATTCTCTAATGATATATAACGCCCTTGGCTCACTGCAGCTCGCACTCAACAAAGTCGTGTTTATTTTAGGGTTCTTCTTCCACTTCTGGTTAATCATTTTCTTCCTCTTGCTTTGCTTCTTCTCTCTTGATTCTTCACCTGTGTCAGTCATCATTCTATGTGTCTTGTCCTGTTGAGTATAATACTGATCTTGTACACTCATGAAAGAAGAACTGCAATTGATCTTCAGGAATTTTACCTGTACCAACCCCACTTTGTATTCTAAATTTAGGAATTTCCAGAGTACAAAAGTAGCTGAAGTATGAGTCCTTGAAAGTTTTTTTGTACCCTATTCTTGAAGTTCCATTTCCTCTGCTATCTTGTTCCTTAATGCATTCTGAGTGACGTTTTTCTTGCAATGTATTTAGCACCCAATGCAGCTTATAACTTGTGGTCCATGAGAAAAGAAGGATCAAAATCATCCAGGTATGACTTTATTAGATATGTTTTAGTCAACACCTCATTTGAGAAATAGTCACTGGATTCAGAGAAATTCAACTGTGAAATTCGTAGGCTCTCCAGCATCTGAGAACTTGCAAACAAGTATTTCAGGTGCTCTAAAATAGGCTCATCAACTTTCTGAATTCCATTTCTGAGCGATTCTGCATTCTTCAAAACTTTCATGCCAAGATAAAGAATTCTTTCAGGGTGGCTTTTACCTTCAGACTTTTCCTCAAGTTTTGTATTTTTAATTTCCTCAACAACTGCCTCTGCAATACCTGGTTTCCATTTATTTTCATCATTTGTAAGCTCATAAGATGATTTTGTACCTCTTATCATACAGGTTGATAGAGGCATACTTTCTTTCAGTATCATTAATGACTTTATGATGTTTAGATTTTGTTTTTGCCTGTTCTAACTGGAATTTTCTGAAGGCATTAAGTTGCTTAATGATATTAATCAAGTCCTGAAAACAGTTTACACATGCTACAAGTGAAGCACCACATCTTTCTTGGGAATCCTGAGGAATTTGCCTCCCCTCAACAGTTTTTTCTTCCTTCCTGTTCTCAACAGCATGGTGGCCCCCTCAATCGTGGCACACTCCAGTCTCCATGCCACAGACTCTGACAGAAAACAGAGCCTCCTGAGCACAGCTTGAGGGTCTTTTCCTACCTCAGGGCCTTTATTTTCTCTGGTAAGCTGTGAGGCCAAGTTTCTCAAGAGTCCCCCATCGCCTCATTAAGACAGGAGCCCAGGAGGGTGTGGGTGGGGAGCCCGAGGCATGGTAGTCTATCTTTCTGGCCCCTTAAGGTGGGATCTCTCCTCTGACCTTCAAGAGCTGCCTCCCCCAAATCAAGGTAAATGGTTAAAGTCTTCAACCCTCCCTTGGACACGACTGCCACCTTCCCCTTTTCCCCTTCCATCCTTCACAGCACAGATTCTGGTTGGGCCAGTGGAGCTGGTTTTATGTCACTTTCATCAAACATAAAAGCTCCTCAATAGCTCTGGCTGGGAAGTGGGGGCAGAGGTGAGAGCAAACAGTGAAGGTGGCCTCAGTGGTGCTGCTGGGGCCAGGGGGGTGTGGAACCAGGGGGCTGCTGGGGTGAGGGGGCTGCGGGGCCAGGGGGCTGCCAGGGAGGGTGCTGGGCTTTGGCCTAGGCAACAGCCACCCCTGCTGGGTGACCAGGATTAGGCAAGGATGGCCGAGGAGCAGGTCCCCTTCCCAGAATGGAAAGTCTGGTGGTCTCAACACAGGGCAGGACTGCACTGTCAGGCTAGGAGATTCCCTCCATGTCAGCTGGCCTTGAGCTGGAATTGAAATCTGACCAAGGTCAGGGCAAGTCGAAAGAGAGCAGCCAGGTTCAGGGAAGGTTGGCCCCTGCTGTTCCCTCCAGCATGTTTCTCCAACTGGTCCTGGGGGCCTCTAAGCCTAAGAGAATTTGCTGCCAAAAGGTGATTGACAGGCCATCTCTTCCTTGCCCCTCCCCCTGCCCCCCCTCCACTTGGCTTTTTTGGAAGAGGGGCTCATCAGTCCTCTCTCTAAGCAGACCCCAGGACGAAGGCCTGGTTTAGGAGTACCAGCATGCCATGTGCAAGTGAATCCAGACAGGTAGGTTTTAGCATACAATAGTTGTAAATTCCACCAAGGGGGAGGGGCGTTGATTCCGACTGTTACAAACTGCAATCCGACTTTTCCTTTGTATACCACTCTTTGGTCCTAGGTCAAGCATAGTGTGATTCTGTGCCAAATGGCCTGGAGGTCAATGCTCAGACATTCAGGAAAATGTCTAGAAGGGACCTTAGACATCCTGGAATCCAGCGGCTTTCCAAACTTCGGTGCACAGAGGAAGCACCTAGAGGGCTTGTGGGACCACAGATTGCTGGGCCCCACCCCAGAGTTCAGGATTCTGGATCTGGGGAGACCTGAGAGTTTGCATTGCCAAGGACTTCTCGTGGAAGATTCATGCTGCTGGTCTGGGTACTGCCCTTGGAGAACCACGGGTCTAATCCAACGTCTTCATTTCATAGATGGGTCAGCTGAGGCAGAACCCCAGCTGGGTTCCAGAACTGGCGTTAACACTTACCAGGTGTTATGACTTTGCAATCTTATTTAGCTGTTCTGGGCCTGCATTTTCTCATCTACAAAATTAGGTAAGAACCTCGGTCATTCCTACCCCAGGTTCAGTTTTCAGGTGGCTGCTGTTGGGTAGTTACTCAGGCTTTTAGCAACAAGCCTCTGGTTTGGTGCAGCGCTGTCACGTGGTTATCAGGTCCTGGCGCTTACACAGCTTCCCTCTGGTTCCTGGGTCAGATTTAAGCCCTGCCTTTCCTGTGTGGAGGACTGAGAGAGGAAGATGCTATCAGGTTGAGGGTAGGACATAAAGCTTTGTTCTTTTTGTTGTGGTTTTCTCATTTTGCATTTGTCTGTTATGTTTGCTTGGGCCTCCCCTGTTGCTCAGTTGGTAAAGGATCTGCCTGCAATGCAGGAGACCTGGGTTCGATACCTGGGTTGGGAAGATGCCCTGGAGAAGGAAATTGCAACCCACTCCATTATTCTTGCCTGGAGAATCCCATGGACAGTGGAGCCTGGCAGGCTACTGTCCATGGGGTTGCAAGAGTCAGACATGACTGAGCGACTTTCACACTTCATTTCTTATGTTTGCTTAAATTTCTTTTTTCACGTAGAAAGTTTCCCAATGTTTTCCTTTTCTGTTTTTTTCATATCTTTTGAATTTAAAAATTATTTACCATCTGATAAGCTATTCAAAGCTATAGAACAACAACAATCAAGTCACTCAGTCTAGTCTGACTCTGCAACCCCATGGACTGTAGCCTACCAGGCTCCCTCCATCCATGGGATTTTCCAGGCCAGAGTACTGGAGTGGGTTGCCGTTGCCTTTTCCAGATATTTCCTTCCTATTTTCCTGGTGATTTTACCATGTATGCCCTTATTCCTCTGAAGTTATGAAGTTTGGATTTTGGTAGGCTTTTTTCTTTCTCTTTTTCCCTAAACACCCAGTTCTGTTTATTGAGTATTCCTTTTCCTCTCCCGGGTTGTTTTTCCGTGCAGTCTCTTTTTTTTTAATTTTTATTTTTTATTTTTTTTAATTAATTAATTTTTTATTGGAGGCAAATTATTTTACAATATTATATTGGTTGGTTTTGCCATACATTGACATGAATTCGCCCCGGGTTTACATAAGTTCCCCCTCCTGAACCCCCCTCCCACCTCCCTCCTCCCTTTATCCTCCCTCTGGGTCATCCCTGCATGCCAGCCCCGAGCATCCTATAACATGCATTGACCCTGAACTAGTGATTAATTTCACATATGACAACATACGTGTTTCAATGCCATTCTCCCAAATCATCCCACCCTCACCCTCTCCCACAGAGTCCCAAAGACTGTTCTATACATCTGTGTCTCTTTTGCTGTCTCATATACAGGGTTATCATTTGCATCTTTCTAAATTCCATATATATGCGTTAGTATGCTGTATTGGTGTTTTTCTTTCTGGCTTACTTCACTCTGTATAATAGGCTCCGTGCAGTCTCTTAACATTTTTGGTAATATAGAATAGGTGGCAGTGAGGTGGTGGTGGTGGTGATGTTTTTTGTCCAAGCCTTTTTTTTTTTTTTTTTAGTTTGGGGAAGCCGAGACCCAGAGCGGGTAACTGGTTTTCCACAGGTGGTGCTATTTAATTGGGAAGCCGTGACTGAAACCAAGATCCCTGACTTTTCCTGTGAATTTGAGATAGGTCTGCTGCTTTTCTATACAACTTGAGGGCTGGGGATTGACTAATGTCTCTTCATTTTTTGGTCCTGTGGGAATTTAGCCTATACAGTTCAGTCTTCTAGTATTACGGAAGATGTTAATGACCTTATTATTTTAATTATTTATTTGGCTGTATCGGGTCTTAGTTGTGGTACATGGGATTTAGTTCCCTAACTAGGGATGGAACCCAGGCCCCCTTCATTAGCAGCATGGAGTCTTAGCCACTGGAACACTAGGGAAGTCCCCTAATGATCTTGTTTTAAATGTGACATCTCCTGAATTTTAAGTTTCTATTTCAGCCAAACACAGTATGCTTTCAAGCCACATGGAACCACTGGTGGTTAACTTTTTGACCTTTTTAAAAAATATTTTTAGTACTGGTTTGTGATGTGTAGTTTGATTTCTTTTCCAGTTATCCCAAACAAGGATTATTTAGCTAACATCAGAAGAGAAGCATTTCCTCATTCCTTTTCTTTCTCTTTCTTCTCCTCCAAACAATCTAACAGAGCAGCTTGTGTTAGTGTTCCTGGAAGAGATCAGCTGAATTAGATTATCTGAATTAGTTTCTCGCATTAAGAAAATTTCTGATGTGTGTGTCTGTGTGACCTTAGTCCCTCAGTCATGTCTAACTCTTTGTGATTTCCTGGATTGTAGCCCACCAGGCTCCTCTGTCCATGGGGTTTTCCAAAATACTGGAGTGGGTTGCCATTTCCTACCCCAGGGGATCTTCTCGACCCAGGGATCCAACTCAGGTCTTTTCTGTCTCCTCCATTGGAAGGTGGATTATTTACCACTGCGCCACATGGGAAGCCCACCATTTCTTATAGTTCCCTGATATTGACTTGTAGTCTAGGATTAGACCAATATATGGCAGGTTACGCTTCACTATGGTTGCTGTAGTGATGAAAATCTATGGCCCATAATTGACTTAGTGAGATAATGAAGATACAAGTGTGCTGGATATTTAAAGAAAACCAACAGTAATTGCATACTAGTGCTTCTTCCTTTCATTCACCTTTTCCTTAACCCAGAGATAGCCCTGGCTGAGCTTTCAGTATTCATCCCATAGCAGTTTAACAAAAATCTTGAATCCTCTGACTTCCTGCCTGAATTTCTGTTAGCTAACAAATGTGCTATTAATATTTAGACAGTGGTTCATTGATGTACTATTTAATTAGGAAATGCTTAATGGATGTTTGAGGGAGAACTAAGATTTTATAATATTTAGAATATAATATAATATTTAGAATAAAACATCAAGCATTTAAGGGGTGGTATGGCTTTTTGTATTGGAAGATGAAGGTTATTGTGAAAGTGTCCTTGGTTATGCCATTTGGCTTTTCATAAATGGCTCAGACGGTGAAGAATCCGCCTGCAATGCAGGAGACCTGGGTTCGATTCCTGGGTTGGAAACATCCTGAGAGGGCATGGCAACCCACTCCTGTATTCTTGCCTGGAGAATCCCCATGGACAGAGGAGCCTAGTGGGCTACATTCTATGAGGTTGCACAGAGTCAGACACGACTGAGTGATAAAGTATAGCACAAGTGGTACAGAATTTGGTGATGAGATGAATATGAAAACCTAATCTCTCTTCAACTCTCTTGCTTCCTCCTTAGTTCGAGCTTTAAGGATCCCTCACCATGATTATTGCAATATCCTCATAACTAATCTCCCTGCTTCCAGCATTGCTATTAATATCTTTCAGTCTGTTTTCAATACAGCAGTCGAGAGTGATCCTGTTAATTCATAGATCATGTCCAAACCCTTTTTGCAATACCTTCTATATCATGTTAAGTAAAAACCCAAGTAATTCCAATAGCCATATAGAGCCCTCCATGATCTAAACCCTCATTACTTCTCATTATTCTGTTCCAGCTACACTGTCTGTGCCCACACAAACTAGGCATTTTCTTCCTCAGAACTTGGAATGCCTAACTTTTTGGGAGTTCTTTTCATTATACTTCATTGCTTGGTAGAACCTTAAGACTTTTGGGATAGAGAGACTTTGGCTTACTGTAGCTCCAAAAGTGAGATCTCACTATTCAGAAAAGTGATGGGGGGCTTCCCTGGTTGTTCAGTGGTTAAGACTCCATGTTTCCAATGCAGGGGGCTTGAGTTCAATCCCTGGTCAGGGAGCTAAGATCCCATATGCCCTGCCATGTCCCGCCCCCCCCCAAAAAAAAAACTTAAAAAAAGGGGCAGTGTGAAATAATACGAAAAGTTCCCCAAATGTCCTACAGTTATGGTAGATTACTTTCATTAATCAGTAGTCATCACAATCCATTCCTTTTGCATAGTTACTGCTTAAAAATTTACCTATAGTTTCACAAACTCTTTCCTTTTAAGATTGGTGTTGGGCGATAGCACCTAGTAATAAAGGCTGCTTTGCATTGAGCTCTGTAAGACCCGATTTTGCCTAAGTTGTGTCAAAATTTGCATTAGAGTTCAGAATTCTACAGTGTTTGAAGTTAATATAGATGTTGTTTAGGTCATATTATTTAATAAACATAAATATATAAACACATATCTGTCCCTTTAATTCTGAAAGGGCATTAATTAAATCACTAACAATAATCCAGATAAACTAGGAAGAAATATGGGTTAATTGCAAAATGTGATCTCATGGCTTCTTCAAAAGATCAAACTTGGTCCCACGGCTGATGTCTTTTTTCTACAAATGTGAACACCATATAATTTGTAAAAATAAGTTACATAGGGCTGGCAGTATTTGAAATTTAGATTTCTGGACTTCTACGAGCTTTGGCAAAATAATGAAGTAATATTGCCCTTTAAAATTTTTTAACCAGGCCTTGCCTTTACCTATTCATCTTGAAAGACAGAGTGGTCTTTAGGGAAGAGAATGTGAATTGCTCAGGAGAAACCTGCAAAGCCAAGGGTTTTGGTCTACATAGTTAGGATGTGGATGAGTTTCCTGCTGTTGTATACTGAAAGGTGCCCTATACTGTTAGGCAAATTTCAGGCCTGTGAGGAAAAAAGCAAAGCAAATGTTGCCAGTGGGAGAGATGAAATTCTTGCTGCATTTTCTTTTCTTCTTCCCTGGGGCGACCAGTAACCATCCAACAGTTGTAGTTTCCTAAGAGCTTGGATGATCTAGAAAGAGAAACATTGCCATAGGCTGCTTTTCTAAATCAGTTGTGGATGAGAATCAACTAATGTACTTGTTAAAAATAGATTTCTAGTATCAGAATCGTTGGAGATAAATGCTGAGCATCTGTACTTTAACAAGTGGTACAGGTCATTTTGATGTATATTTTGAGAACCATTGTTTAGAATTTCAGGTTATGATGTTTATAGTCAGGTGAACTTCAGTTCATATTCAAGTTTTGACATAAACTAACTGTACTTACAATCCAATCTTCCTTCTGTTATCATACCCTTCCTGCCCATACTATCCTGTGTGATAAAAATCACCTCTCAATTACATATGCTTAGTTTGATAGGTGTCTAGTTTCTTCTTTCTAGTGTATAGAACGATCTTTTTATTAGACTAAGTTATAGCAAAGAAAAAAAATTTCCATCAACTTAAATAAGTTTATTTTCATTAATGTGTCCAAAGATGACTGGATCAGGACTGCCAGAGTAGATTTTCTTCACAGTCTTTCAAGGAATTAGATTTCTTCCATCATATTTTCCCACCATCTTCTAGGGTATAGTCCTTGTCTACATGGTTGAAGGTGGTTCACCTTCGAGATCATGTTCCTGATTTCAAGAAAGGGAAGGAAAGTGTATAGGCATATCTTGTTTTATTGTGCTTCACAGATACTGAATTTTTTACAAAAATTTTTAAAAATGCAGTTAAAGTAGAATATTATGTTCATTTCAGGTGTATTACATAGTGATTTGACATTTGTATACATTATGAAATGATCACTGTAAGTCTAGTAATTATCTCTTTCCATACAAAGTTATTACAGTATTATTGATTGTATTCCTTATGCTGTATGTTACATCACTGTGGCTTATTTATTTTATAACTGGATGTTTGTACCTTTAAATCTATTCATGTTGCAAATGGCAATATTGCATTTTTTATGGCTGATTAAAATTCCATTGTGTGTGTGTATGTGTATATATTTATGTGTGTGTGCTAAGTCGCTTCAGTCATGTCCCACTCTTTGCAACCCTATGGACTATAGTCTGCTAGGCTCCTCTGTCCATGGGATTCTCCAGGGACAAGTACTGGAGTAAGTTGTCATGCCCTCCTCCAGGGGATCTTCCCGACCCAGGGATCGAACCCATGTTTCTTATGTCTCCTGTGTTGCCAGGCAGGTTCTTTACCACTTGTGCCACCTGGAAAGCCCATATATACACACACATACACACCCCACATCTTCTTTATCCGTTCAACTATTGATGGACACTTAGGTTGCTTCATTATTTTGGCTATTGTAAATGACACTGCAATTGATATCTTTTCAAAATACTGTTTTTCTCATCTTTGGGTTAATACTCAGAAGAAATTGCTGGGTGATATGGAAATTCTAGTTTCAATTTTTTGAGAAACTTTCATGCTGTTTACCATAGTGAATGTACAAGTATCTGATCCCACCCACAGGATTCCCTATTTTCCACATCCTCACCAACACTTATTACTTGTCATTTTTACAGTAGCCATTCTGACAGGTGTGAGATGATCTCATTTTAGTTTTGATTTGTATTTCCATGATGGTTAGTTCATTTCCATAATGATTAGTTATATTCAGCATCTTTTCATATGCCTGTTGGTCAGTTCAGTTCAGTTCAATCGCTCAGTTGTGTCCGACTCTCCGCGACCCCATGAATGACAGCACACCAGGCCTCCCTGTCCATCACCAACTCCCGGAGTACACTCAAACTCATGTCCACAGAGTCGGTGATGCCATCCAGCCATCTCATTCTCCGTCGTCCCCTTCTCCTCCCGCCCCCAACCTTTCCCAGCATCAGAGTCTTTTCCAGTGAGTCAACTCATCGCATGAGGTGGCCAAAGTATTGCAGTTTCAGCTTTAGCATCAGTCCCTCCAGTGAACATCCAGGATTGATCTCCCTTAGAATGGACTGGTTGGATCTCCTTGCAGTATAAGGGACTCTCAAGAGTCTTCTCCAACACCACAGTTCAAAAGCATCGATTCTTCGGCGATCAGCCTTCTTCACAGTCCAACTCTCACATCCATACATGACCACGGGAAAAACCATTGCCTTGACTAGACGGACCTTGGTTGGCAAAGTCATGTCTCTGCTTTTTAATATACTATCAAGGTTGGTCATAACTTTCCTTCCAAGGAGCAAGCGTCTTTTAATTTCATGGCTGCAATCAGCATCTGCAGTGATTTTGGAGCCCCCAAAAATAAAGTCTGACACTGTTTCCACTGTTTATCCATCTATTTCCCAAGAAGTGATGGGACCAGATGCCATGATCTTAGTTTTCTGAATGTTGAGCTTCAAGCCAACCTTTTCACTCTCCTCTTTCACTTTCATCAAGAGGCTTTTTAGTTCCTCTTCCCTTTCTGCCATAAGGGTGGTGTCATCTGCATATTTGAGGTTATTGATATTTCTCCCAGCAATCTTGATTCCAGCTTGTGCTTCTTCCAGCCCAGCATTCCTCATGATGTACTCTGCATAGAAGTTAAATAAGCAAGGTGACAATATACAGCCTTGACGTACACCTTTTCCTATTTGGAACCAGTCTGTTGTTCCATGTCCAGTTCTGTTGCTTCCTGACCTGCATACAGGTTTCTCAAGCGGCAGGTCAGGTGGTCTGGGATTCCCATCTCTTTCAGAATGTTCCACAGTTTATTGTGATCGACACAGTCAAAGGCTTTGGCAGAGTCAATGAAGCAGAAATAGATGTTTTTCTGAAACTCTCTTGCTTTCTCCATGATCCAGCGGATGTTCGCAATTTGATCTCTGGTGCCTCTGCCTTTTCTAAAACCTGCTTGAACATCTGGGAGTTCACGGTTTACATACTGCTGAAGCCTGGCTTGGAGAATGTTGAGCATGACTTTACTAGCGTGTGAGATGAGTGCAATTGTGCGGTAGTTTGAGCATTCTTTGGCATTGCCTTTCTTTGGGATTGGAATGAAGACTGACCTCTTCCAGTCCTGTGGCCACTGCTGAGTTTTCCAAATCTGCTGGCATATTGAGTGTAGCACTTTCACAGCATCATCTTTCAAGACTTGAAATAGCTCAACTGGAATTCCATCACCTCCACTAGCTTTGTTAGTAGTGATGCTTTCTAAGGCCCACTTGACTTCACATTCCAAGATGTCTGGCTCTAGGTCAGTGATCATGTTCATCTGTATGTAATTCATGGAATAATGGCTATTCAGGGTTTTTGCCCATTTTTTAATTGGGTGGTTTTTGTTTAGTTGTATGAGTTATTTTTATAGTTTGGATATTAATACTTTATCAGAAATATTGTTCACAAATGTTTTCTACCATTTGGTAGACTGCCTTTTCATTTTGGTGATAAACTTTTGCACAACAAAGGATATTATCAGTTTGACGTAGTTCCATTTGTGCATTTTGCTTTTGTTTCCCTTGTCCAAGGAGACAGAGCCTCCCAAATATTGCTAAGACTAATGTCAAAGAGAGCACTTCCGACACTTTCTTCTAGGAGTTCTATGGTTTTGATTCTTATTTAAGTCTTTAATCCATTTTGAGTTTATTTTTGTCTATATTCTGGGAAAGTTGTCCAGTTTGATTATTTTGCATGTAGCTATCCAGTTTTCCCAATACCATTTATTGAAGAGGCTGTATTTTCCCATTAAATATCTTTCCCTTCTTTGTTGTAGATTAATTGACCATAAAAGTATAGGTTTATGTTTGGAGTTCTATTTTCTGCTGATCTGTATGTCTTTTTTAGTGCCAGTACCATATTGTTTTGATGACTACAGCTTTGTAGTATAGTTTGAAATCAGGAAGTATGATGCCTCCAGCTTTGCTCTTCCTCAAGATTGCTTGCCTTATTGGGAGTCTTTTGTGTTTCCATAAAAGTTTTAGAATTTTTTGTTGTAGTTCTATGAAAAATGCCTTTGGTGTTTTGGTGGGAATGCAGTAAACATGTAGATTGCTTTTAGTAGTATGGTCATGTTAACAGTATTCTTCCAGCCATGAGCACAGTGTATCTTTCCATTTGTTTATGTCATCTTCAGTTTCTTTCATCAGTGGCTTATAGTTTTAGAGTATGAGTCTTTTACCTCTTTGGTTCAGTTTGTTCTAGATATTTTATGGGATGCAATTTTGTAAATAGGATTGCTAATTACTCTATCTGATAGCTTGTCATTAGTGTATAGTAATGTGACAGATTTCTGTATATTTTGTATCCTGGAACTTTACTGAATTCATTTACACTAACCGATTTTTTTTTGGTAGTATCTTCAGGATTTTATTCCCTGATATTTCAGTTGGTAAAGAATCGGCGTGCAATGCAGGAGACCCTGGTTTGATTCCTGGGTCAGGAAGATCTGTTGGAGAAGGGATAGGCTACCCACTCCAGTATTCTTGGGCTTCCCTGTGGCTCAGCTGGTAAAGAATCCACCTGCAATGTGGGAGACCTGTGTTCGATCCCTGGGTTGGGAAGATTTCCTGGAGAAGGAAAAGGCTAGCCACTCCAGTATTCTGGCCTGGAGAATTCCATGGACTGTATAGTCCATGGGCTCACAAAGCAAAGAGTTGGACACCACTGAGCGACTTTCACTTTTACTTCACTTTCATCTGCAGACAGTGGCAGTATTACTTTTTCCTTTCTAATTTAGATTCATCTTATTTCTTTTTTTGGTCTGGTTGTTGTGGCTGGGACGAGGACTTCCAATACTGTGATTAATGAAAGTGGTGAGGGTGGGCTTACTTGTCTTGTTCCTGATCTTAGAGGAAATGCTTTTCAGCTTTTCACTGTTGAGCATGATGTTGGCTGTGGATTTGTCATATGGTCTTTATTATGTTGAGGTGTGTTGCCGCTTTATATACTTGGTGCAGAGTTTTTACCAAAGTGGCTGTTGAATTTTAACAAGAGCTTTTTATGTATTTATTGAGATGGTCATATGATTTTTATTCAATTTGTTGATGTGGTATATCACATTGATTATTTTTCTTCTTTGTGTGTGTGTGTGTGTGGATATTGAATCATCCTTGCATCCCTGGGGTAAATCCTACCTGATCATAGTGTATGATCCTTTTACTGTACTGAATTTTATTTGCTAATATTTTGTCACCATTTTTAAATCTATGTTCATCAGTGATATTGCCTGTAATTTTCTTTTTGGCATGTAGTGTCTTTGGTTTTGGTATTAAGGTGATGCTGGCCTCAGAATTAGTAAGCATTCCTTCCTCTTCAATATTTTGAAATAGTTTGAGAAGGATAGGTGCTAACTTGGGAGACTGTACATTCCTAGAAATTTATCAATTTCTTCTAGATTGTCCATTTTATTGGCATATAATTATTCATAATAATTTCTTTTCCTTTGTATTTCTGTGGTCTCAATTTTAACCTATTTTCTGATTTTATTGATTTGGACCCTCTTTTTTTCTTGATGCGGAGAAGGCCACTCCTGTACTCTTGCCTAGAAATCCCATGGATGGAGGAGCCTGGTAGGCTGAAGTCCATGGGGTCGCTAAGGGTCAGACCCGACTGAGCGACTTCACTTTCACTTTTCACTTGCACACATTGAAGAAGGAAATGGCAACCCACTCCAGTGTTCTTGCCTGGAGAATCCCAGGGACGGGGGAGCCTGGTGGGCTTCCGTCTATGGGGTCACACGACTGAAGTGACTTAGCAGTAGCAGTAGCAGTTTTTCTTGATGAGTCTGTCTAAACTTTCATCTAGCTTATTTTTTTAAACTGTTAGTTGTTTCATTGATCTTTTCTATTATGTAATAATACCTATTTCTGCTTTGATCTTTAATTTCTTTCCTTCTGCTAATCTTGGACGTGGTTTGTTCTTTTTTTATTTATCTCATTCCTTTGGATGTGAGGTTAGGTTGTTTGAGATTTTTCTTATTTCCTGAGGTAGGCTTGCATTGCTGTAAACTTCCCTCTTAGAACTGCTTTTGCTGTATCCCATAGATTTTTGGATGATTGTTTTCATTTGCCTCTAGGTAATTTTTAACTTCCTCTTTGAATTCTTAGGGCTTCCCTGATAGCTCAGTTAGTAAAGAATCAACCTGCAATGTGGGAGACCTGGGTTCGATTCCTGGGTTGGGAAGATCCCCTGGAGAAGGGAAAGGCTACCCAGTCCAGTATTCTGGCCTGGAGAATTCCATGGACTGTATAGTCCTTGGGGTCACAAAGAGTTGGACACTGCTGAGTGACTTTCACTTGAATTCTTAAGTGACCCATTGGTTGGTTAGTGGCATATTCTTTAGCCTCCGCATGTTTTGTGGTTTTTGTAGGGTTTTACTTGTTGATTGATAGTCTCCTAGTGTTGTGGTTAAAAAGATTTATGTGATGATTTCTGTCTTCTTCAATTTACTGAGACTGTTTTGTGGTCTATCATGTGAATTTACCCTGGAGAATGTTCCTTGTATACTTGAAAAAAATGTGTATTTGGCTTCTTTAGGGTGGAAAGTTCTCTATAGTCCATTTGGTTTAATGTGTTGTTTAAAACCAGTGTTTACTTATTTTCTATCTGGATGACCTGTTCATTGATGTAAGTAAAGTCCCCTACTATCACTGTGTTGCTGCTGCTGCTGCTGCTGTCGTCCCCTTCTCCTCCTGCCCTCAATCTTTCCCAGCATCAGGGTCTTTTCACATGAGTCAGCTCTTTGCATCAGGTGGCCAAAGCATTGGTGTTGCAGCTTTAGCATCAGTCCTTCCAATGAACACCCAGAACTGGTTTCCTTTAGGATGGACTGGTTGGATCTCCTTGCAGTTCAAGGGACTCTCAAGAGTCTTCTCCAACACCACAGTTCAAAAGCGTCAATTCTTAGGTGGTCAGCTTTCTTTATAGTCCAACTCTCACATCCATACACGACCACGGGAAAAACCATAGCCTTGACTAGACGGACCTTGGTTGGCAAAGTAATGTCTCTGCTTTTTAGTATGCTGTCTACGTTGGTCATGACTTTCCTTCCAAGGAGTAAGTGTCTTTTAATTTTGTGGCTGCAGTCACCATCTGCAGTGATTTTGGAGCCCAGAAAAATAAAGTCAGCTGCTGTTTCCACTGTTTCCCCATCTATTTCCCATAAAGTGAAGGGACCAGATGCCATGATCTTAGTTTTCTGAATGTGGAGCTTTAAGCCAACTTTTTCACTCTCCTCTTTCACTTTCATCAAGAAGCTCTTTAGTTGTTCTTCACTTTCTGCCATAAGGGTGGTGTCATCTGCATATCTGAGGTTATTGATATTTCTCCCGGCAATCTGATTCCAGCTTGTGCTTCCTCCAGCCCAGCATTTCGCATGATGTACTCTGCATCTAAGTTAAATAAGCAGGGTGACAATATACAGCCTTGACGTACTCCTTTTCCTATTTGGAACCAGTCTGTTGTTCTGTGTCCAGTTCTAACTGTTGCTTCCTGACCTGCATACAGGCTTCTCGAGAGGCAGGTCAGGTGGTCTGGTATTCCCATCTCTTTCAGAATTTTCCACAGTTTATTGTGATCCACACAGTCAAAGGCTTTGGCATAGTCAATGAAGCAGAAATAGATGTTTTTCTGGAACTCTCTTGGTTTTTCCATGATCCAGCGGATGTTGTCAGCTTGATCTCTGGTGCCTCTGCCTTTTCTAAAACCTGCTTGAACATCTGGAAGTTCACAGTTCACATATTGCTGAAGCCTGGCTTGGAGAATTTTAAGCATGACTTTACTAGCGTGTGAGATGAGAGAAGTTGTATTTAGGTACTCCTATTTTGGGTGCATATATATTTACAATTGTTACATCTTCTTGTTGTATTATTGTGTTTATCATTATGTAATGTCTTTTGCCTCTTGTTGCAGTCTTTGTAAAATCTATTGTGCCTGATATAAGTATTGCTACTTCAGCTTTCTTTTTATTTCTATTTACATTGAATATTTTTTTTCATCCTGTCACTCTGTGCCTGTCTTTGGATTTGAAATGAGTCTCTTCTAGGCATTGTATAGATTGGCCTTGTTTTTTCATACATTTATGCACTCAAAATCTTTTAATTGGATCATTTAGTACTTTTACATGTAAAGTTATTTTTGATAAGTATGTACTTTTTGCTATTTAAAAAAATGTTTTATGGTTACTTTTATAATTGATTACTGAAGCAAGAACAAAGAATGTAGAATGTTATATAAAATTAGTTGATAAAGCAGTGGCAGGGTTTGAGAGGACTGTCTCCAGTTTTGAGACATTCTACTATGGGTTGTTGTTTTTCAGTTGCTAAGTTGTATCTGATTCTGTGTGCAGCTCACCAGGCTTGCCTGTCCATCATTATATTCCAGAATTTGCCCAAGGTCATGTTCATTGATTTGGTGATGCCATCCAATCAACTCATCCTCTGTCATCCCCTTATCCTCCTGCCCTCAATCTTTCCAAGCATCAGAGTCTTTTCCAGTGAGTTAGTTCTTTGCAACAGGTGGCCAAATATCGGAGCTTCAGCATCAGTGCTTCCAATGAATATTCAAGGTTGATTTCCTTTAGGTTTGACTGGTTTGATCTCCTTGCTGTCCAAGGCACTCTCAAGAGTCTTCTCCAGCACCACAGTTCAAAAGCATCAATTCTTTGGCACTCCGCCTTCTTTATTAAGGTCCATGTCTCACATCCATACATGACGACTGGAAAATCATATCTTTGACTATGTGGACCTTTTTGGCTAGGTGATGTCTCTGCTTTTTAATACACTGTCTAGGTTTGTCATAGCTTTTCTCCCTAGAATGGGCTTCCCTGGTGGCTCAGATAGTAAAGAATCCGCCTACAATGCAGGAGACCTGGGTTTGATCCCTGGGTTGGGAAGATCCCCTGGAGAAGGGAATGGCTACCCTCCCCAGTATTCTGGCCTGGAGAATTCCATTGACAGAATAGTCTGGCAGGTTATATTCCATGGGGTTGCAAAGAATTGGACATACCTGAGTGACTTTCACTGTCACTCTTCCAAGGAGTAAGCATCTTTTAACTTAGTGGCTGCAGTCACCATCTACAGTGATTTTTGAAGCCGAGGAAAATAAATTCTGCCACTGTTTCCACTTTTCCCCCTTCTATTTGCCATGAAGTGATGGGACTAGATGCCATGATCTTAGTTTTTTGAATGTTGAATTTTAAGTCAGCTTTTTCACTCTCCTCTTTTCACCTACATCAGGAGGCTGTTTAGTTTCTCCTTGCGTTCTGCCATTAGGGTGGTATCATCTGCATATCTGAGGTTGTTGATATTTCTCCTGGCAGTCTTGATTCTAGGTTGTGCTTAATCCACCTTGGCATTTCGCCTGGTGTACTCGGCATATAAGTTAACTACCAGTTGGTTATTCCATGTCTGTTTCTAACTGTTGCTTCTTGACCTGCATATAGGTTTTGCAGGAGGCAGGTAAGGTGTCTAGTATTCCCATCTCTTGAAGAATTTTCCACAGTTTGTTGTGATCCACACAGTCAAAGGCTGTACAGTAATCAATGAAGAAGTCGTCGATGTTTTTCTGGAATTCCAATGCTTTCTCTATGATCCAACAGATGTTGGCAATTTGATCTCTGGTTTTAATACTGTCAAACAGCACTGCATGCTACAGAGAAATCCTTCATGAAAGGAAGAGTCGTCAATACAACAAACTTCATTGTTGTCTTATTTTAAGGAATTTTCATAGCCACCCCAACCTTCAGCAGCCAGCACCCTGATCAGTTAATAGCCATGAGCAATGAGGCAAGACCATCTAGCAAAAAGGCTACCACTTACTGAAGGCTCAGATGATGGTTAGCATTTTTAGTAATAGAATATTTTTAAATTAAGTTGTGTACTTAATATTGTTGGACACAATGCATCACAGTATAGTATGAACATAGCTTTCACATACCCTGGGAAACCAAAACAATTTGTGTCATGTGTTGCAATTTTCACCTCAGTGGTCTGGAACCAAATATGGAATGTCTCAGAAGTATGGCGTGCTGTGATTCATGGGGTTGCGGAGAGTCGGACACGACTGAGCAACTGAACTGAACTGATGCCTATTTCTATAAATGCATTGTTGGTATTATTATTTTGAGCAAACTATTTTGTTAAGGGTAAGGAAGTCTTTATTATGCCTTAACTTATTCCTTTTCTGATGCTCTTCCTTTATGTAGATCCAAGTTTTTGACCTCTATTATTTTCCATCTTTCTAAAGAACCTCTTTTAACATTTCTTCCAAGGCAGGTCTACTGGCAACAAATTCCCTCATTTTTTGTTCATATGAGAAATTCTTTATTAAATGTTTTCTCCATTCTCTTCTTTTTTATGTTTCTGAGGAGGAATAAGATGTAAATCATTTTCTTCCCCCTCTGTAGGTAAAGTGTTTTTTCCTCTGGCTTCTTTCACAATTTTTTGTCTTAGGTGTATCATCTTCAAATTATAGAAAGCCTAGGTGCAGGTTTTTTTTTTTTTAATTTATCCTGTTTGATAATCCCTGGATTTCCTGGATCTGTGGTTTGGTGTCTGACATACATTTTGGGAGCTTCTTGGCTGTTATTGTTTCAAATATTTCTATTTTCTATCTTCTCATTTTAGTATTCCCATTATGGATATGTTATCATCTGTAATTGTCCCACAGTCCTTTGGTTATCCTGGCTTTTTTCAGTCTTTGTTCATTTTGCTTTTCAGTTTTTGAGGATTCTATTGATGCATTCTCTAGCTCAGATTCTGTGTTCAGTCTTCTACGCCTATCAAGGCTTTCTTCATTTCTGTTAGTGTTTTTGATCTCTAGGATTTCCTTTTGGTTCTTAGGATTTCCATCTCTCTGCTTTCATTGCCCATATGTTCTTGCTTCTGATCTACTCTATTCATGCATGAGAGCCCTTAGAGTGGTGTCTCTTCAAGTTATGTTTTAGTAGTAATCATAGTTGTTTTATTTTTTATTTATTTTTTTATTAATTTTTTTATTGGAGGCTAATTACTTTACAATATTATATTGGTTGATTTTACCATACATTGACATTAATCTGCCCCGGGTGTACATGTGTTCCCCTTCTTGAACCCCCCTCCCACCTCCTTCCTCCCCATATCCTCCCTCAGGGTCATCCCCATGCACCAGCACTGAGCATCCTGTATCATGTGTCGAACCTGGACTGGTGATTCGCTTCACATATGATAATATACATATTTCAATGCCATTCTCCCAAATCATCCCACCCTCACCCTCTCCCACAGAGTCCCAAAGACTGTTCTATACATCTGTGTCTCTTTTGCTGTCTCGTATACAGGGTTAGGGTTTCCATCTTTCTAAATTCCATATATATATGCGTTAGTATACTGTATTGGTGTTTTTCTTTCTGGCTTACTTCACTCTGTATACTAGGCTCCAATTTCATCCATCTCATTAGAACGGATTAAAATGTATTCTTTTTAATGGCTGAATAATACTCCATTGTGTATATGTACCAAAGCTTTCTTATCCATTCGTCTGCAGATGGACATCTAGGTTGCTTCCATGTCCTGGCTATTATAAACAGTGCTGCGATGAACATTGGAGTACATGTGTCTCTTTCAATTCTGGTTTCCTCGGTGTGTATACCCAGGAGTGCGATTGCTGGATCATATGGCAGTTCTATTTCCAGATTTTTGAGGAATCTCCACACTGTTCTCCATAGTGGCTGTACTAGTGTGCATTCCCACCAACAGTGTCAGAGGGTTCCCTTCTCTCCACACCCTCTCCAGCATTTATTGCATGTAGACTTTTGGATAGCAGCCATTGTGACTGGTGTGTAATGGTATCTCATTGTGGTTTTGATTCGCATTTCTCTGAGTATGAGGGATGTTGAGCATTTTTTCATGTGTTTGTCAGTCATCTTTATGTCTTCTTTGGAGAAATGTCTGTTTAGTTCTTTGGCCCATTTTTTGATTGGGTCATTTATTTTTCTGGAATTGAGCTGCAGGAGTTGTATGTTTTGGAGATTAATCCTTTATCAGTTGCTTCATTTGCTATTATTTTCTCCCATTCTGAAGGCTGTCTTTTCACCTTGCTTATAGTTTCCTTTGCTGTGCAGAAGCTTTTGATTTTAATTAGGTTCCATTTGTTTATTTTTGCTTTTATTTCCAATATTCTGGGAGGTGGGTCTTAGAGGATCCTGCTGTGATTTATGTCAGAGAGTGTTTTGCCTACGTTCTCCTCTAGGAGTTTTATAGAATCTGGTCTTATATTTAGCTCTCTAATCCATTTTGAGTTTATTTTGGTGTATGGTGTTAGGAAGTGTTCTAGTTTCATTCTTTTACAAGTGGCTGACCAGTTTTCCCAGCACCACTTGTTAAAGAGACTGTCTTTTCTCCATTTTATATTCTTGCCTCCTTTGTCAAAGATAAGGTGTCCATAGGAGCGTGGGTTTATCTCTGGGCTTTCTATTTTGTTCCATTGATCTATATTTCTGTCTTTATGCCAGTACCATACTGTCTTGATGACTGTGGCTTTGTAGTAGAGCCTGAAGTCAGGCAGGTTAATTCCCCCAGTTCCATTCTTCTTCAAGATTGCTTTGGCTATTCGAGGTTTTTTGTATTTCCATACAAATTGTGAGATTATTTGTTCTAGTTCTGTGAAAAATATTGTTGGTAGCTTGATAGGGATTGCATTGAATGTATAAATTACTTTGGGTAGTATACTCATTTTTACTATATTTATTCTTCCAATCCATGAACACAGTATATTTCTCCATCTATGAGTGTCCTCTTTGATTAATTTCACTAGTGTTTTATAGTTTTCTATGTACATGTCTTTTGTTTCCCTAGGTAGATATATTCCTAAGTATTTAATTCTTTTCGTTGCAACAGTGAATGGAATAGTTTCCTTAACTTCTCTTTCTATTTTTTCATTATTAGTGTATAGGAATGCAAGGGATTTCTGTGTGTTGATTTTATATCCTGCAACTTTACTGTATTCATTGATTAGCTCTAGTAGTTTTCTGGTAGAGTCTTTAGGGTTTTCTGTGTAGAGGATCATGTCATCAGCGAACAGGGAAAGTTTTACTTCTTATTTTCCAATTTGGATTCCTTTTATGTCTTTTTCTGCTCTGATTGCTGTAGCCAAAACTTCCAGAACTATGTTGAATAGTAGTGGTGAGAGTGGGCACCCTTGTCTTGTTCCTGACTTTAGGGGAAATGCTTTCAGTTTTTCACCATTGAGGATAATGTTTGCTGTGGGTTTGTCATATATAGCTTTTCTTATGTTGAGATATGTCCCTTCTATTCCCACTTTCTGGAGGGTTTTTATCATAAATGGATGTTGTATTTTGTCAAATGCTTTCTCTGCATCTATTGAGATAATCATATGATTTTTATTTTTCAGTTTGTTAATGTGGTGTATTACATTGATTTGCGGATATTGAAGAATCCTTGCATTCCTGGGATAAAGCCCACTTGGTCATGATGTATGATCTTCTTAATGTGTTGTTGGATTCTTCATAGTTGTTTTAAATTCTCAGTCTGATAGTTCCAATATCCATGCCATATCTAGTTCTGACACTTGTGGCGTCTCTTCAGGTTATGATTTTTTGCCTTTTATTATGCATTGTAATTTCGCCATGATAACCAGACATGATGTACCAGGTAAAAGGAGTCCTTTGGAAATGTGGTGGTGAAATGTTGGGGGAGAGGATGAATTCTATAATCCTATGACTAGGCCTCAGTCTTTCAGTGAGCCCATGCCTCTGGACTATGAACCTCTCAGAGTTTCCTCTTCCACCCCTCTTAGGTGAGAGAAGATGAGTAGAGTGGGCTGGAGTTGGGTATCTTCCTTCTTTAGGTCAGTTAGTCTAACTTGCTGGGCTATTATCAGAGCCTATTACTAGTTTCCCCAGAGGGCAGGCCTTTTCCATAACAGAGTTCTCTGGGTATTTCAGGATGGTTCCTTTTTCCCCACCCTCCCAGAAGCCTGAGTGGATTTCCAGCCCCCACCCTGTATTTACTGTGGGAACCTGGTTGAGCTGCTGAAGATAAACCTCACAATATTGTGGGTCTTTTGGACCCACAGTATGACTGGGATCTTCTGGAATTTTTAGCTCAATTTCCCATGCTGAGACTTCAGCTGTTTGTCAGTTATAGTTCAGGTTTTCCTACCCTGGCATTGGTTCTCACAGTGGTCTCTGCTCATGAGTCTCTGCTGTAGTGAGCCATAACTCCCTGTAATTTTCCAAACTTGGGGCCTGGAGTTTTCCCTGTGTCCTCCTGTCTCTTATGGGTCCAAGAAGAGTTACTATTCTTTTAGTCTATTCAATTTTTACTTGTTAGGAGGAAGTGGCAACTTCCATGCTCATTACATGTGAAACTGGAAGTCTGAAATAGAATCTTTAGAGAGGTAATCAAGTAAAAATGGGAGATTATTCCAATGTGTCTGTCCTCGTGTTGGCTTTTTTGCAAAACAAGTTCATGAAATTTCAGTTGACTCCTTTGTATCTGTATCTCGATTGCAATTCTTTAGCTTTTCATGCTTGTCTTTTTCACTCTCTCCTTTCACATAATTGATTTAATATAATGAATCTACTAACATAATATAAAATACCTTCAGGGCATCATGGTCTTCAAATTCTTCTAGCATTGTGCTATTATTATCTTGTGCTTCAAGTAGTGGTTGGATTACCAGATGGTTTTATTTCTCAGTGTTTCAGTCATCTCTCGATACCTGCCCCAAAGGGGAGAAAGTGTCTCTCTCCATGCGCTTTCCTGTCTCACAGTGGTAAACTACTGTTGCTTATTACTTGTGCTCTACCAATTGTGTTTGGGGGTAGTTCTCTGTTCTGATCCAGTCTAGTCTTAAGCAGATCCTGTTAGTTTACCAGTTTACAACTTTTATGACAACTTCAACTGAAATCTGCGAACTCAGGGGGAGAAAACTCTATGCAAAATTCAAAGCTTTCTTTCCATCTCTATCCCAGAAACTCCATCTCAGTGTTGCCCACATTCACATTAATTCTAGTTCTGTTGGCTTCTCATATTCTCTATCTCATTGCAACAATAGTTAGTCATATGTTTTAGAGATACGTTCTTGAATCCAAGGAGGCTTCATGAAGATAGTTTTATTGAGCTGGGATCTGAAAGACGGCCAAGGTTTTCATAGGGAGAAATGGGTGGACAGCACATTGCAGAAAGAGCAATCAGTTCACTTCAGTTGCTCAGTCATATCCAACTCTTTGTGACCCCATGGGCTGCCGCACACCAGGCTTCCCTGTCTATCACGAACTCCTGGAGCTTGCTCAAACTCATGTCCATCGAGTCGGTGATGCCATCCAACCATCTCATCCTCTGTCATCCCCTTTTCCTCCTGCCCTCAATCTTTCCCAGCATCAGGGTCTTTTCCAGTGAGTCAGTTCTGCACATCAGGTGGCCAAAGTATTGGAGTTTCAGCATCAGTCCTTTTCAATGAATATTCAGGACTGATTTCCTTTAGGATGGACTGGTTGGATCTCCTTGCAGTCCAAGGGACTATCAAGAGTTTTCTCCAACACCACAGTTCAAAAGCATCAATTCTTTAGCACTCAACTTTCTTTATAGTCCAACTCTCACATCTATACATGACCACTGGAAAAACCATAGCTTTGAGTAGATGGACCTTTGTCAGTAATGTCTCTGCTTTTTACTATGCTGTCTAGGTTGGTCATAGATTTTCTTCCAAGGAGCAAGAGTCTTTTAATTTCATGGCTGCAGTCACCATGTGCTGTGACTTTGGAGCCCAAGAAAATAAAGTCTGTCACTGTTTCCATTGTTTCCCTGTCTATTTGCCATGAAGTGATGGGATCAGATGCCATGATCTTTTTTTGAATGTTGAGTTTTAAGCCAACTTTTTCACTCTCCTCCTTCACTTTCACCAAGAGACTTCGTTAGTTGTTCTTCATTTTCTGCCGTAAGAGTGGTGTCATCTACGCATCTGAGATTATTGATAGTTCTCCTGGCAATCCTGTTTCCAGCTTGTGCTTCATCCAGCCCAGCACTTCACCTGATGTACTCTGCAAATAAGTTGAATAAGCACGTTGACAATATACAGCCTTGGCATACTCCTTTCCCAATTTTGGACCAGTCTATTGTTCCATGTCTGGTTATAACTGTTGCTTTGTGACCTGCATACAGATTTCTCACGAAGCAGGTAAGGTGGTCTGGTATTCGCATCCCTTTAAGAATTTTCCACAGTTTATTGTGATCCACACAGTCAAAGCCTTTGGTGTAATCAATAAAGCAGATGTTTTTCTGGGACTCTCTTGCTTTTGCTATGATCCAATGATGTCGGCAATTTGATCTCTGGTTCCTCTGCCTTTCCTTAGTCCAGCTTGAACGTCTGGAAGTTCTCAGTTCACATATTGTTGAAGCCTCGCTTGGAGAATTTTGAGCATTACTTTGGTAGTGTGTGAGATGAGTGCAGTTGTGTGGTAGTTTGAACATTCTTTGGCATTTCCTTTGGATTGGAATGAAAACAACTGACCTTTTCCAGTCCTGTAGCCCCTGCTGAGTTTTCCAACTTTGTTGACATATCCAGTGCAGCACTTTCACAACAACATCTTTCAGGATTTGATATAGCTCAACTGGAAATCCATCACCTCCACTAGCTTTGTTCGTAGTGATGCTTCCTAAGGCCCACTTGACTTCACTTTCCAGGATGTCTGGCTCTAGGTGAGTGATCACACCATTGTGATTATCTGGGTCGTGAAGATCTTTTTTGTACAGTTCTTCTATGTATTCTTGCCACCTCTTCTTAGTATCTTCTGCTTCTGTTAGGTCCCTACCATTCCTGTCCTTTATTGAGCCCATCTTTGCATAAAATGTTCCCTTGGTATCTCTAATCCTGAAGAGATCTCTAGTCTTTCCCATTCTATTCTTTTCCTCTATTTCTTTGCATTGATCACTGAGGAAGGCTTTCTTATCTCTCCTTGCTATTCTTTGGAACTCTGCATTCATATGGGTACATTTTCTCCTTTACCTTTAGCTTCTCTACTTTACTCAGCTATTTGTAAGGCCTCCTCAGAAAACCATTCTGCCTTTTTGCATTTCTTTTTGTACTGAAGACCTTTTTGCATTGAAGTGGGGAAAGAGCCATAACCCAGAGCAAAAGTAGTCAACATTGGAAGAGGTATGGTGTGCCCCTCTAATGGTGTAGTCATGTTTGAGGGTTTCATCCCACAAAGTTCCCTGATGTATAAAGGGAACTATTCTGTAAGAATTGCGGCCATATTTGTATCACATGCTGGTAAAACAGACCATACTTGTTATCTATGTGCAGTGTTCGAGAATATGAGCCTATCATAACATATACTTTCACAGCCCATACTTGTTATCTATGTGCATGTTTGAGGGTTTCATCCTACAAAGTTCCCTGATGTATAAGTGGAACTATTCTATAAGAATTGTAGCCATATTTGTATCACATGCTGGTAAAACAGACCATACTTGTTATCTATGTGCAGTGTTTGAGGATATGAGCCTATCATATCATATACTTTCACATTTTTATCTGCCTGCTGTGACCCAAAGGAATAGCCCCATATTCCAGAGAGGAATAGTTCTAGGAGCAATAATCATAAGAACATGAATTCAGATGCATAGATTGTGAGACACAAATCATTGTCCTGTCTTTACAGTGTAAAATACTGTACCCATTTTTATCTGAACTAGAAACCAAAACCCAGTAAAAATTATGAGCATCAATTTGTGTAGAGTGTAATCACCACAGTACTATATTGTGTCCCATTCTTTTCCATGCCACCTCCAGCCACCTGCCCATCTATATCTGTTGGTAAGAACAGTCAAGGGAGAGGGGAATGAAAACTCTACTAAAGTGAAGAGAACAAAACTCCTGTTCATTTCTCCTTAGCTGCTCAAAAACAAGACAACTTCAGAAGATGCAAATAATTCCGTATCTAGGTATCCTGGATTTATTTTGTTTTTTATCCAAAGCAATTTATCCAGACAAACCTTCATTATACTTTTGTAGTTGCTAATACCATCAGAAAAAGATACATTTTAAGAAAATACTTGTTATTTAAAGCTAATGAGAAATGGGCTTGAGAAAATAAATTATGACATAAAAGTACCTAGTTGTAACCCAATCAAACTACTTCTTTATCATTATTACCATTTCTATTTTTGTTCTGTTTTAATTGATAATATTATTCTGCTGTACCAGGTCTTAGTTGTGGCATGTGAGAGCTAGTTCCCTCATCAGGGATTGAACTCAGCCCCCTGATTGGGAGTGTGAAGTTTTAGCCACTGAACCATTAGGGATGCCCCACCATTTTTGTTTTATTGCTTTTAAATTAGTTGGTAGGTGAAGAGAGTGTGTCACCCTACCTCTGTGTAATGATATTGCTGGGAAAGTGTCATCTTGATTCAAACAGAACCTCCTCACTGATGCTGAAATGGTGCTGTTATGTGAGATTAGGGGGAATTCCTGCAGCTTGTGTATACTGAAGCACATTATATATTCATGTCCAGATCTAGGTTTGTTTCAAGGCTCTTTTGCTGATCTCTCCTTGGCTTTGCCTACTAAATGGATGAGGGATTCAGTCTCCTGTTCTAGGGCTTATCCTAAGGAAAAGAGATGGCATGCTTTCATTTTTATATAAAAAGGCTGAGTTTCTCTTACTCAAAGCCTCCATTTTGTGTTCTAAGAGAAAAACCAAAGAAGGATACAGCTGATGAGGTCTATCCCTCCAGAGTATGGAAGAGGACCAATGATACACTGTGTGTGATTGCTTTTGTTGATATTTGTTGTGTTTATAAACAATAACAAGCTTTCATTAGATTTTAATTTTGTAACAATTGCAAGTACCATTGTTGTTGTTGTTTAGTTGCTAAGTCATGTCAGACTCTGATCCCATGGTCTGTAGCCCACCAGGCTTCTCTGTTCATGGAATTCCTCTGGCAAGAATACTGGAGTGTGTTGCCTTTTTTTTCTCCAGGAGATCTTCCTGACCCAGGGATTGAACCTGTGTCTCCTGCATGGCAGGTGGATTCTATACCACTGAGCCACTAGGGAAGCTGTAAGCAGTTTGTTTCATTTAATCTTTCCAATAGCCCTGTGAAATAAGTGTTTTTATTTCCATTTTATAAAGATAGGAAACTCAGCCTCAGAGAGTTGAAGTGATTCGCCCCAGGCACATGGTTAGTCAGGGTCGGAGCTGGAATTTTAGCACAGGAAGGCTAACTATAGATTCCATACTCTTAATTGAGGATTTGAAAGTTTTTCTGTAAAAGGTCAAATAGTAACTGTTTTAGGTTTTGCAGGCCATATGATCTCTGTTTCAATTACTCAGCAATGCTGTTGTAGCATAAAAGCAACCGTAAACAATGTATAAATTAATGGATATGACTGTCCTCCAATAAAACTTTATTTATAAAAACAGAGGGGGCTGTTGTTTGTCGTATTGCTTGTTGAACTCTGCCCTTACCCACTGTGGAATACTGTCACATTGTTAAGGAATAATAATTCATGAGGAACCAAGGTGTTTTCCTTGTTCTTTTGTGGGAGATATGGTATGCTCTTAGTCTTACTGAATAAAAAACCAAAAGGATGATTAGTATTTGTATTCTTTCATTTATAAAAATATTTCCATATTTATATCTAGTATACATCTATCTATATAAATGTATATACATAGATGTGGGATGCATGCAAGGGTTTGTGTGCTTATGTGTGCATGTGTTTGGGATATATATACACACACATACATATCTATTTTCTATATGTGTTGAAGGACAGACATTAAAATGTTAATCGTGCCTATCTGTTGGATTGAATTGGGGAATGTTCTGAGTTTTCGTCTATAAAAGTGCTGACTTTTCCAATTTTTTCTATAATGCATATTTATTACTAACTAGAATCAGACCAAATTAAAATTACAAAGATACATTTATCACGTTTTTTCCCCTGGGCAGGAGGCAGAGGAGAAAAGGAGAGAAGACATAGCATTGGGTAGAAGCTAGAGCCAGGAAAAACAGGCTGCTCAGGAACCTCCCAGGTTTAACAGATCTGACAGTAAGAGGTTTTTGATTTTGAGCTCTGTATATATCCTTATTGTCTGGTGTGTGAGAATGAATATTGGCCTTTTAAAATGGTTTTCTGTTTCTAGTTATCATGATATCAAGTTTTTTTCAGCAGGTACTAAAGAGATATTAGAAGAAATTTTTTTACTTTGTTTCATATGTAACTCAAAAAATAGACTCCTACAGGGCTGGAGGCTTCCCCAATGTCTGGCTCCTGTAGTGTGGGTGGCTTCTGCAGTGTGGGATCCAGCAGTTTGCAGCTGCTGAAAACTTACTCTTGTAACCTGCTCTTAGGTGGTTTTGTAGTGAAGTGTCTGTGATGAGAGATACTTCTCATAAAACCACATTGAGTGAGTTTTTGAAAGTTCCATAGAGCGGATTTCTAGCAAGTTTTACTGATGTGGCACCACAGCAACTTCTCTGCCATCTGTTTAGCCATGGAGAGCTCCTCTCCATCCATGTCTGGATCTCAGAACTGTGGGTGGTGGGTGGTGGTTGTGGGGATAAGAAGAAACTCCTGCTTGGGCATTCTATCTTACCCTTAGGGATAGCAATTGCTTTTTATATGCACTATTTCTGTCTTTAGAATTGTCTTCACTTCATCCTAAACCAGTCCCTAGTTACTGCAATCTCCTGTTGTGATGAATAATTCTTTGTGTTAAACTTCCCGTGTTAAAATTCTTATGTCACTTGTTTTTCCTGGGTGGAGCCAGGCTGATACACAGCATACTGAACATGGCTGCTTAGGATGTCTGAGGATCAGTAGACAGATTCTTTTTTTTTGTTGTTGTTCTTTTTTAAAAGATTTTTTGATATGGACCATTTTAAAGCTTTTATTGAATTTTTTTTTATAATAATGCTTCTGTTTTATGCTTTGGTTTTCTGGCTCTGAGGCATGTGGCATCTTAGCTCACCAACCAGGGATTGAACCCACAACCTCTCCATTGGAAGGTGAAGTCTAACCACTGGACTGCCAGGGAATTCCCTGTTTTTTTTTTTTTTAAAGACAGATTCTTCTAGGTAGCCAAGAGGGAGCAAATTAATATGGGAACATGAACACTGACCTTTCTCACAGCTACAGAAGGGCTAAATCAGGAGTGGGCTCATAATCCAGAACCAAATGCAGTTGCTCCTATTTTCTGAGTTAGATGAAACTGTTCTCAGTCTTTCCTTGGTACCTTTCATATTGCCTAACTGATATGGACTTTAGATCTGAAAGTTAGTTTCATGCATGTGATTAAGTGCTTTTTTTCTGGAATGGAAATGTTATATAGTGGCAAGTATAGGTTGGGGGCCAGGCAGATCTGTTTGAGTCCTGGCTTTATCACTTAACTAGCTATGTGACCTTATGTAAATCAATTAGTCTTTATAAGTCAGTTCAGTTTCCCTCTTTGTTTGAAATAGAGACAGTGCTACCTACCAAAAATGTTATTGAAGGATTAAGAACAATGAGTATAAAAGCTGTAATATAGCATTTCATACATGTGCTGTGCACAGATGCTCAGTCGTATCAGACTTTTTGCGACCTCATGGACAATAGCCCACCAGGCTCCTGTCCATGGGATTTTCCAGGCAAGAATACTGGAATGGGTTACCATTTCTTTCTCCAGGGGATCTTCCCAACCCAGGGATGGAACCTGTGTCTCCTGCATTGGCAGGCAGGTTCTTTACTACTAGCGCCACCTGGGAAGCCCTGTCAACCATAGTAATTGCTAAGCAAATGGTAGCTAGTAATTGTTGTTCAGTGTGTACAGAAACCTACTCTTTAAGTAGATGCAGAGAAAATAAGGAGGAAGCTTCTGATCTCAAGGCCGAACCCACACATTTGTCAGGAGCAAATTGTAACATGACAGTGTGAATGACTCTTTCCCTTAGCTCCTTTCCTTCCAGGCAGACCCACATCTATAGGCTATAATTGGACAATGAAGAGTCAGGATGGAGTCCAAGAACAGATGTTGGAAACAGCACTAGTCCTGTTAGGTTCTGACTGAGCTTGGTGTGTGAAAGAGGCTGGCTATCATTTATAGGGTGATAGCGGAAAAGGCAATGGCAAGCCACTCCAGTACTCTTGCCTAGAAAATCCTATGGATGGAGGAGCGTGGTAGGCTGCAGTCCGTGGGGTCGCTAAGGGTCGGACACGACTGAGCGACTTCCCTTTCACTTTTCACTTTCACACATTGGAGAAGGAAATGGCAACCCACTCCAGTGTTCTTGCCTGGAGAATCCCAGGGACGGGGGAGCCTGGTGGGCTTCCGTCTATGGGGTTGCACAGAGTTGGACACGACTGAAGTGACATAGCAGCAGCAGCAGCAGCAGTGATAGGGTAATGATCATATGATGCCAATAGTTATGACTCCTCTCTGCATGAGTAAGCTTGTTCCTGATTCATACTCCCATGATTCCTTGGGAATACAGAGAGGGCTTTTTTGATATGCATACCAGGATGTATATATATGTTGGGGTGGTGAGTTTTAGCTGGCTCCTGCTGTGATTGACTCTTCACAAAATGTACATGTCACTTGGATGCCTTTTCATATGTCTCTGAAACAAGACAGATTCTCATTCTTCTTGCCTGGGACAATGTCATGGCTGAGCTTCTGGTGTGTCACATCTGTCTATCTGTATGTATCTGTCTGCCTCTGTACTTGTCAGCAACATTCATCAGTGGAAGGAAGAACAGAAATGAAAGTAACTTCTGCAGTCTCAACTCTGTAGATGACTAAGTGCATTATGCCTAGATTAGGCTGGTCTTCCATGGAGGTTGAGTAGGTGATGTTTTTTCATTAAGTTATTAAGAACTCCTATTAATGTTTTTGACTACTTCATCGGTGTAACATTCTGAACCAAATGTAGACAAGTTATCTAATGTTAAACCTCAGAAGATTACTGTGAAGTAGGTGATGTTATTTTTGTTTTGTTTTTTCTTTTTAAAAATGTTTTGTTTCCATCTTTATTCAAGAGTTGGAAAGGCTTCAAAACCTCTCCCTGAGAACAAATTGCTTGCTTAAAAGGACCACTCTCTACAGAGACTGTGGTTTTTATTACTAAATCAAGTAGGTTCTGCTATCTACTTTTATCGATTGGAGAACTGAGGCTTATGTCAGGTGATTTATCCAAGGTCACACAGCTAAAAGTGGCCTTCATTCACTGATGACTTTTTTGAACATCTTGAACATCTTTTATGTATGTGATATTGTTACAAGTGGTAGAGAGATAACTGCAAACAAAAGACAAATCTCTCTGTCCTCATGGAGCTTACATTTTGAATGGTAAAAGGTAAATAAAAATTGGAATCCTACATAGTTGACCTCTAAACACAGGCTTGGGCTGCATGGGTCCACTTACATGAGGACTTGTTTGCAATAAATGTGTAGTACGGTACTACATGATCCATGGTTGGTTGGATCCATGGATGTGGAACCACAGATGTGGATGTCCAACTTTAAAGTTATATGTGAATTTTTGATCATGCAGAGGGTCAGTGCTCCAACTGCTATGTGAAAGGTTCAGCTGTATAGTAATAAGTGTTAAGGAGAAATATAAAAGCTGAGAAAGTGGTACAAGAATATGTGTGTAAGACTGCAGTTTAGAGAAGATGGTCAGAAAAGATGTCATTGAGAAGGTGACATTTGAGTAGAGCTTTGGAGGAGTGAGTGAGCCCTGAGAATATTTGTAGGGAAGAGCATTCTAGGCAAAGGGAACAGAAACCTCAAAGGCCTTGGTACAGGAATATTCTTGGCATGGTCAAGGAACAACAGGAAGGCCAACATATAGTAACTGGAGCACAGTGAGCAGAACAGAGTAGGAGATGAGATCAGAGAGGTAACAGCGCTGTATAGGTCCTTCAGTTCGATTCACTCAATTGTGTCCAACTCTTTGTGACCCCATGGACTGCAGTGCACCAGTCTTCCCTGTCCATCACCAACTCCCAGAGCTTGCTCAAACTCATGTCCATCGAATCGGTGATGCCATCCAACCGTCTCATTCTCTGTCGTCCCTTTCTCCTCCTGCCTTCCATCTTTCCCAGCATCAGGGTCTTTTCCAATGAGTCAGTTCTTCGTAGCAGGTGGCCAAAGTACTGGAGTTTCAGCTTCAGCATCAGTCCTTCCTTAGAGCCATTGTAAAAATATTTGGCTTTTACTCTGAGACTGGAGAGTTTGGGCAGAAGAGTGGTATGTGAATGATAGGCTGATCCTGTTGAAACAAAAGCCATATATGTTACATTGAGAATAAACTGAGGAAAGGGGTTCTAGTAAGAAGGAAAAATCACTAAGTGATTTGTCTAATCTTTGAGTTCAATAAACAGTGTAGGATTGGATCCAGCTTTTTGTGGCATGTGAGGCTTTATGCAACTTCGGAATCCTTCTTTAAGTGAAGGAATTAAAAAATAGGTGTGAATATGAACCTTTTGAAGTAAAAAGGGAGAGGGACTGGGAAAGGGTCTGAGTAGATAAAGGGCCTCTGAAGCATAAGCTTCATTAGCTTTTCTGCCTCTGAGTGAATTACTATGTACCAGACTCTATGCCAGGCCCTGGGAACAAAGGGATGGATAAATCAGTGGTTAGACTTAACACCTGGACTGTTGTAAAGCCATCTGTCTGGCTTTCCTTATCTTCTTCTCCTTCAATCTACTGAGCATATACCTAGAAGATTTATTTTCCTGAATCACTTCTCTATCATTATAGACTTCCCCCTCAAAAAAACCCTTTAATTGGCTTTCCATTGAGGTTTTCTACTGCCCAAAGGACTTCTTACATTCTATCAGAATGAGTTTGGGGAAGTGGTGGGGTGGTACTTGTTGAAAATGCAGATTTCCTGGCCCCAGCCCTAAACCTACTGAATGAGTTACTGAGGTTGAAGCTATAATTCATTTTAAACTGTCTTCCCCAGGTGATTCTGATGCAGTTGGCTACTTTAGTAGTTAATGGGCTAAGGCCAAAGCTCCTTAATATGGAATAGCATCCTTAATCTTGACCCAGCTGCATTCTTTCCTATTCTTCAACTTAGACCCCTCCCCCATTCTAGCTATTGTCCCCCGAATGTGCTTTACACTTTCTCGACTCTATAGAGCCATTGGTCACTTTGTTCCATCTGGCTGGAATGCCCTTCATCTCCCTGCTGCATCTCCAAATCTTAGCCATTCCTTAAGTCCTGATTCAGATCTAGTCTTTCTTGGTGACCCAAGAATCCCAACCTCCAAGTTCCCAGAGTACTCATCAGCAACCTTGTCATATTTATTGCATTGTTTTACTTCTCAGAGATGTGTTACCTCCACCAGACTATAAACTCCCTCAGGGTAGGGTCCATTCCTTTACCTTTTTGTATCTTCCAAGGGCATTACCAGTACTGAGCAAGCAGAGAAACAAAAGGAGGCAAGAAAGAGTGTTTATATTCATAATGGACTATATTTTTTGCCTTTATACTCTCATTTAGTAAAGCATAACAAATTCCCAAACAACTACTTTTCGATGAACAGCACAGATTTGGTTCATAAATATACGTTCCAAAAATACATTGAGGTGAAAACTTCTTTGGCTCAGATTCTTATTACAGGAAGATATTGGATGATATACTACTGGATACTGGCTGCAGTTTTATTAAATATTTCAGAAATCAATTTATTCAGTGCTGTTATTTTTATCTTTTCATCCAAGGTTGTATTTCATGTTTTGCTGTTCGTAAAGGAATTGATCTGCATGCTGAAATAGTCTAGTCCTAGGCTATTTGGAAAAGAAACACCACCACCAAAGTATACCTAAAGATTGCACTGGAGTCTGCCAAAGAATAACATCACATTTATCAGTATTTGGTGGCACTAGTGGTAAGGAACCTGCCTGTCAATGCAGGAGATGCAGGCTTGATCCCTGGGTTGGAAAGATCCCCTGGAGGAGGACATGGCAACCCACTCCAGTATTCTTGCCTGGAGAAGCCCATGGACAGAGGAGCCTGGTGGGCTATGGTCACAAAAGAGTTGGACACGACTTAGTGACTAAACAAGTTTGTGTATAGGTAGGTTTGTGTATAAGTATGTGTATAGGTTTTTGTGTGGACCAAAGTTTTCACTTCTGTAAGATAAGTGCTGAGGAACGTGATAACGTGATTGCTTGGTGTTATGGTGTACTTAAGTTTTTTTTTCCCCCTAAAGAAACTGCCAATTGTTTTGGAGGGTAACTGTACCATTTTTACATTTCCAACAGCAAATGATGAGAGACCAATTTCAACTTATTCTTACCAGCATTTGGAACTATCATGATCTTGAAGAGGGCATTGCTTGATTTTATTTATTTTCAAGGCTTTATTGAGATAATTCACATATGATAAAACTTACTGATTTAAAGGGTACAACTAAATGTTTTTAGTACACTCATAGGTGTGTAGTGATATCTCATTGTGTTCTTAATTTGCATTTCACTAATTGCTGTTGTTCGGTCACTAAGTTGTATCTGACTCTTGGCGACCCCATGGACTGCAGCACACTAAGGTTCCCTGTCCTTCACTATCTCCCAGAGTTTGCTCAAATCCATCACTGAGTCAGTGATGTGCTGAATATCTTTTCATGTGTTTATCCATATTATTCTCTTTCGTGAAATATCTTCTTTTTTTTTCCTTGTCCGTTTTGCTGGAGTTTAGTTGATCTTAAATAACCAGATTTGGTTCATTTGTTTTCTACATTTTTCTGTTTTCTTTATTTCCTTGACTTCACCCTTTATTTCCTTCCCTCTGCTGGCTTTGGGTTTGTTTCTAGTTTAAGTTAGCACTTTGGGCCATTGATTTGAGACTTCTTCTCTTTTCTAATACAGTAGTCGCACAGAGTCGGACACGACTGAAGCGACTTAGCAGCAGCAGCAGCAGTTCCTCCTTACCTGTAGTTTCACTTTCTGTAGTTTCAATTACACATGGTCAAACAAGGTTCAAAATGTTAAATAAATTCCAGAAATAATTAATAAGTTTTGAACTGGGAGCTGTTCTGAGTAGTGTGATGAAATCTTACACCTTTCCACCCACCTGAGATCTGAATCATCCCTCTGTCCAGCACATCTTGCCCCTTAGTCACTTAGCAGGCATCTCAATTATTGGGCTGACTGTCATGGTAGCACAGTATTCGTGTTCGAGTAACCCTTATTTTACTTAATAGTGGCCCCCAAAGTGCAAGAGTAGTGACTCTGGCAATTTGGATATACCAAAGAGAAGCCATAAAGAGCTTTTTCTGAAAGCACTTCAAAAGAAAAAAGAAAAGGTAAGTCTTTGACTTGATAAGGAAATGAGATAGTCATGCTGAGGTTGCTGAGATCTATGGTAAGAAAGAATCTTCTATCTGTTAAATTGTGAAGAAAGAAAAATTTGTGCTGGTTTGCAACTCAAACTGTAAAAGTTATGGCCGCTGTGCATGATAAGTGCTTAGTTAAAATGTAAAAGGCTTTAAAACTATAAAATAAGACACTTTGAGAGAAAAACCACATTCACATAAGTTTTATTACTGTATATTATAATCCTATTTTAATATTCTCTTATCATGCCTAATCTATAAATTAAATTGATAACAATAACCCTGTATACGAGACAGCAAAAGAGACACAGATGTATGGAACAGTCTTTTGGACTCTGTGGGAGAGGGCAAGGGTGGGATGATTTGGGAGAATGGCATTGAAGCATGTATATTATCATGTGTGAAATGAATCGCCAGTCCAGGTTTGATGCATGATGCAGGGTGCTCGGGGTTGGTGCACTGGGATGAACCAGAGGGATGGGATGGGGAGGGAGGTGGGAGGGGGGTTCAAGATGGGGAACACATGTACACCCGGGGCAGATTCATGTCAATGTATGGCAAAACCAATGCAATAATGTAAAGTAATTAGCCTCCAATTAAAAAATAAATAAATAAACTCAGCAATTAGAGTTATGAGAAAAAAATAAATTTTATCATAGGTATGTTTGTATTGGAAAAAATATAGTCTTAATATATATAGGGTTTGGTCCTATCCATGGTTTCAGGCATCCATTGAGAGTCTTGGAACACGTCTGCCGCACATAAGGGGGGACCACCATCGAAGCATTCAGTGCTTTAAATTTCCTCTCAGTATTCTTTAGCTGTATCTCTCAAAGTTTGATCTGTTTATTTTGATTTCTATTCAATTCAATGTATTTTAATTCCTTTGAGACTCTTTGAGTTAAGGATTACTTAGAAGTATGTTGATTTGTTTCTAAGTGTTTGGAGATTTTCTTTTTTAAAAAAATTATTTTAATTGGAGGCTAATTACTTTACAATATTGTAGTGGTTTTTGTCATACATTCACATGAATCATCCATGGGTGTACATGTGTTCCCCATCCTGACCCTCCCTCTCACCTCCCTCCCCATCCCATCCCTTGGGGTCATCCCAGTGCACCAGCCCTGAGCACCCTGTCTCATGCATTGAACCTGGACTGGCAATCTATTTCACATATGATAATACACATGTTTCAGTGCTATTCTCTCAAATCATCCCACCCTTGCCTTCTCCCACAGAGTCCAAAAATCTGTTCTATACATCTGTGTCTCTTTTGCTGTCTCGCATATAGGGTCATCATTACCATCTTTTTAAATTCCATATATATGCGTTGATATACTGTATTGGTGTTTTTCTTTCTGGCTTACTTCACTCTATATAATAGGCTCCAGTTTCATCTACCTCATTAGAACTGATTCAAATGCATTCTTTTTAATAGCTAAGTAATATTCCATTGTGTATATGTATCACAGCTTTCTTATCCATTCATCTGCTGATGGACATCTAGGTTGCTTCCTGGAGATTTTCTTATTATCTTCCTGTTACTGATTTCTCCTTTGATTCTAGGGTGGTTGGGCAGCATACTCTTTCTGGTTTCAATTAAAAAATTTTTGTTCGCATTTGTTTTGGCACAGGAAATGGTCTATCTTGATATGTTCTGTGTGCGTGTGAGAAGAATGTATATTCTACTGTTGACTAGTGTGTGCCTGCAAAATCACTTCAGTTGTGTCTGACTCTTTGTGACCCCATGGACTGTAGCCTGCCAGGATCCTCTGTCCATAGGATTCTCCAGGCAAGAATACTGGAGTGGATTGTCATGCCCTCCTCAAGGGGATCTTCCCGACCCAAGGATCGAACCCACATCTCTTATGTCTCCTGCATTGGCGGGCGGGTTCTTTACCACTAGCACCACCTGGGAAACCCACTGTTGACTAGAGTGTTCTACAAATGTCAGTTAGACACTGTTGGTTAATTGTATTGTTGGATTCTTCTATATTTCTGATTTTCTGTCTAGTAATTTCAGGTTTTGAGAGAGGTGTGTTGAAATATTCCATTATTAATGTTTGTCTATTTCTCCTTTCATTTCTGGGAGTATTTGCTTCAGATGTTTTGCAGCTCTGTTTGGGGCATAAACATTGGCCTTGCGTTATGTCAACTTGGGGTTTGATGTTTTGCATTTTATTATGTCCACTCTATCTCTGATTAAGTAGGATGCTAGATAGCTATGGGGTCTTTGTAGATGCCTTTTAGCAGACTGAGGAAGTTTCACTCTATTCCTATTTGAGTGTTTCTGATGAAAATATGGTGAAATTTGTCACTTTTTTTCCCCTGTGTCTATTGAGACGATTGATCCTTTAAAAAAAATTCTGTTCAATATGGTATAGACATTTTTTTGAACTTAATATATCCTTGTATTCCTAGGATAAATCCAAGCTAGTCATTGTGTATAATTCTTTCTATATGTTGATGGATTTGGTTTGCAAGTAGTTTTGTTAGGGCTTTTGAGTCTATATTCATGAAAATTGCTGGTCTGTAGTTTTTTTTTCCCCACATGATGGCATTATCTGATTTTTGGTATCAATATAATAACAGTCTCATAGAATGAGTTGGGGAATGTTCCCTCTTTTATTTTGGGGTTTTTCAAGAATTGGTATGAATTCTTCTTGAAGTATATGATAGAATTAATGTATAAAGTCACCTGGTCTTGGGCTTTTCTTTATTGGGAGGGATTTGATTACTGAGTTAAAATACTCTTGTTAAAAGTCTTCATATTTTCTATTTGTTTTTTGAGTCAGTTTTGGGCATTTGTGTTTCCTAGGAATATATCCATTTCATCTGTTATCTAATTTATTGGCATGCAGTTGTTCATATTATTCATAATTCTGTTTATTTCTGCAATATCATTATCTTAGCTTGGGCTGCTATAACAAAGTACCTGGCTGGCTTATAAGCCATGGACATTTATTTCTCAGAGTTCTGGAGGCTGGAAGCTGAGATTAGGGTAACAACATGATCAAGTTCTGGCAAGGCCCTCTTCTGGGTTGTAGACTGACATCTTCTTGCCGCATCCTTACATAGCAGAAGGGGGCAAGGGAGCTTCCTTGGGTCACTTATCCCATACATGAGGGCTCTATACTTACAACATAATAATCTCCCAAAGGCCCCACAACCAAATATCAATGCACTGGGGATCAGGTTTCAACATAGATATCTGGGGCAGGGGACACAAACATTGAGTCTATAGCAGCTACATATATTATTTTATTTCTGATTCTAGTAACGAGTCTTTTCATCTTTCCTGCCCCCCCTTTTAAAAAGTTATGTATCTATTATATTGAAGAATAAATCCTCTACAGAATTTTGTCATTTTCTGTCAAATCTCAACATGAATCAGCCATAGGTATACACATATCCCCTCCCTTTTGAACCTCCCTCCCATCTCCCTCCCCATCCCATCCCTCTAAATTGATACAGAGCCCCTGTGTGGGTTTCCTGAGCCATACAGCAAATTCCCGTTGGCTATCTATTTTACATATGGTAATGTAAGTTTCCATGTTACTCTTTCCATACAGCTCACCCTCTCCTCCCCTCTCCCCATGTCCATAAGTCTCTTCTCTATGTCTGTTTCTCCATTGCTGCCCTGTAAGTAAATGCTTCAGTACCATTTTTCTAGATTCCGTATATGTGCATTAGAATGTGATATTTATCTTTCTCTTTCTGACTCATTTCACTCTGCATAATAGGTTCTAGGTTCATCCACCTCATCAGACCTGACTCAAAGGTGTTCCTTTTATGACTAATATTCCATTGTGTATATGTACCACAACTTTATCCATTCATCTGTTGATGGACATCTAGGTTGCTTCCATGTTCTAGCTATTGTAAATAGTGCTGCAATGAACAAAGGGATACATGTGTCATTTTCAATTCTGGCTTCCTGAGGGTATATTGTCTAGGAGTGAGATTTCTGGGTCATATGGTGGTTTTATTCCTAATTTTTAAAGGAATCTCCAATCTTCCATATTGGCTGTATCAATTTCCATTCCCACCAACAGTGCAAGAGCATTCCCTTTTCTCCACACCCTCTCCAGCATTTATTGTTTGTAGACTTTTTGATGATGGCCCGTGTGAGGTGATATCTCATTCTAGTTTTGATTTGCGTTTCTCTAATAATGAGCAATGTTGAGTATCTTTCCGTGTGTTTGTTAGACATCTGTATATCTTCTTTGGAGAAATGTCTATTTAGGTCTTTTTCCCACTTTTTGATTGGGTTGTTTGTTTTTCTGGTATTGAGTTGTATGAGCTGCTTGTATATTTTGGAAATTAATCCTTTGTCAGTTGTTTCATTTGCTATTGTTTTCTCCCATTCTGAGGGTTGTCTTTTCGCCTTGCTTATAGTCCTTTCTAGTCAAGGCTATGGTTTTTCCCGTGGTCATGTATGGATGTGAGAGTTGGACTGTGAAGAAAGCTGATCGCCGAAGAATTGATGCTTTTGAACTGTGGTGCTGGAGAAGACTCCTGAGAGTCCCCTGGACTGCAAGGAGATCCAACCAGTCCATTCTAAAGGAGATCAGTCCTGGGTGTTCATTGGAAAGACTGATGCTAAAGCTGAAGCTTCAATACTTTGGCCACCTCATGCGACGAGTTGACTCACTGGAAAAGACTGATGCTAGGAAAGGTTGGGGGTGGGAGGACAAGGGGACAACAGAGAATGAGATGGCTGGATGGCATCACCGACTCTGTGGACATGAGTTTGAGTGAACTCCGGGAGTTGGTGATGGACAGGGAGGCCTGGCGTGCTGTGATTCATGGTGTCGTGGAGAGTTGGACACGACTGAGCGACTGAACTGAACTGATAGTCCTTTGCTTTGCAAAAACTTTTAAGTTTACTCATGTCCCACTTGTTTACTTTTGTTTTTATTTCCATTACTGTAGGATCTTGCTTTGATTTCTGTCATCGGGTGTTCTGCCTATGTTTTCCTCTAAGAGTTTTATAGTTTCTGGTCTTACATTTAGCTCTTTAATACATTTTGAGTTTATCTTTTTGTATGGTGTTAGGACTCCAATACTTTGGCCACCTCACATGACGAGTTGACTCACTGGAAAAGACTCTGATGCTGGGAGGGATTGGGGGCAGGAGGAGACGGGGACGACAGAGAATGAGATGGCTGGATGGCATCACTGACTTGATGGACATGAGTTTGAGTGAACTCCGGGAGTTGGTGATGGACAGGGAGGCCTGGTGTGCTGTGATTCATGGGGTCGCAAAGAGTCGGACACGACTGAGCGACTGAGCTGAACTGAACTGAGGACATGTTCTAATTTCATTCTTTTACATGTAGCTGTCCAGTTTTCCCAGCACCCTTTATTGAAGAGGCTGTCTTTGCCCCATTGTATGTTCTTGCCTCATTTGTCAAAATTAACGTACCCATAGGTGCATGGGTTTATTTCTGGGCTTTCTATCTTGTTCCATTGGTCTATGTTTATGTTTTTGTGCCAGTACCATACTGTCTTGATGACTGTAGCTTTGTAATATAATCTGAAGTCAGGAAGGTTGATTCCTCCAGTTCAATTCTTCTTTCTCAAGCCTGCTTTGGTTATTTGGGGTCTTTTGTGTTTCCATATGAATTGTGAAATTTTTTGTTCTAGTTCTGTGAAAAATGTCATTGGTAATTTTATAGGATGACATTGAATCTGTAGATTGTGTTTGGTAGTATAGTTCATTTTCACAATGTTGATTCTTCCTACCCAGGAACATTGGATATCTCTCCATCTGTTTTTGTCATCTTCGATTTCTTTCATTAGTGTCTTATAATTTTCTGTGTACAGTTCTTTTGTCTCCTTCAGTTCAGGTCAGTCGCTCAGTTGTGTCCGACTCTTTGCAACCCCATGAATCACAGCACGCCAGGCCTCCCTGTCCATCACCAACTCCCGGAGTTCACTCAGACTCATGTCCATCGAGTCGGTGATGCCGTCCAGCCATCTCATTCTCTGTCATCCCCTGTCTCCTCCCGCCCCCAATCCCTCCCAGCATCAGAGTCTTTTCCAGTGAGTCAACTCGTCGCATGAGGTGGATTGGAGTTTCAGCTTTAGCATCAGTCCTTCCAATGAATACCCAGGATTGATCTCCTTTAGAATGGACTGGTTGGATCTCCTTGCAGTTCAAGGGACTCTCAAGAGTCTTCTCCAGCACCACAGTTCAGAAGCATCAATTCTTCAGCGATCAGTTTTCTTCACAGTCCAACTCTCACATCCATACATTTAGGAATGTTTAATTTCACATAGTTGTGAATATACCAAGTTTCCTTCTGTTACTGATTTATGATGTTGTTTTTCTGTGGTAGAAAAATATATGGTTTCCATCCTTTTAAATATATTCAGACTTGCTTTATAGTCCACCATATGGTCTGTTATACAGAGTATTCTACGTGCACTTGAGAAGAATGTATATATTATACTCTGCTGTTGTTGGGAGATGTGTTCTATGTATGTCCTTGAGACATAACTATTTTATATGTCGTCCAATTCTGTCTCCTTGTTAATGTATTTTTGTTCTATCCATTATTAAATATGGATTATTGATGTCTCCAAGTATTATTGTAGAATTGTGTATTTCTCCCTTATTTTCTGTCAGATTTTGTTTCACAAAATTTGGTCCTCTGTAATTAGGTAAATGGCCTTCCCTGGTGGTACTTTGAAACCTTTGTCCATCAAATTTGACATTGGTTCACTCTCATAAGCATTTTCTCTTGCCTGGTTGTTTCTCCATACATGGGTCAGACTTTACTGTTTCTTCGCATGTCTTGTGTCATTCCCAAAGGAAAACAAATACATTTTAGGTAATATATCGTAGCAACTCTGGTTACTGGACCACATTCCTCCCCACCCTTGAGGGTGGCAGCTTATTATATTTATTTGTGGTTTGTTTATTGCTAACAGGATCATTTGAATGAAATGTATTTCCTCCTCATAGTATGAAGTCTCTGATACTCCATAAAGGACAGCCTTTGGCACAGGTACTGTCACCCTGGTGTAATAGTCGTTTTGGCAGTACTCTCTTTTCTCTGAAAGATAAATTACTCCACTGCTGCTGCTAAGTCGCTTCAGTCATGTCCGACTCTGTGCGACCCCATAGACGGCAGCCCACTGATACAGTTAAAATCTGATCCTTTGTTCAGATTTTTAAAAAAATTGTTTCCTACAGATTCATCTCTTCAGATATTTTCTCTTCTTTTCTTCCCTCTTTTTCCTTCCTCGTCATTTTTCACTCAGCTTTAGTGAGGTATAATTGACATATAACATAGTGTAAATTTAAATTGCATAACATGATTTGATACACAAATATATATATATATATATATATATATATATGCACTGAAATGATTACCATAGTAGGGCTATTTAACACTTCCATCACCTCACATAATTACCTTTTTTTTTGGTGATGAGAACATTTACTCCCTTAGCAGTTTTCAAGTATAAAATACAGTATTATTAACTATAGTCACCATGTTGCACATTAGATTCCCAGAACTTGCTTGTCTTAAAACTCTAAGTTTGTACCCTTTGACCTATATCTCCCCATTTCCCCCACCCTTCAGACCTGGTGTGAACTATTCTACTCTGTTCTATGAGGTTGGCCATTTTAGATTTCACATATAAGTGAGGTCATATATCTGTCTTTTCACTGTCATTAATTAGCATAATTCCCTCAAGGTCCATTGATGTTGTTGTAAATGGACCAAATACTCTTCTTTCTCATGACCAAATAATCTTTGTGTATGTGTATAAAATATCATACATCCTTATTCTATTCATTCATAGACATTTAGGTTATTTCCATATTTTGTTGTCATTCCGTTGCTTGTTAGTGTCCAACTCTTTGTGACCCCGTGGAGTGCAGCACACCAGGCTTCCCTGTCCATCACCATATCCCAGAGCTAGCTCAAACTCATGTCCATGGAGTCAGTGATGCCATTCAACCAACTTGCCCTCTGTCATCCCCTTCTTCTGCCTTCAGTCTTTCCCAGCATCAGGGTCTTTTCCAATGAGTCAGTTCTTTGCATCAGATGGCCAACATATTGGAGTTTCAGCTTCAGCATCAGTCCTTCCAATGACTATTCAGGACTGATTTCCTTTAGGATGGACTGGTTGGATCTCCTTGCAGTCCAAGGGACTCTCGAGAGTTTTCTTCAACACCACAATTTGAAAGCATCAATTCTTCACTATTCAGCTTTCTCTATGGTCCAGCTCTCACATCCATACATGACTACTGGAAACACCATAGCTTTGACTATTTGGACCTTTGTCAGCGAAGAAACATCTCTGCTTTTTAACATGCTATCTAGGTTTGTCATAACTTTTCTTCCAAGGAGCAAGCATCTTTTAATTTCATGGCTGCAGTCACCATCTGCTGTGATTTTGGAGCCCTAGAAAATGAAGTCTGTCATTGTTTCCACTGTTTCTCCATTTGCCACGAAGTGATGGGACTGGATGCCATGATCTTAGTCTTCTGAATGTTGAGTTTTAAGCCACCTTTTTCATTCTTCTGTTTCGCCTTCATTAAGAGGCTCCATATCTTTGTTATTGTGAATAATGCTGTAATGAACATGGGAGTCCAGATATCTCTTTGAGACCCTGATTTCATTTCCTTTGAATATATACCCAGAAGTGAAATTGCTGGATTGAATGGTAGTTCTATTATTAATTTGTTTGAGGAACTTCCATACTATTTCCTATAGTGGCTGCACCAGTTTTCATTCCCCCAACAGTGCTCAGGGGTTCCCTTTTCTCCATATCCTCATCAACACATGTTATCTTTTGTGTTTTTGATGATAGCCATTCTAATAGATGTGAGATAAGATCACATTGTGGTTTTCATCTACATTTCTCTGATTAGTGATATTGAGTTTCTCTTTGTCTGCCTGCTGCCTGCTGTCCATTTGTAAGGCTTTTTTGGTCCAGCCTTTTTTTTTTTAAAAAAATGTATTAAATTTTTTTTTTTTTGCTATGGGGTCGTGAGTTCCTTACACACTTTGGATATTAACATGTTATGAGATGATTTGCAAATATTTTCTCTCATTCTGTAGGTTGCCCTTTCAATTTGTTGATAAAGTTTTTTATTTTTGCAGTGCAGAAACTTTAGTTTGGTAAAATCCCACTTGATTTTTTTGCTTTTGTTGCCTGTGTTTTTGGTACCATATCTGAAAAACTGATTGTGAAGGCCCATTTCAAAGAGCCTTTTCTATGTTTTCTTATAGGAGTGTTATGGTTTCAGATCTTACATTTAACTGATTAAATATATTTTGAGTTAGTTTTTGAGTGGTATAAGACAAGGGTCTCTTTTCATTCTTTTGCATTTAGTGTTTTTAAGTACCATTTATTGAAGAGACTGTCCTTTTCCCATTGTGTATTCTTGGCTCTCTTGTCACATATTAGTTAATTATATATACATGTGTTTATTTCTCAGCTCTCAGGTCTTTTCTATTGGTCTGTGTGTCTAGTTTTTATGCCTGTACCATACTATTTTGATTACTTCGTTGTTATTCAGTCACTTCGTTGTGTCTGACTTTTTGAGACCCCATGGACTAAAGTATATCAGGCTTCCCTGTCCTTCACTATCTCCTGGAGTTTGCTCAAACTTATGATGCCATCCAACCCATTCTCATTGAACCATCTCATCCTCTGTCACTCCCTTCTCCTCCTGCCCTCAATCTTTCCCATCATCAGGGTCTTTTCCAATGAGTTGGTTCTTTGCATCAGGTGACCAAAGTATTGGAGCTTCAGCATCAGTCCTTCCAATGAATATTCAGGGCTGATTTCCTTTAGGATTGACTTGTTTGATCTCCTTGCTTTGATTACCACAGATTTGTAAAATTAAAATAGTTTTAAATTGGGAACTGTGCCTCCAGCATTATTCTTCTTTCTCAAGAAGATTACTTTGACTATCTGGTGTCTTCTGTGGTTTCATACAAATTTTAGGATTGTTTTTTCTATTTTTGTAAAAAATAGCAGTGAAATTTCGAGATTGCATTGAATCTACAGATGGCTTTAGGTAGTATGTATATTCTAGCAGTATTCTGATTCATGAACATGGGATACCTTCCCACTTATTTTCATTTTCTTCAGTTTCTTAAATCAGTGTTTTATACTTCTTAGTGTACAGATCTTTCCCTTCCTTAGTTTAAATTAATCCCTCTGTACTTTACTGCTTTGACATTCTATGTGGGATTGTTGTCTTTCCTTTTCAGATAGTTAATTGTTAGCATATAGAAACTCAAGAGGAAAAGAAGGGTCTGTTGCATTTACCTCAAATTTTACTCTTCTAATTATACTTTTTTCCTTCTTGATGTTCCAAAGTTTCTTTCATCATTTCCTTTCTGCCTCATGAATTTTCTTTAGCCATTGTTTTAGGGTAGGTCTGCTGATGGTAAATTCTCCTAATTTTCCTTAAAAATAGACTAAACTTCTTCCTTTTTATGAAGAATATTTTTACCAGATACAGAATTCTGCCAGTTAGGGATGGAAGTTCATGTTTTTCACTTGGCCACCTTTAATGTTCCAAAGGGAGGAGTTTCTTGTTATTTCTGGGCAGGGATAGAATTCAAGTCCCCATTGAGCTTCTGCTGATACCACCCATACTGGAAGGGGAAGGGATGCCTTGATACTGCACTTAACATGGCCTCCATTGTCATCATGGAAGGGGGCCTCCTTACCACTGAGAAAGAATGAAAGTCCTGGTTATCTACTCAGCCTTCTGTGTCATTATCCTGACAAGAGGTGAAGAGATGCCTAGTTACAGCTTTGTAAAGGTGGACGTCTAGATTTCCTACTTGGCCTATGGATTGAGGTAAGAGCACAATGTTTTCCCCATGGTGTTTGGCTGATGTCATGTGATTATTGTCTGAAAGTATTCTGTCTTATTAGGCTGCCTTTATCCTGGTCCTTTGGCTAGAGAGAGTTAGGAGCATTTTTTTTTTTTCTGTACATGTTGATGTGTCCTGGTTACAGGCTTCTACTGCACCCAATCCAGAATATGTTAGGCAGAAAGAAAATCCACAGAAGTTTAACACCATGCCATTCCTTAAGTCCTAGAGTCTCTATGTTCTTTCTCCTCTCCACCTTCTAAAGTCAGCCTGTGTTTTTTATATATAATGTCCAGTGTATTTAGTGCATCTACTTCTCCATCTTATCACAGAACCAGAAGTCCAGGGAACAATTAGATATAGATATTTTAGGTACTGGATACATTTTGATGCAGATATAGTGTTAGAACAATTATGATAAGCAATTACTAGGAGATAAATACTCTTGTTACTAGATTAGAATCATTCCTGCCTCTTGCTTCATAACATCTCTGACCTCCTCGGAAGTGGGAACTCCTTTATCTCTCTAAAGGAAAGCAGAACTGCCTGAAATTAATGGGTTTTCTAATGCTGGTGAGAGATTGCTTAAGAGGCCTTGTGTTGAGTTTCAACCTTTGGCATCTCCTGAGGTGGTGCCCATTGATGACTTATATGATTACCTCAGGAGAAAAAGCTTTTAACCAAGGTGGAAATAGAAACAGAAGTTCAAGTCTGTAGCATCTGAGTTATCCTTGCAGGAAATGAAGACTTAACTCAAGTACTTACTCTGAAGTGGTTATTAAAATGGAGATGCATACTGTGATCAACTTTGAGGTCAGTAATAGTAAACTGTATTCCAAGGCTACAAAAGCTACTGAAATCGTGTCTTAACTGCCAGACTTTATGACCAGAACAAGGGTATGAACATAACCGAAGGGTAAATGGCTTGCTACTTTCCGGGAAATGCAATCACTACGTTATTGTTTATAGAATGTTCTCCTCATCTCTTTCAACTTGAAATGATGTTTTTTTTTTCACCAGCATCTTAACTTCTATTCTTGGGGACTGTCAGTTGGAAAGGGACCGAAAAGTAGGGGTTTGACTACCTCGTGTCTGTGCATGAAACCTGAGTGAACATTGACATATTAAGATATGGAATCCATATCCTCTTTAAATAATACTATTAAAGATCATGAAGAAAACTTTCAGATTTAAATGGCATTGAATAAGGACAGTCAGGATGTTGGTTCAATAAACTTATTCATAAATTATATGATTTTTGAGATTGCATTATCAATAGTTTTTCTCTAGATATATATATATATTTTTCCTTTGAGCATTATGGCCTACCTGTTAATAGCTCTAACCTTGGAGTCAGACTACATGGCTTCAACTTCTGGCTTTTCCATTAAGTACTTGTTAGCCTTTGGCAAGTTATCTAACCTTCCAAAGTCTTGATTTCTTTAGTGGTAAAGTGAGCATTGTGGTAGCACCTACCTCTTAGAGTTATTGTGAGATTTAGGTGCAATAAAATTTACAGATGCCTAAAAAACCCTGGCCCATTGTCAGCATTCAATACATGTTAGCTATGTGAATGGGTCCTAAATGCTGACAATATTTAATGGCTCTTGTTTTCTCCTTTTCTGACCTCTAAAGTGTAGAGTTGGATCATGTTTTAGCTTTTGGCCACTTCATAGTATTACCAGTACCTCAATTCAGTTTTGGGGTCTTTCTATTATATGAGATGCTGTGGAATTCTAAGACATTTGTCCAGAAAATCTGGCCATTAGATGATTATGGGTAACAATTTTTAGAGATCTAAATTGATGTTTAAAAAATCAGGCAAACCAGCTTGATGAAGCTGTTACCCTTCCCATTTCAACATGGTCTGGGTCTCCTGTGAGAATGTAGACTGTGAATACACCTATGTCTTGAAATGATGCACCTTTATGTAACAGGCAGTACCTTAATCTCCCTTCAGGGAATACTGATACATGTGTACTGTATGTTATTAATAACATCTAGAATGACTTATTTATTATGATAAGTTTATGTCCAAATAAAGCATTAGTAGTTTGGTCTTTTTGGCCTCCTTAAAGTGAATATGATATTTGGTTATCTAAAGAATCATGCCAAAGGATACTATTTAGCTACAGCTAGGAAATAATCATTCTTCATCTTAAATTTTTAGAAAAGTATATGTTTAAATGTTTGAAGAAAGATGGAACACATTAGAAATGAATATATTTTAGTTTGAAATATTAACTTCAGTCATTGGTTATACAAACCTTAGATGTTAAAGTGTTTTCTTTATTAATTTACCAAAATTTGCCAATTGCTTGCTGTTTGTTAGGTACTTTGTTAGGCTCTGGCTATACAACTGAAATTAAGATGAATAAGGCATCTGAACTTATGGCACTTCAATTTAGTGTGGAGATGAAAGATCAAAAGGTAAATGGATAAGGAAGGTTAAATTCAGAATGAGGGTTCTGAAATAAGCAGCATACTGTCATAAAGAATAAGTAGAGGGGACTATAAGCATGATTTGGGAAGGCCCCTTTGAAGGAGAGACATTAAGCTGAGATTTGAGGATGAGCTGGTTATTTAAGGGCATCCTGGGTGACTCAGCAGTAAAGAAAGGTTATTAAAGATGTGGGAAAAATTCTAGGAATTGGAATGCACGACAGGAGGGAACTTTGTATGTTATTGTGACTGAAAGATTAATACTTCTTGAGAGAGGAGGATACTGTTACATGTTAATTCTTCTTTGAATGTTTGGTAGAATTTACTAGTGTAACCATCTGGTCCTGGACTTTCTTTGAGAGGTTTTGATTATTGGTTCATTCTTATTTGTTAAGGCCTATTAATATTTTCTATTTCATTTACTTTAGTAGCATGGTAATTTATTGGCATAAAATTGTTCCTAGTATTCATTTATAATTCTTTTTGTTTCTATAAATTTTGGAACGATGTCACCTCTTATATTTTCAGTTTTCATTATTTGGATTTTTCTCGTTTTTCTTAACCTAGGTAAAGGTTTGTCAATTTTGTTGATCTTTTCAATAAATTAACTTTTGGTTTAAGTGATCCCTTTTTCTGTTTTGTATTTCATTAATCTGTGCTCTAACCTTTATTCTTTTCCTCTGTTAGCAAAGTAAGGTTATTTGTTTGAGATATATCTCCTGTTTTAATTCATGCATTTAGAGTTATACATTTCCCTCTGAGCACTGCTTTCACTACCTCTTATAAGTTTTGGTATGCTGTGTTTTCATTTTAATTTGTATCAAGTATCTTCTGATTTTCCTGTGATTTTTTTTCTTTGACCCATTGGTTTAGAGTGTGTTAATTTCTACATATTTGTGAATTTTCCAGTTTTCCTTCTGTTAGTGATTTCTGAAATAATTCCATTGTGGTCAGAGAAAATACTTTGTATGACTCCTACCTTTAAAATATTCTGAGACTTGTTTTGTAGCCTAACATATGGGCTGTCCTGAAGAATATTCCATGTGCACTTGAGAAGGATGTATATTCTGCTGATACTGGATGGAGTGTTCTGCCTATCTGTTAGGTGTATTTGGTTTATACTATTGTTCAAGTCCTCTGTTTCCTTATTGATCTTCTGTCTAGATGTTCTATCCATTATTGAAAGTAGAGTATTGAAGTCTCCAACTATTATTGTAAAACTATTTCTTCAGTTCTGTCAATGATTTTTTCGTATATTTTGGGGCTCTTTTGTTTGTGCATATGTCTATAATTGCTTTATCTCCTTGATGAATTGACCTTTTTATCAATGTATGTCTTTTTTGTCTCTTGTAACAATTTTTGACTTAGTCTATTTGTTTGCTATTAGTATAGCTACTCAAGCATTAGTCACTCTGTACCTACTCAAGCTCTCCTTTGGTTACTGTATCCATGAAATGTTTTTTTCCATCCTTTTACTTGCAACGAATTTGTCTGTATCTAAAGTGAGTCTATTGTAGACATCAAATAGGTGAATCATTTTTAAAATCCACACTGTCTGTCCTTTAATAGGTGAGTTTAATGCATTTACACTTAAACTAATAATTGAGGAAAACTTTTGACATTTTGCTATTTGTTTTCTATACTGCTTCTATTATTTTTGTTCCTAAAATTACTTCAATACTGCCTTCTTCTGTATTTCTTTTCTATTGTACCATTTTGATCCCTTCCTCATATCCTTTTTTGTATGTATTTTAGGTATTTTATTAGTTACCCTGGGAATTGCAATTAAGTAGGCATTTGAGCATACAGAGCTGGGAGAAGACAAGGCTGGAGAAATAAATTGGAGAAAAGTTGGTGTGTTGATGGTATTTAAAGCTGTGGAACTAGATGAGGTCTTTTAGGAAGAGAATATAGCCAGAGAAGAGCAGAAAAATGCAGGAGCAATACCGTAGAACTTGAAAACCTCACTTTCTTATTGGTGGAAAAGTTTGTTTCCTTTAAATCTTATGAGGTCTTCCCTGGTCGCTCAGTCAGTAAAGAGTCTGCCTGAAATGAGGGAGACCCAGGTTTGGTCCCTGGGTTGGGAAGATCCCCTGGAGAAGGAAATGGCAACCCACTTCAGTATTCTTGCCTGGAGAATCCCATGGAAAGACGAGCCTGTTGGCCACAATTCAGTTCAGTTACTCAGTCGTGTCCGACTCTTTGCGACCCCATGAATTGCAGCACACCAGGTCTCCCTGTCCATCACCGACTCCTGGAGTTCACCCAAACTCATGTGCATTGAGTCAGTGATGCCATCCAGCCATCTCATCCTCTGTCGTCTCCTTCACCTCCTGCCCCCAATCCTCCCAGCATCAGGGTCTTTTCCAGTGAGTTAACTCTTCGCATGAGGTGGCCAAAGTATTGGAGTTTCAGCTTCAGCATCACTCCTTCCAATGAATATTCAGGACTGGTCTCCTTTAGGATGGACTGGTTGGATCTCCATGCAGTCCAAGGGACTGTCAAGAGTCTTCTCCAGCACCACAGTTCAAAAGCATCAATTCTTCGGTGATCAGCTTTCTTCACATTCCAACTCTCACATCCATACATGACCACTGGAAAAACCATAGCCTTGACTAGACGGACCTTTGTTGGCAAAGTAATATTTTTGCTTTTTAATATGATATCTAGGTTGGTCATAACTTTCCTTCCAAGGAGTAAGTGTCTTTTAATTTCATGGCTGATATCACCATCTGCAGTGATTTTGGAGCCCCAAAAAGTAAAGTCTGACAGTGTTTCCACTGTTTCCCCATCTATCTCCCATGAAGTGATGGGACCAGATGCCATGATCTTAGTTTTCTGAATATTGAGCTTTAAGCCAACTTTTTCACTCTCCTCTTTCACTTTCATCAAGAGGCTCTTTAGTTATTCACTTTCTGCCATAAGGGTGGTGTCATCTGCATATCTGAGGTTATTGATATTTCTCCCGGCAATCTTGATTCCAGCTTGTGCTTCTTCCAGCCCAGCGTTCCTCATGGTGTACTCTGCATATAAGTTAAATAAGCAGGGTGACAATATACAGCCTTGACGTACTCCTTTTCCTATTTGGAACCAGTCTGTTGTTCCATGTCCAGTTCTAACTGTTGCTTCCTGACCTGCATACAGGTTTCTCAAGAGGCAGGTCAGGTGGTCTGGGATTCCCATCTCTTTCAGAATGTTCCACAGTTTATTGTGATCCACACAGTCAAAGGCTTTGGCATAGTCAATAAAGCAGAAATAGATATTTTCCTGGAACTCTCTTGCTTTCTCCATGATCCAGCAGATGTTGGCAATTTGATCTCTGGTTCCTCTGCCTTTTCTAAAACCAGCTTGAACATCTGGAAGTTCACGGTTCACGTATTGCTGAAGCCTGGCTTGGAGAATTTTGAGAATGACTTTACTAGCATGTGAGATGAGTGAAATTGTGCGGTGGTTTGAGTACTCTTTGGCATTGCCTTTCTGTGGGGTCAGAATGAAAACTGACCTTTTCCAGTCCTGTGGCCACTGCTGAATTTTCCAAATTTGCTGGCATATTGAGTGCAGCACTTCCACAGCATCATCTTTCAGGATTTGAAATAGCTCCACTGGAATTCCATCACCTCCACTAGCTTTGTTCGTAGTGATGCTTTCTAAGGCCCACTTGACTTCACATTCCAAGATGTCTGGCTCTAGGTGAGTGATCACACCATTGTGATTATCTGGGTCATGAATATCTTTTTTGTACAGTTCTTCTGTGTATTGTTGCCACCTCTTCTTAGTATCTTCTGCTTCTGTTAGGTCCCTACCATTTCTGTCCTTTATTGAGCCCATCTTTGCATGAAATGTTCCCTTGGTATCTCTAATTTTCTTGAAGAGATCTCTAGTCTTTTCCATTCTGTTGTTTTCCTCTATTTCTTTGCATTGATCACTGAGGAAGGCTTTCTTATCTCTCCTTGCTATTCTTTGGAACTCTTCATTCAGATGCTTATATCTTTCCTTTTCTCCTTTGTTTTTCTATTCTCTTCTTTTCACAGCTATTTGTAAGGCCTCCTCAGACATCCATTTTGCTTTTTTGCATTTCTTTTCCATGGGGATGGTCTTGATCCCGGTCTCTGTATAATGTCGTGAACCTCTGTCCATAGTTCATCAGATACTCTATCAGATATAGATGGCCCCAGTCCATGGAGTCACAAAGAGTCAGATATGACTGCTGCTGCTGCTAAGTCACTTCAGTCGTGTCCGACTCTGTGTGACCCCATAGACGGAAGCCCACCAGGCTCCCCCTTCCCTGGGATTCTCCAGGCAAGAACACTGGAGTGGGTTGCCATTTCCTTCTGCAGTGTGTGAAAGTGGAAAGTGAAAAGTGAAAGTGAAGTCGCTCAGTTGTGTCCGACCCTTAGCGACCCCACGGACTGCAGCCTACCAGGCTCCTCCATCCATGGGATTTTCTAGGCAAGAGTACTGGAGTGACTTGCCATTGCCTTCGCCGCAGATATGACTGGGTGACTAGCAATTTCACTTTAAGTCTTACGAACAGTTGACATAACTGTCACTTGGATATCTTCATTGAATCTCATTGCTGAAGATACTAAGGTGAAAGATGCTATCTGAGTATTAGAAAAGATGAGTCCCATTTTTTCAGTTCTAAGGTTGTCTTTCAATTTTTTCTTGCCTATTTCAATTCATTATTTATCAATTAATTTAAAAGCCTTCTTTTTCTTCCCAGAGCTGCCATTGATCTCTTTAATTTTCTCCCTGGATATCATTCCTTTCTAGAGAAAGTAACAAATTCTGTGTTTGCATTTGATTCCTCAGATGAGGCTGATTGATGAGAAGAGACATGTACTAATGAGGTCAAGGGCATGCATATAAACCACATACCTAGCATGTACAAGCCACATATGTCTTGTTCTTTGGCCACAAATCGCATTCCTAACTTGACCAGCGTTCTCTTAAAAGCATATCTTTAATCTTTAGGGTTGAAGGAATAGATGATTGTTGTGGAGGAGCAAATCTGCGTATACAGTTTGTTTGGGGAAAGGCAGAATTGTTACCTTTATATCTGAATGACACTGTTGTGACCCCAACATAGCTCTCTGTAGGAGGAAGATGGGTTATTAATGACCATGCCTTGCCTACACTGAAAGTTTAAAAATTATGTAATAATAGAGGTTAATTGAACAGAGTTTACCATTTGTCTCTTGCCTGATGTCTAATTTCTGTTATTTACTGTACACAGCCTGTTTCATCCTTGCCTCTCTCAGCTGCTTGTCACCTGAAAAATAGATCTCTTGCTGTTTGGCTCTTGGTATCTGAGAATCGGAGCCCTGGTGAGTTAATATTCTGAAATACCCATTAGAAAAAGCAGACTCAGGAGGGTGGTGAACAGTGCCTGATTGTGGAGCATAAGCATTTTTCCAGCATAATTTCAGTATCGCTTGAGCAATGTGGATAACATGACCCTTGAAATTTGGATGAGGCCCTTTGAGAAAACTTTGTTTTCTTGGACTATTATTCCTACCCTGCCTTCCATTTTTGCCTGACTTACAGAAGCTAGAAGACATTTTTGCTAAACTATAAAATTGAATTCTTAATCTCCTCACCATGGCAACCCCATCATTGCCTAGACATATGCCGTATGTAGTCCTTTTGAGAACCCAAGTGTCTGTTAAAGGAACCCACACAAGTCTTCTGTGGGGTTTTAACAGCCTTTTTAGAGAAGTTCTCATGTTGTTCTCAGGGTAAGGAGGGCTTAGGCTCCTATTTTTTTTTATTAATTTATTTTTTATTGGAGGCAAATTATTTTACAATATTATATTGGTTGGTTTTGCCATATATTGACATGAATTCGCCCCGGGTTTACATAAGTTCCCCCTCCTGAACCCCCCTCCCACCTCCCTCCTGCCTTTATCCTCCCTCTGGGTCATCCCCGCACGCCATAGGCTCCTATTTTACTAGAGACAGAGTGGTGTGTGATGATACTTATATCAGGACTTCTTAGCCTGGTCTGTAGGGAGTCTGTGAACCTCCATAAACTGTGAAATTTGATGTGCATGTATTTTTTTTTCTCCAGAGGAAAGAGTGAAGTTTTGTAGCATTCATCAGGTTTTCAGAAAATTGGAAAACCACCCATAAGTGTGGTTTTGAGAGCTGTTGAGAGCCCGTGCCTTAATTGCTAGATAAATCCGGAATTTGCTATATATAATTTTTAACCTTCATTAATATACTGTGAAAATAAGTGAGTCAAAATGGAATTTTTAAGGAAATGAGAAGAATCCTCAATTCTCACTAAAAGCCATTACGTGCTTGCTACTCTGTTTTACTGTTAACTGACAACCACACCCAAAAATCAACCACATTAAATGGCATGTGGTGTCCCCTGGAAAAGGGTACTGCCATGAGCTAAATGGTGGCTGGGGATACTCACTGCCATTGAGGGATTGGTGTGGCATTGACCCCAGACCAGATTATGAGGTACAATGAAAAAATAAATGTTGCGGTGGTTTACTGTCAGATACTCTGCTACATATTTTCATAACTTTTTTTTGCAACCATATTGTTAGGTAAATAATACCATCCTAATTCTATGAATTCAGGACAGTGAAAGACTTGCTCAAGGCCTTATAATCAGCAGAGTCACAGCTGTGATGATTTCTCTTATTTCTCTCATTGCCTTGGATCTTATGAGAGCCTAGAATTTGGAGTAGGAGAGCATCGCATGAAACGTTTAAGCCAGATTCTCGTCTTTGAACCTGAGAAGTAATTTACTTCCTACTCCTTTAGAAGAGATGGGCAGTCTGTGCTCCACAATGATTCAGTGGCTCTAGCAAGTACAAGTCCCTATTGCTGGGGAGGCCACTGTTCTGTCCTCTTGAACAGCTTTGTCTTGATTCTGTTTGCATGTTCTCTAAATAACCCTGGCATTAGCCCACACTGAAACCACCTCCTCAGGATTTTGAAGTGCTGTACAAACAGTTAAGAGACAGCATTGTCTAAAGCCATATGAAAGAACTAGAATTTGTCTGGTGAACACAAATTCTGTAGTCATAACACCTTTTACTCCCACGGCAAGCAGAACTTAGTGAAGGAAGCAACAAGCATTCCTTTTCAGAAAAGCGATGTTCTTTAAAGGGGCAGAGCCAGCAGTATAGCACTTGATTTCCTTCTCTTTGTATTTAACACCATCAGAGAGGAAAAGCAGATTTCTAGATGCAATTCTTCAAAGCCCTTGAAAGGAGAATTTGTGTTCCAAAAAAAAAAAAAAAGGAATTTGTTTCTTACTCAGTTAATTGAATGGACCATTGGGCTTCATTGACAAGCTAGTAAATTGAAATTGTGGACCACAGCATCCCATGACATCAGATCACCTGAGTGCTTAGATAAACTGCAGATTTCTGGACCTTATATGTACTGACTCAATTTCTTGTTGGGGGTGGGGGGAATGCAGCCCAGGAATATGCATTTTAGCCACCCCTGCAGAGATTTTAATGCACACCAAAATATGAAAATCACTGCAGTGGAAGTATAAACTTCATGGTAATCCAAGTTAGAGTATTTTTGTTATAATGGCATTAGGCTAAAGTGAATCCAGCAACTACAATGCAAGGACCTTGACAGAAAGCCAAGTTAAATGCAGTTTTCTATAGTGAATTCACACATGAAAAAGAGGTGGAAAAAAAAATCTGTGGATTCAGGAGTTGACTGCCTTTAAGAGCTTGGAGGGCTGGTAGCTCTATTCTGTAATAACACAGAGGTCAGAACTCGTGTCATGTCTTAAAACAAGATGGGGCAGACTTGGAAAGATTGAGACCTTCAACTAGACTGGCATAACGGGATTGAGGCAGGCATAGACTCAGCTGCAGGGTGTAGGCGGACATTCACAGTTCAATAGGCAGAACTGGATACCTCAAAATATGGGAAACATACGGAATATTGAGAGCCCAGGCCAGTAACTTACTGTGTGTGTGTCATTGAGATGGGATGAGGCGTTGCAATGGGAAATGAAAGGTAAACAGTATAACAAAGGCCCTCTTACCTGATCAGGATTAGAGTTAGCTAATTAAAAAAGATCACACCAGGAATTTTTTTTTATTATTGGAGTATAATTGCTTTACAGTGTTGTTACTTTCTGTTGTACAGTGAAGTGAACCATCTATATGTATACATATATCTCCTCCCTCTTGAACCTCCCTCTCACCCTACCATCCCACCCCTCTAGGTCATCACAGAGCACGGAGCTGAGCTCCCTGTGTTATACAGCAGATCCCCACCAGCTATATATTTTACATGTTGTAGTATATATGTCAGTACTACTCTCTCAGTTCCTCACCCTCCCCTTCCCCTGCTGTGACCACACGTCTGTTCTGTATGTCTGTGTCTCTATTCCTGCCCTGAAAATAGGTTCATCTGTACCATTTTTCTGGATTCCATATATATGCATTAATATATGATATTTGTTTTTCTCTTTCTGATTTAACTTCACTCTGTATGAGACTCTAGGTCCATCAAGGAATCTTCAAGATATATATTTAAATATTTCATTCTAACTTAAAACGTTATTTTTAAGAGCTTTGCTGATATTCTCTATCAAATGACATATCCCCAAATATCCTGGTATTAGCCGCACTTCCTCTAGTTTTCTGTCTGAAGTTGGGAATCTTCAAATTGTCTTGATGGTCCTGAACTCCACAGCTGGAATTAATCTTTAGATGAAAAGACTGACCCCCCTCCCGCCCCCTCACCCCAGTCCAGAGCCAAACGTCTGTGGGGAGTTTAAATGAAAATTCTAGCTATGGAAAGTGTTCTACCCTCTTTTTACTTCTTCCCCCTAGGGAGGAAACTAAATCAATGAAATCTAATTATGACTTCCTTTGCCATTTTTGAAATACAAAGGGGTAGATTTCTCCCTAATTTATCTATGGAGACACACACATAAAAGAGTAAGCAAACAAGCAAGTGAACAGGCAGTGTTTCCAAATTTAAGGGGATGTAATCTGGAAGCCACCAGATGTTACTCATTTTCTCTTAATGAAGATAAGCAACTTTAGGAACAGAGCTCAATGATTTTGGCCTACCTTCGTGAAAACAATAGTCCTAATTTATTAGTTTCCTCTGTTCTGTGGAAAAGAGCATTTGGATTTTGTATCATAGGTAATTTTGAGCTCACATCTGTCTGACTCCAGAACCATGAGTCTAGATTCAAGATCTAGCCTTAGAAGGAATTGAACAAGTGTGAATGGTGAGGGTAGACCCCTGGGCAGTAATTCAAGCCAGGTGTATTAGATGTCATCCCTTTCCTCCTCCTAATCATGTCTTGACCTTTCCATTTTGAGGTATTTCATCCAAGGAAAAATTAGAAATAGTGCCAGGAAGAAATTATTTTTAAATTTAGTTAGAATATTTTATCAAAGTGATATGTGCTCTTAGTTTAAAAGTTAAACTACTAGTACTGCAAGGCACACATGTAAAAGCATTAGTCCCCTACCTGTCCTCATCACTCCTGAGTCCTGTCCCCCAGGGTTAGTTCTTCTGTTATTATCTTCATATTTTAAAATGCTTTGTTGTTTTTTCTTGATTTTTAACTTTAGCATTATCGATTGATTTCATACTATTTAATATGGAGATTTAGTTACCAAATCTTTCTTCCCTCACACACACTTCTTTTCCTATTGTCCCAGTATACAGATAAATCAGTATTGTTTACAGCTATATAAATATTGTGCACAGCCAGCTGAGCTACATACTGTATTATTATTTTCTTTTTGCTATGGTCTGAATGTTTGTGTCTCCCTAAGATTCCTATGTCGAAATCGTAACCCCCAAAGGTGATAGCAGGTACGGGTCTTTGGGTGACGATACAAACATGGTGAGGGTGGAGCCCTCAGTGGGATTAGTGAGATCCCACAGGGCTTACTAGCCCCTTCTGTCACAGGAGGATACAAGGGATGGGGAGGGAGGTGGGAGAGGGGTTCACGATGGGGAACACATGTACACCCGGGGTGGATTCATGTCAATGTATGGCAAAACCAATACAATATTGTAAAGTAATTAGTCTCCAATTAAAATTTAAAAAATTAAAAGTAAAATAAAACTCTCACCTGACCATGCTGGCACTCTGATCTTGGACTTTAGTCTCTAGAACTGTGAGAAATAAATATCTGTGGTTTATAGGCTACCCAGTCAGTGGTATTTTGTTATATAGCCTGATTGGATCAAGACACTTTGTTATAAATTCTGTTTTACTTTGGGATTAAACATGTGTTCCTATTTGGTGTAGTTTTCTATGTAACTTTCATAATCCCTCCAGAGTTGTAAGCTATTCTTAGTACTGGAAGGCATAGCAATTAATTTGTTCTACTTTTTTTTTCTTGGAGACATGCCTCCTGAAGTTCCCCATCCTGTCATTTCAGTCTGGACTGGCTCTTTAGTTCTGCTGTATAACTGTTATCCTGGAGCTGCCTTTAATCATTATGAAACAAACAAACAGAAGATACAAAATACTCTTTCTCTTCTGTACTTCTCTAGTGGTTCTGTTCTCCAGATCTCCTGGTGCCATCTTTTCTTCGTTTACTCACTTCTTTCTGATGGAGCTCATCTTTTATTTTTTGAGACCTTATATGTCTCCAGTATCTTTAGTCTGTCTTCGTATTTGATTGATGGCAAGTATGGCATTCATGGTCCAAAAAATTTTCCCTCAATTTTGAAGGCGTTCATCCTCTTTTACTTTCTAATGTTGCTGTTGAGAAACTTAATGTCATTCTCTTCTGTATTTCATTGTATGTTTCACATTCTTTCTCTCTGAAAGCTTTTAAAATTCTCTCTCTTCTGGGTGTTCCAAAGTTTTGTGATGATGTGCTTTGTTGTGGGTTAATCATTGTGCTGGACCTTTTTCTTTTAAAACCGAAAACATGAGTCTTAAATGTAGAAATTTTCTCTGATTATTTCTTTTAATTTTATAATCTTTTTTTCCTTCTCTGGAAGCAGTATTGAATGACCTGGGTTGATCCTATATTTATTTATTATTTCTTTTTTTTACTATCTCTGTCCATTTGTTCTAAAGTTTTAGGAAAAATTTTTGAATTTTTTTCCAATCTGTAACTTATTATTATATCTCATAGATAGATATGAGTGAATATATATAATTATATATATATATACACACACATGTATATTTGTTTATTTGTATATTTCATTTCTAAGACATCTTCTGATTTTTCCTTTTCTTACAGCACGTTTTCCTTGTTTCATGGATTAAATATCATAACTCTCTAAAGATATAGTTCTAAAAAAAGTTTTCTTCCGCTTTCTATATTATCTGTTTCCTACCAAATTCTTTTGTTTGCTTCCTGTGTTTCATGTTAAAGGCTCTCCTCAAATACATAGTGGTTTATGACATATTTAAGTGTGAGGCTAACTGAGAAGCATTTCTGACCATGATGAAATAACTGATACAGACTTGCCCTCCTGCCAAAAAAACTAGAAAATTGTACAAAATATGCAACACAACTGTTTTTCTGACTTCGGACTAGAGCCAGTACATGTCTGTGATTTCTGAGGGAAGGGTAAACAAGGTGAGCTCTGTGATCATATCCACTTTCTGCCTAGAGGCACTTTTCAGACCTCAGGATAGGAAGAAGGTACCTAAGCAAAGAAATGGAAGTCTCACTGAATTGAGGAGCTAGAGACTATAGTTTGGGGAGTCTGAGGCAGCTGGAGTTTATAGTGCAGAGTATCTTGAAATCGACCATGTTTGGAGAATTTATACCTTGGCAGTCAGCAAATGCTACAAATCAGCATTTTTCGGTCGTTTGTACCCATGTTCCCAAAGTGCCTGTTGGTAAACATTTACCAGCATGTTGCTGGTAACATCCTTTGTCCTTAAGTATACTAGAGAAACGAGACGGAACAGAGCGTCCGGAAATAGACCTACACATATATGTTCATTCAATTTTTGATGAAATTGCCAAGGTAATTGACTGGAGAAAGATAGCCATTGAAGCATATGGTATGAGAACAACTGGAAAAAAATGAATGTTGGCCATCACCTCATATCAACACAAAACCTACTTTAAATTCCTTATAGAACTAAACATAAAAAAAATGATATAACATTTCTAAAAGAATCATGGGAGGAAATCTTTGCAGCCTTGCACTAAAACATAAAAGAAAAAAACCCTTCTGTTCTTCAAGAAGAAAACTGAAAGGCAAGTCATGAGCAGGGTGAAAATATTTGTAATACATGCCTCTGATAAAGGACTTTAATCCATAATATACAAAGGACTCTTACATCTCAATAAGTTAATCAATACAACATAAATGAGAAAAAAGATTTAAACAGACACTTCACAAAAGATATGAATAGTAAGTATATTAAAAGATGTTCAACATCATTAGTCAACAGAAAGATGCAAATAAAAAACACTATGAGATATTACATACCACATGGCTAAAATTAAAATGACAAGCTCCAAGTTTTGGGGCAAATGTGGAACCACTGGGACTCATATATGTTGCTGGGGGTTGTGTAAAATGGCACAGCTATTTGGGAAACAAGTTGGACAGTTTTTTTAAAATACAGGTCAATGCTCAGTATTTTGCTATTTCAAATCCACTTGTTTATGACTAAAGTGAAGTTGTTTTAATTGTTTATGATAAAAACAAAACGGTTGTTTTTAGAAGTAAAGTTGGTTTGATATAAGAATGAAGTAAGTTGTCATCTGTTGTAACTGATAAGTGCTTGGTAGCCCAGCTGCTGAGGGGCCCTTCTAGGGGCTTATTGGTAAGAACAGGAGGAGAAGCAACTATGGCAAGGAGATATTTAGACTGTAAATACGGAGAATTTGTGAGAAATATCTGAGTTTCAGTCTGTGTAAAAGCTTACCCTTTGCTAATAGCTCTTTGAAGACCTTGGGGCATTAGTTCTGCCTAGGTAAAAGGCAATGCCTTTATTGGCAGTGGTCTGAACCGTAGCCAGAGGAGTTCAGCATACCCATGGGCACAGGCACCACTGTTCCCTAGCAACATTAACTTTTTTTAGTGTTTTTTTTCCTACTAGGAGACTACCAAATGTTAGTAGGTCTTTCCAAAACAATATAGCTTTTTATGGAAACATCTGTGTGTAGTCAAGGATCATTGTTTTGTCAATTCTATTTTATAATGTAAGATCGGGTGATTTACAATAGATTTGGAAGCTAAAATATTTGACTCTTAAGCATATAATTCAACTGATGGAAACTAAAAGTGTGAATGGATTCTATAGCATAGTCTATATGTGCTATGAGCATTTAGCATTCTGAAGGCATCGGTATGTTTTACAGAGGAGACTGAGCGCTTCACTTAACCTCACCAATCAGTTAAGTAGAGTCTAGTTAAGAGAACTAACAAATCGAGGCAACGATGGGGCAGCCTGCAGCAGGTGAGTCCAGCTTGAGATCAGAGTTGTGAGGTTTTCGCCACTGGGCTGGAGAGCCAGAGAAGGACTTTTGTCCTGAGATAGGTGGCTGGTGATGGGAACTATAAACATAATATCCCCTGCCAAGCCAATAAAATCTCTCCACAAACGTAGAAAATAATAAAACAGCAGTAGTATTGAATAAGCATTAAACCAAACTGATGCATATCACAGATCCTAAAGAGATTGTAAAAACAAAAAAGAAATCTTACTCTTTTATAACCAAGCAGATACAATCCATTATATACATGGAGCTAAATTGCCACAGATGTGAAAATAGGGCACCACTCTGATGTTTTTCAAAGCATGGTCCCTTGGCTCTCAATAATGACATTGCTGGGATATAAAATTGGTAAGAAACTTTACCATTTAAAAATACTTATATGTGTCTCAAAGAGGCAGAGAGAACATTTATAATCTCAAGTTTTCTGAAGGAAATGCTGAAAGGAAAGGGAGAGGGAAAAGTTCTTTCCTGTTTTGCACTAAGGGAAATTTAATATTTTTTAGATTTTAATTTATAATGTCCCCCTTCTGTTGCTATTTTCTAATAAAATTAAAACTTCTAATTATCTACAATGACATTTATCTTTAACAATAGTGTATACAACAGTCTAAGTCTAAGGCCACAGTGAAACACAGAACAAAGCATTTTATCAGAGTTACAGTTGGATGGATTTTAAAATTAGTATAATATTTGTCTTGAGGAAAAATGAAATATATAATGGTGAATGGTTAAGGCAGATTCTTGATTAACAATGTACAAAAATTCTCTTTTGTCATACGTTACTTTTATAAGTTGTTATATCTTTGAGCTTTAAAACAGCAAGTATTGCTTTGTAGTTTTTTATAATATTCCATCCAATCTAAATCTGGAGTAGATTCACTGAGTAACTCTGGAACCTGATAATATAAATTTTTAACTGAGTTTTTCTTAAGCCCCAATAAATTTCCCCTCACAGAAGTAACATTATAATTACAGAATAAACTAGACCCTTCTGTAATTATTCAATCTTCCCAAATACTTCTCCCAGATATAAAACACAAACACATGGCCATTATCTAGTATCAAAGTCCTACTATGAGACACCCACTGAAGGGTATAGATTAAACTTTGTAGGGGAGAAAAAATAACTTTCCCTCTCCGCTTCTAGGTTCTTGGCTGAAACCCCTTTGTAACAAAAGATTAACAGAAAAACAAACAGAAATTTCATAACATATATACATATATACTTCCCTGGAATGGGTTCCCTGGTGGTTTAGTTGGTAAAGAGTCTGCCTGCAGTGCGGGAGAACCATGTTCGATCCCTGGCTTGGGAAGATCCCCTGGAGAAGGAAATGGCAACCCACTCCAGTATTCCTGCCTGGGAAATCCCGTGAACAGAGGATCCTGGTGGGCTGCAGTCCATGAGGTCACAGAGTTGGACATGACTGAGCAACTTTTATTCACTATACCTCCCATATACATGGGAGAGACCCAGGAAAACTGAGTAACTCTCCAAAATGGCCCAAGCCTTCAACTTATATACCATTTCCAGCTAAGACAACTGAAGATGTTGGAGGTGGGCTGGCAGTTATGGGAGGTGACTAGGCAACACACAGAAAACTAGGATATAGTTGTTATGCAGATTTGAGGTGCTGCCTTCTCCACTGATAAGTTTCTGGAGGTTAAATCATCTTCCTTTTCCTGCTACAGAGAGGGAGACACCCTTAGGAATGAAGATTTCTCTTATAGATATAAATATCTCTTATAAAAGGGTAATTTCCATTCTATTAATAGCTTTTCCTGTATCTGTTATTTCTTAAAAATGAGCAACTTAAGATAATCCTTACGGCTGCTGCTGCTGCTAAGTCACTTCAGTTGTGTCCGACTCTGTGTGACCCCATAGACGGAAGCCCACCAGGCTACCCCTTCCCTGGGATTCTCCAGGCAAGAACACTGGAGTGGGTTGCCATTTCCTTCTCCAATGTGTGAAAGTGAAAAGTGAAAGTGAAGTTGCTCAGTCGTGTCCGACCCTTAGCGACCCCATGGACTGCAGCCTACCCAGGCTCCTCCATCCATGGGATTTTCTAGGCAATAGTACTGGAGTGGCTTGCCATTGCCTTCTCCGTCAACTTACATGGCTCCAATCATTTATGTCTTGAGGGCAAACCCAACTTCTGGGCCATTTTTCACCTCTATCTCAGTAGTTACCCATGGATATCTAACTATTATAAATAGTATCAGGTGGGCCAAAAAGTTTTAGAGTTTTCTGTAATATCTTTCAGGAAAATCTGAACAAACATTTTGGTCAACCCAATATAATAGGCATGTTTGTCTGCACTAGAACTGGAAAAACTTGTATCCCAAAGTGACTAACAGTGACATTATACCTGTCTTCTGTAGTCTCTATCCATAAATGCCAGCTTCCTGTTTTTCTATTTCTAATCATATATACTAATCATTTCTATTACTAATGTATACATATATTGTTATCATTTCTGTTAGTAATCATATAATCATATATTACTAAACATATATACCACCCTTACAATCAGGCTAGTTAACAAAACATTTGTGTCAAATTTGGGACTTGAGTATCTGGATGCATATTAGTTATTTTCACCTTAATATTATAAAAAGTTTGCAATGAATACAGTTCTATTTTTTTCTGCTAATAATCAAATTGTTGGATTTATAAGCCCAGGCCCTGTCCATACTGGGAGTACAATTCAGAACCGATGAGAAATGTGTGACTCTAGGAACCACTATGGGAGTACAGAGAGTGGTATAACAAATAACCTGTTTGCTTGCTAGTAAAATGTGATTCTTAGAGTAACGAAACAATAAATAATTCACTATTATACTACTATTCCTTAATATTTTGAATAAGATAACAAGGCAGTCCAGTCTGAGAATAGTAATAAGTTCCTTATAATACCTCCTTTCAGTTGAGTTCAGTAGCAATACCATTTATTCCAGAAAATTTAAGTTTCAAGTCATTTTTGCAAACCACAGTTGAGTCCTCTTGAAAAGCTGGCTTCATGTGGGAAGCATGAACTTATCTGGGTTTTCTTTCACTTTGGCCATTTGGGTGATCAGTAGAACCTGAAGTGGCCCCTCTGTATGGTGACAATGCATCTTTTCTCCAGAGCACTTTTATGGAAACTAAATTGTTCAGTTGAATGGCAGACTTCTTCCAGTAGGTCCCTCTAGGGTCTTCTGACTTTGTCTCAGGGTTTCTAGGGAAGATAAAAGCCATTTTAGGTATCAAACATGATAATGAGAGAATTCAGTTAAATCAAAGTGGAGGAAGTGATTTCAGACCCAAATTCACAGACCTGCCAAATATAAGTTCTAAGAGAGAACATTATTGTTTGCAAGAACTGCTCTAACTTAACAGAACTACTGGTAACTCTCTAGGTCATTTCACCTATAGATCACTGATTCTCAGCCAATGAGTTTGTTAGAGTTTGAGTTTTTTATTCTACTTGGAATATGATAGCTTTTTGGAGTCTGCAAACATTTGCATAATTCCTCAACAACAATAGACATAAAATGATCTCTTCCATCTGATTGAATAAGCTCTGAGATCTCAAAAGTGGGGATTATGTGTATGAAGAGGGACTTTACCCCAGTGCCTGAGGATCTGGTTTTGAAGAGGGAAAAGACATCATACATACACCAGTAGACAAAATCTACCTTCCATAGGCCTCAATTCTATGAAATCTAAGTGCCACTGGGTTCCTGGTAAAGTTGGTCAGGGAAAACTTTCTGCACCTACTTTGGGAGTGGTCTGTAAAGATTTCTGCTGGCAAATAACAAAACTCTTTTAATATGTTTTGAATAATTTCATCTTTTTGATAGATGTAGTATTAGTCTAGTGCCTTTAAAAACTCCCATTCAGTTTGATTTTGTTGATAACATAATAAACTAATCAAGCAAATAAAAACTGTGATATAGAAATTATTGTTAGTAATTCCTATAGTCCGGTTGAATTTCATTTAGCCCCATTTTCAATCCATTTGTTCATTTCCCTTTGTGAAGCTTGTTTTAGAAAATGGATACAGGTTTCTAGTATTAGAAATGGGGCTTCTAAATTTGGAGTCTGTCATGTTTTAATAGTGGCTTCTGCAGCTCTTCCAGCATAATCATTGCCTTGACAAATTTCGTCATTTTGCCCCGTATGACCTCTGCAATAGATTACCGATAATCTGAATAGGCAGTTGAAAAGCCTCTAACAAATCAGCTTTCAAATCTCCATGAGATGTTTCAGTTCTCAAAGAAACCAAGAACCTCCAATTTTTCTAAATCTGCTCTGTTGCATGGACAGACATCAAACACACATTTACCAACAGTAGAACCAAGGATTTCAACTCTAATAATGGCTATTAACTTATCTGCTTGTGCTAACTTAATTCCAGACAGAAACTTCATGATAAGTCACCATAGCAAAGAAAGCCTAAAATTGACCCCTTTGGTCTCTGGTAAATGACCTGTAAGTAAACATGAGAGCTGCCCTCAAAATGACTATCAAATAAATCAGACTGGGGCCTAGTGTTTTCTTCTATTATCATTGTACAATCATGATCATCTATTTGATTCAGTTCAGATTAGTCGCTCAGTTGTGTCCGACTCTTTGTGACTCCATGAATCACAGCATGCCAGGCCTCTCTGTCCATCACCAAAACCGGAGTTCACTCAAACTCATCTCCATCAAGTCGGTGATGCCATCCAGCCATCTCATTCTCTGTTGTCCCCTTCTCCTCCCGCCCCCAATCCCTCCCAGCATCAGAGTCTTTTCCAGTGGGTCAGCTCTTTGAATGAGGTAGCCAAAGTATTGCAGTTTCAGCTTTAGCATCAGTCCTTCCAGTGAACACCCAGGACTGATCTCCTTTAGAATGGACTGGTTGGATCTCCTTGCAGTCCAAGGGACTCTCAAGAGTCTTCTCCAGCACCACAGTTCAAAAGCATCAATTCTTCGGCGATCAGCTTTCTTCACAGTCCAACTCTCACATCCATACATGACCACTAGAAAAACTATAGCCTTGACTAGATGGCCCTTTGTTGGCAAAGTAATGTCTCTGCTTTTCAATAAGCCATCTATGTTGGTCATAACTTTCCTTCCAAGGAGTAAGCGTCTTTTAATTTCATGGCTGCAGTCAGCATCCGCAGTGATTTTGGAGCCCCCCAAAATAAAGTCTGACACTGTTTCCACTGTTTTTCCATCTATTTGCCATGAAGTGATGGGACCAGATGCCATGATCTTAGTTTTCTGAATGTTCAGCTTTAAGCCAACTTTTCACTTTCCTCTTTCACTTTCATCAAGAGGCTTTTGAGTTCCTCTTCCCTTTCTGCCATAAGGGTGGTGTCATCTGCATATCTGAGGTTATTGATATTTCTCCTGGCAATCTTGATTCCAGCTTGTCCTTCTTCCAGCCCAGCGTTCCTCATGATGTACCCTGCATAGGATCTGGTCAAACAATAGCAGAAAAAAATTTAAAAAGCATGAGAGTTCCAGAAAAGCACCTATTTCTGCTTTATTGACTATGCCAAATCCTTTGACTGTGTGGATCACAATAAATTGTGGAAAATTCTGAAAGAGATGGGAATACCAGACCACCTGACCTGCCTCTTGAGAAACTTGTATGCAGGTCAGGAAGCAACAGTTAGAACTGGACATAGAACAACAGACTGGTTCCAAATAGGAAAAGGAGTACGTCAAGGCTGTATATTGTCACCCTGCTTATTTAACTTATATGCAGAGTACATCAGGTGAAATGCTGGGCTGGGTGAAGCACAAACTGGAATCAAGATTGCCAGGAGAAATATCAATAACCTCAGATCTGCAGATGACACCACCCTTATGGCAGAAAGTGAAGAACAAAAGAGCCTCTTGATGAAAGTGAGAGAGGAGAGTGAAAATGTTGGCTTGAAGCTCAACATTCAGAAAACGAAGATCATGGCATCTGGTCCCATCACTTCATGGGAGATAGATGGGGAATCAGTGGAAACAGTGTCAGACTTTATTATTTTGGGCTCCAAAATCACTGCAGATGGTGATTTCAGCCATGAAATTAAAAGACGCTTACTCCTTGGAAGGAAGTTATGACCAAACTAGACAGCATATGAAAACACAGAGACATTACTTTGTCAACAAAGGGCCGTCGAGTCAAGGCTATGGTTTTTCCCATGGTCATGTATGGATGTGAGAGTTAGACTGTGAAGAAAGCTGAGCGCCAAAGAATTGATGCTTTTGAACTGTGGTGTTGGAAAAGACTCTTGAGAGTCCCTTGGACTGTAAGGAGATCCCACCAGGCCATCCTAAAGGTGATCAGTCCTGGGTGTTCATTGGAAGGACTGATGTTGAAGCTGAAACTCCAATACTTTGTCCACCTGATGCAAAGAACTGACTCATTTGAGAAGACCCTGATGCCTGGAAAGATTGAGGGCAGGAGGAGAAGGGGACAACAGAGGATGAGATGGTTGGACGGCATCACTGACCTGATGAACATGATTTTGGGTAAACTCTGGGAGTTGGTGATGGACAAGGAGGCCTGGCATGCTGTGGTTCATGGGGTCGCAAAGAGTTGGACACGACTGAGCAACTGAACTGATCACCTATTCTTACTCAATAATATAATCTTAAGTTTGGAGAATGTAATTCATCTGGCTAATATCCCAAGAATGGAGTACTAGAAATGATTTTTAAAATTCAGGGTCTCTGACATGACTGTTGTATGGCCACAAGACTTTGAGTTGATCAACCCAATTCAGGAACTGCTAGATGGATCCTATCCTCATTGTCAAATTGTTGGGGAAATAACAATTAAATATAAAATTTCCTGCCAACCCAATAAAACCTCTCTATAAAACATGGAGAAAAATGACAGGGTTTATTAATTGATAAGCATCAAATCAGACTGCAATGTGGAGCATAGTCAATCTGCTAAAAGAGATTTATAGGGGAACACAACTCACCACCCTAAAATACGTCTCTTTGACATGAGGATTAATTTAAACTGATTATTTTTAAGGCCCCAAAGACTCTTTGGGGCCTTAAAAGAAACTCTGACCTTCCTTCAAACTGCCTAAAGGAATGTAGATAGTGGATGTGCTCTGGAATATTGTTATCACTGAGATAGCTGCAAATAATATGGGCTAGGTGTGGTAGGGGAAACTCTGAAAGTGAAAGTGTTAGTTGCTCAGTCATATCTGACTCTTTGCGACCCCATGGGCTCTTTGTGACCCACCAGGCTCCTCTGAACATGGAATTCTCCAGGCAAGAATACTTCAGTGGGTCACCATTCCCTTCTCCAGGGGATGTTCCCGATCCAGGGATTGAACCTGGTTCTCCTGCATTGCAGGCAGACTACTGACTGAGCCACCAGGAAAGACCTAGGGGAAACTCTAGGCAGGGCCACAGAAACAATGGGGCACAGAGTAGAAACTGATTTTCTTAGGGGAAACTCTAGGCAGGGCCTAAAAATCAGTTTCTACTCTGTGTCCCACTTTTTCTGTGTGGCCGAAGAGTATTTGTTTACAAAATATTTGCTTTTCCATCTCCATGTGACTTGCTTTCCTCACTTTGAAGTCTCAAGCCAATACTCACAACATCCTCTTCTGTCTTTAGCTGAAGATGGTATTTAAGGTAATGACTTTGACCATTTCGACCAATTAGTTTTCCTGGGTCTCTCCCATGTATATATGGGTTTCTTAAACTTTTGTGTGACTTTTGTTCCCCTGTTAACCTGTGTCATTTAATTCTTAGACCAATCAAAAAATCTAGAAGGGTAGTCTTAGGTAGTTAGAATAGGGAAAAGGAGTCCAAAATGGTGGTGGCTAAAAGACAAGGAAGGGAAAAGCCCAGAAAAATAGAACAAAGGAAGGTCAAAGAAAGGTCTGAGGACTGGAGTGAGGACTTCGGGTAGAACAGCACTCCTGGCTGAGCCCAATTCGCATAGAGCAGGCCCAGGGGGAAGAAAACATATAAAAGGAGGAACCAAGTGCTCTCTCCCGTGTGCCTATGCTCCTTCTCTCTCTCTCCCCCACTGCCCCCATGCATGCTGGTGCACTCCTCCACTCTCCTCTCTTCTTCAAGGATGGATTCTCCTGCTGTCTTCTAAATAAAATAGAACTTTAACACTGATTTGTCTAAGAGCTATGACACGGTTTGTTCAAGACCTGAGAGCTGTGACACACTGAGGGCTTTAATGTCCGTCGTCCCAAATCATTGTTGTGACAAGACAAGAACCGAGAAACAGACACTCGCCTGACAGGCAGAGAAAAATTTCTTCCTCTGCAGTAGACTGCAGAGACCAAAAAAAAAAAAAAAAAATGCGCTCTTACCCTTTTATATACTTGTTGACCCATTAACATGTATATATAAATGTTAATCCATTACATACACATCAGTTGTATCTATCAGAGGAAAAATAAAATTTCTCATTCTTTTTCAAGCAAGAAGTTAAGTCTTAGAACTAAATCCCCACAGACAGGGAGATAGGGTACCACTCTTGCTTGTTTACTGTTCAAACAAATGGCTCCTTGCATGCTCAGTCACTTTAGTCATGTCCAACTCTTTTCGACCCTATGGACCCTATCTGCCAAGTTCCTCTGTCCATGGGATTCTCTCCAGGTAGGAATACTGGAGTGGGTTGCCATTCCCTTCTTCAGGGGATCTTCCTGACTCAGGGACTGAACCTGGGCCTCCTGAATTGCAGCCAGATTCTTTGCCATCTGAGCTACAAGGGGAGCCCAATTATAGCTTTGGCTTTCCAATGAATAGAATCTTAATCTAATTACCCTACCAACACCAGTTTGGTAATCTAACTAATCCCTGCCAATGCTTAAGGGAAAGTAAACTTGCAATAACCAATCTGCTTTTTTGCCTAGGATAACATCCTTGTTCCTGTTTCCTTCTGCCTATAAAAGTTGCTCTTTTTATACAGCTCCTCAGATCTCCTTGTTAAATTGAAGGCTGCCTGATTTGAATTCGTTTTTACTTAGATAAACTCTAAAACCTTTAATATGCTTCAGTTCATCTTTTAACATAGGAAAGGAGCAGTGCCCCATTAAAACTGGGACATAAGATCAGGGTTGGACATTTGAATCATAGGTGTCCTAGTAGAAGATGACTAAAAGAAAGGGCATGAGAAAATACTTGAGATAATAGTAGAAAACTTCCCCCAAATGGGGAAGGAAATAGCCACCCAAGTTCAAGAAACCCAGAGAGTCCCAAACAGGATTAACCCAAGGCAAAACACCCCAAGATACATATTAATCAAACTAATGAAAGTTAAACACAAAGAGCTTATATTAAAAGCAGCAAGGGAAAAGCAACAAATAACACAATAGGGAATCCTCATAAGGATAACAGCTGATCTTTCAATAGAAACTCTTCAGGCCAGAAGGGAATGACAGGACATACCTAAAGTGATGAAAGAAAAACCTACAACCAATATTACTGTACCCAGAAAGGATCTCATTCAAATATGAAGGAGAAATAAAAAATTTTACAAACAAGAGCTGAGAGAATTCACCACCACCAAACCAGCTCTTCAACAAATGCTAAAGGATCTTCTCTAGACAGGAAACACAGAAAAGATTTATAAAAACAAATCCAAAACAGCAAAAGTATATGGAAACAGAATCATACTTACCAATAATTACCTTAAATGTAAATGGGTTAAGTGCTCCAACCAAAAGACAGAGACTGGCCGAATGGATAAAAAAACAAAACCCCTATATATGCTGTCTACAAGAGATCCACCTCAAGCCTAGGGACACAGACCAACTGAAAGTGAAGGGCTGGAAAAAGATACTTCATGCAAGTGGAGAACAAAAGAAAGCAGGAGTAGCAATACTCGTATCAGATAAAATAGAGTTTGAAATAAAGACTGTGATAAGAGACAAAGAAGGACACTACATAATAACCAAAGGATCAATCTAAGAAGAAGATATAACAATTATAAATACACCCAACATAGGGGCAACTCAATATGTAAGGCAAATGCTAATAAGTAAAGGGGAAATTAATAGCAATACAATAAGAGTGGGGGACTTTAATATGCCACTCACACCTGTGGATAGATCAACCAAACAAAATTAGCAAGGAGACACAAGCTTTAAATGATACAATGGACCAGTTAGACCTAATTGATATGTACAGGGCATTCCACCCAAAAACAATGGATTTCACCTTTTTCTCAAGTGCACATGGAACATTCTCCAGGATCACATCCTGGGTCATAAATCTGCTGCTGCTGCTGCTAAGTCACTTCAGTCATGTCCGACTCTGTGCGACCCCATAGACGGAAGCCCACCAGGCTTCCCCATCCCTGGGATTCTCCAGGCAAAAACACTGGAGTGGGTTGCCATTTCCTTCTCCAATGTGTGAAAGTGAAATCGCTCAGTCGTGTCCGACCCTTAGCGACCCCACGGACTGCAGCCTACCAGGCTCCTCCATCCATGGGATTTTCTAGGCAATAGTACTGGAGTGGCTTGCCATTGCCTTCTCCGAGGGTCATAAATCTAGCAATGGTAAATTAAAACTGAAATCATTTCAATCTTCTGATCACAATGCAATAAGATTAGATGTCGATTACAGGAAAAAAAAAACAAAAACACAAACATATAGAGCTAAACAACAAGCTTCTGAATAACCAACATATCATGGAAGAAAGCAAAAAGAAAATCAAAATATGTATAGAAAGAAATGAAAATAAAAACACGACAACCCCAAACCTATGGGATTCAGTAAAAGCAGTGCTAAGGGGGAGTTTCATAGCAATATAAGCCTATCTCAAGAAACAAAAATCAAATAAAAAATCTAACTTTATGTCTAAAGCAACTAGAAAGAAGAATGAAAGAACCCTAAAGTTAGTAGAAGCAAAGAAATCATAAAAACCAAAGCAGAAATAAAAAGAAATGAAGGAGACTATGGCAAAGATCAAGAAAACTAAAAGCTGGTTCTTTGAGAAGATAAATAAACTGTTAGCCAGAATCATCAAAAAGGGAGAAGAATCAAGTCAACAAAATTAGAAATGAAAATGGAGAAATCACAACAGACAACACAGAAATACAAAGGGTCATAAGAGACTACTATCAGCAATTATATGCCAATAAAATTGGACAATTTGGAAGAAATGGACAAATTCTTAGAAAAGTATAACCTCCCAAAACTGAATAAGGAAGAAATGGAAAATTTTTACAGATCCATCACAGGTGCGGAAATTGAAACTATAATAAAAAATCTTCCAACATACAAAAACCCAGGACCAGATGGCTTCACGGGTGAATTCTACCAAAAAATTTAGAGAAGAGCTAACACCTATCCTACTCAAACTCTTCCAGAAAATTGCAGAGGAAGGTAAACTCCCAACCTCATTCCATGAGGCCACTATCATCCTAATACCAAAACCAGACAAAGATGCCACCAAAAAAGCAAACTACAGGCCAAGAACACTGATGAACATAGATGCAAAAATCCTCAACAAAATTTTAGCAAATAGAATCTAACAACATATTAAACAGATCATACATCATGACCAAGTGGGCTTTATTCCAGGGATGCAAGGATTCTTCAATATTCACAAATCAATCAATGTGATACACTGTATTAACAAATTGCAAGATAAAAACCATATGATTATCTCAATAGATGCAGAGAAAGCCTTTGACAAAATTCAACACCCATTTATGATAAGAACTCTCCAGAAAGCAGGCATAGAAGCAACATACCTCAACATGACAAAAGCAATATAAGACAAACCCACAGTGACCATTACGCTCAATGGCAAAAAATTGAAAGCATTTCCTCTAAAATCAGGAACAAGACAAGGGTGCACACTCTCACCACTACTATTCAACATAATTTTGGAGGTCCTAGCTACAGCAATCAGAGAAGAAAAAGAAATAAAAGGAACCCAGATTGGAGAAGAAGTAAAACTCTCACTGTTTGCAGATGACATAATCCTCTACATAGAAAACCCTAAAGATACCACAGAGAACTACTAGAGCTAATCAATGAATATAGTAAAGTTTCAGGACATAAAATTAATACACAGAAATCCCTTGCATTCCTATACACAGTGAAAAAACAGAAATTAAGGAAACAATCCCATTCACTATTGCAATGAAAAGAATAAAATACTTAGGAATAAATTTACCTAAGAAACAAAAGACATATATATAGAAAATTATAAAGCACTGATTAAAGAAGCAAAGATGACACAAATAGATGGAGAAATATACCATGTTCGTGGATTGGAAGAATCAATATAGTGAAAATGAGCATATTATCCAAAGCAATATATAGATTCAATGCAATCCCTATCAAATTATCAATGGTATTTTTCACAGAACTAGAACAAATAACATCACAATTTGTATGGAAATGCAGAAAACCTCAAATAGCCAAAGCAATCTTAAGAAAGAAGAATGGAACTGGAGGAATCAACCTTCTGACTTCAGACTATACTACAAAGCTATAGTCATCAAGACAGTGTGGTACTGGCACAAAAGAATATAGATCAATGGAACAAAATAGAAAGCCCAGAGATAAATCGACACACCTATGGACACCTTAATTTTGACAAAGGAGGCAAAAATATACAATGGAGAAAAGGCAATCTCTTTAACAAGTGGTGCTGGGACAACTGGCCAACCACCTGTAAAAGAAAGAAACTAGAATACTTTCTAACACCATACACAAAAGTAAACTCAAAATGGATTAAAGATCTAAATGTAAGACCAGAAACTATGAAACTCTTAAAGGAAAACATAGGCAGAACAATCTCTGACATAAATCACAGCAAGATTCTCTATAACCTACTTCCCAGAGTAATGGAAATAACAAAAATAAATGGGACCTAATTAAACTTAAAAGCTTTTGTACAACAAAGGAAACTATAATCAACATGAAAAGGCAGACTTCAGAATGGGAGAAAATAGCAAATAAGACAGCTGACAAAGAATTAATCTCCAAAATATACAAGCAGCTCATGCAGTTCAGTTCCAGAAAAATGAACAACTCAATCAAAAAGTGGTCCAAAGAAGAGACATTTCCCCGAAGAAGACATACAGATGGCTAATAAAGATATGAATACATGAAAAGATGCTCAACGTCACTCACTAGTAGAGAAATGCAAATCAAAACCACTATGAGGTATCATCTCACACCGTTTAGAATGGCTGCCATCAAAAAGTATACAAACAATTGCTAGAGAGGGTGTGGAGAAAAGGAAACCCTCTTACACTGTTAATGAGAATGCAAACTGGTACAACCACTATGGGGAACAGTGTGGAGATTCCTTAAAAAACTGGAAATAGAACTGCCATATGACCCAGCAATCCCACTGCTTGGCATACACACCGAGGAAACCAGAATTGAAAGAGACACATGTACCCCAATGCTCATTTAGCACTGTTTGCAACAGCTAGGATATGGAAGCAATGTAGGTGTCCATTGGCAGTTGAATGGATAAGGAACTTGTGGTACATATACACCATGGGATATTACATAGCTATAAAAAAGAACACATTTGTGTCATTTCTAAAGAGGTGGATGAAACTGGAGCCTATTGTACACAGTGAAGTAAGTCAAAAAGAGAAATAACAGTACAGTATATTAACACATATACATGAAATTTAGATGGTAATGATGATCCTATTTGCAAGGCAGCAAAAGAGACAAAGATGTAAAGAACAGACTTTTGGACTATATGGGAGAAGGCAAGAGTGGGATGATTTGAGAGAACAGCATTGAAACATGTATATTACCATATGTAAAATAGATAACCAGTGCAAGTTCAATGCATGAAGAAGGGCACTCAAACCTGGTGCTCTGGGACAGTCCAGAGGGATGGGGTGGGGAGGGAGGTTGGCAGGGAGTGTTCAGGATGGGGGGACACATGCACCCGTGGGTGATTCATGTCAATGTATGGCAAAAACCACCACAATATTGTAAAGAAATTATCCTCCAATTAAAGTAAATTAATAGAAAAAGTCATTCGTATCTTAAAAAAGATCAGGGTTGGAGTAGTAAGAAGGATTTGATGCTGGATTTGACAGATCTGGTCTAGAGCTGCTTAAATACTGCTGGTTTGTGTGATGTCAAGAATCCAGGGCAGGGCTCAGCCTGAAGATCGTTTTGGTCACACAGCCTAAGTTACAGTAAAGAAAAAGCAATTTGGGCCTAGAAACAAGAATGGTACAAGTTACAAGGAGACAGATTTATGTACAAAGGCCTTATTGTTTTTTTACGAGCATATTGAAATTTGTTCTTTTTACCCAGGTTAGGAAAATACATTCCAAGAAAAAGTAAATATTGAATTTAACAAAAACAATACTTTTGAAAGAAAAACACAGCACCATCCCCCCAGTGCCTCTGGAAGTAATACTGCAAATGGTCACTTCTGGGTCAGTTTACCATACTACAGGAACAAAGTTGTTAAAGCATAGTTATTCTCAACTGAGCCACTTATCTGCACTATAGTAAAGTACTTAAAATCACTCCCAAGATCAAGCCTTAAAACTGTTTTAAGTGGTTTTAAATGTTTTACAGCCATTTCTTTTTTTATAGCCACTTCCGTAAGAGGTGCTTTTCTTTCCCCAAATGTTCAAAGCTTAATTAGATGATTGACAATACTCCCCCCCGCCCCCCATCGAATCTTCTGTTCAAAATAACATTACTCCTGGTAACATGGTTTATATCTTGTGTGATCTAGGAAATGTAGTCCAAGAAATGACGTTTGGAAAAGGCAGACACTGCTTTCACTGGTGGAAAGGGTACAGGGCGCATACTATGACTTACTTCCCCTAGTAATATGAATGAAGTGCTCAGAGTTCCTTGATATTCAGTAAACTGGGGTAAAGAGTAAGCATTATGATGGTGAGAAGGGTGTATACTTACAGGTAGATTACCCTGTTGAGGTGAGATAGGTCCTGGTGGAAGATACTTCGTACAAGGTGGCATCTGAGCAATAAGATGTCTATGGAGAAGGTGGGGGAATAGAAGTCACCGACGTATCTGAAACTTGGCTATGAATCAAGTGAAAAGTACCTGTGGCCTGAGAAAGATGTGGCCTTAGATGACATATTGATGGCAGAGGAGGTAGCGTGGTATAGACTATCACTGTGATATCACAGTGTGATGAGAGTTCAATACCACTGGCTGACTCCGATATTCAGGATGATGGTGAGCAGTTGAGAGACAAGAGGTTGCGGTTCTTAGGTACCTGAATTTGTGTCAATCATCACTATGTTTTCTTGTTGGGGCAAAAAGGCTTTCTGACTCAGTTTCTTGACTCATTGAAGGATGTAGAGATGAAGCCACGGACAATTAATTCTGCTGTAGGAGTGTGAATATCTTGTGGCTGATTATGCGGCTTGGGCAACTCCCTTGCAAAGAAGGTGGTGGTATCTAAGGTATTGCTTTGGTATAATATGGTTCATATGATGCTTGTCTGGCAGCTTTTTAATATAACCATAGATTTTAGCTGGTGGTGGGACAGAATGCTGTATGAGCGTTTTCAAGTTAAGTACGGGGAGCAGAGTTTCCAACTCTCACGTGGCGGAAGTTGATATGAGCCTCTAAGTCTCTCTGAGACAAATAGGATCTCTTGCATCCTTGAACAGTGCTACATACAAAGAGAGAACCTTGACTATGCTTCTGAATTTGCTGCACAGAATTACCACAGGCTGGGCATATCTTATCCCCTTCTTCTCCATGTAAAATAGCACAAGCGTAGCAAAAAGCATGCTTGCATGGAATCATCCGCCCATAGATTCTAATCGGTAATTTGCATTTGTCACAGAAATGTATTATGGTTTCATCCTTTTGACCTAAAATGTTTATCTTGAAGTCCCAAAAAAGATTTTCAGCAGATTCTCGCTCATTTTGAAAAGATTCACCCCCAATGGAATCATAGCGGTTCCCCTCACAGGAAGGATACTGTCCTTCTGTGTTCTCCATGACACCGCTCACAAAGCACAAAGGGAGCGGAAGTCAACGTTATTGCCCCAGGGAGCGCATGCGCTGTACTCTCCTAAACTCAGGAAGTAAAAGTACATCCGGGTCACCCTATGTTTGACCGTTTATAACGCTAGGAGTTGATGATGGACAGGGAGGCCTGGTGTGCTGCGATTCATGGGGTTGCAAAGAGTTGGACACAACTGAGTGACCGGACTGAACTGCTTACCTACTCCCGTTCCAGTGAGAAAGTCAAGCAGAAGGAGGGAGTGAATACTTGAAGTGTTTGAGTTCTGAGGTTGCTTAGGCTTCTCTTGTTATGCTTGCGGGGGTAATGGGGGTGCGGTGCGGGGGATCCAGCCTTTAACTGGAAAAAGAAACTAATCTGGAATGGGGAAAAAGGAAAGCATACATGTACATGATGGCATGCGCAAGTGCAGTAGTACCAGAAGACAGAAGCTTAGATGCTGTAGATTTAGCTTCTCAAACTTTTCTAACAGTGTGACCCATAATGGGAGAGAAGAGTAAACTTTTAACTTTGAGAGTAAGAGGGGCAGAGTTCTAAGTACTTTTGAAAGTAAGATATTTCTTTGAATAGTTGTACTTAAAAATTATAAGAATATTATATGAATATAGATTTCTTTTTAAGAATGTTTGTTTTAATAAAAATACTGCTTTTGATTACTTAATTAAGTCTCTTGAATCTTTCCCTGCCCCTGAAGTCTTTGAGTAATAGTGAAGTCTCAGGAATCTGTTCCAGGATATGCGCCAAATCTTGTCACACACTGCTGAATCTCCCCGCACTGTTGGTACACTAGTTTGTGATGCCTAATATAGAGTGGCTCCTTTACTGAATACAAGGTCATCCAGTAGGCTTGGAAATCGTTTTTATACAGAATCCTTTATAATGGTATTTGTATATAAGAGCATTTATTTATACATGAAAGTTAAAAGCCCAGATGAATTAGGGATGTGATTCATAACATTATAAAATGCCTTCCCATATCCCTCAATTTCTCATTTTGTTTCTTTAAATATTATATTCTCTTAGTATATTTGTATGTTTATAGAATACTAACAGCTTGGAGGAGAGACCTTAGTAAAATAAAAATTTAAGAGGTAAATAATCAGTAGTGATAACTACTCAAAGATGGATACGAAACATGTTAGAAATGGTCATATTTGTTTGTGGAAAGATACAGCTGGTTATACAGAAATGTAATTTGTACCCTCCTTTTGGGAACCTAGTCTGCTGTAAAGTGAGGCTCACCCTTCCTGTGAGAGCTTCATTTCATACTGTACAGAATAAGTCTTCTCTTTCTTATTTACAAAACAGCTTTGCAAAGGGAGTGATGAACTAACATGACCAAATATGCCAAATTGCTACTTAGGCTTTTGATTTCTTTGGCCTTCTGCCAAATAACTAACTATAAGCAATTATATGTGTACAAAGGGACTTTGTGACTCAGTGCACACCCTTCTTTTTGCAAATTACTTGAAGTGGTTTTCAAACCTTTTTCTATATTCAGAAGGCTGCAGCTGCTTTGAGTGAAGTCTGAGTTGGGGAGTCCCGAGTTTCCTTCTTAACACTCCCGCACCTCTGGCATCCTTTTGCCCCCTCCTATAGTCATCTTTTAGGCAGTTCAATGAAGCAGTTTGACTGCTGCTGCTGCTAAGTCACTTCAGTCGTGTCCGACTCTCTGTGACCCCATAGACGGAAGCCACTTCTCAAATACATATTTTCTCAACTGATGTATAAAATGTTTATAACCATGTCATATATCCAAGAGAATAATGGATGAGCACCATATATCTACCAGCTAGTTTAAGAAATAAAGCATTATCAGTGCACTTGAAAACTGCCTCACCCTCATGATAGGAAGGAACTGTACCGAATTATGTGTTCACCATCCTCTTGCTCTTTTCAGTTTTAAAAATCACGTACATATGTTTGTATGTATATATATATATTTATAAAAATATTTTTTATATTTGATGTTTTTCACTTCATAGGGATGGAATAATACTTTTTTCTATTAACAGTATATTTCTGAGATAATTTTATGTTATTGCATGTATTTTATTAATTTGCACTATTCCATTGTATGCATATTTTATAATTTAAATTTTTCCTATCCATGAATAAGTGGTTCTCAGGTTTTGGCATTATAAATGCTCCTCTGAAACATTTTTGTTCTTTATTTACATTTAATTTTAATTAGAGGATAATTGCTTTGCGATATTGTGTTGGTTTCTGACACATATCAACATGAGGCAGCCATAGGTATACCTATGTCTCCTTCCTCTTGAGTCTCCATCCCTGAAACATTCTTGTAGATGTTTCTTGTACATGTTCAAGAATTTGTCTAGGGTATGTGTATAGGAGAGGAAGTTACTTGATGATAGAGAATAAGCATATTCAGCTTTTCCAAAGAGTTCATATCAATGTATCAGCAGAGTGTAAAAGTTTTGTTATTCCTCATCTTCACCAACATTTATTAACAGACTTTTAATTTATTATAAATTTGGTTGTAAAATTCATATCATTATGTTTTTATTTTGTGTTTCTCTGATTAAAATTGGTTTGCAGCTTTTCTCGTCACCCCCCCCCCCCCACAGCTAAAGAATTTTATTGGTAAAAGGAAGTTGACTGAAAAGTGGGCCCCAGCATCCTCACTGCCTGACGTAGACAGAGCCTCCTCCAAAGTCTGGGAAAGAAGGGACCACCCTTAGTAGGCTCAGATGTAGAGGTCAAAGTCAGTCTGTTTTGATTTCTAGAACTGGTGACCAGGAGGATCCAGCTTCTAGCAATAAACCCCATCCTGAAAGTAGCCTTCATGAGGGGAACTGGGCTACCTAGCCCCCTTGTTGCCCTCTTTGCCTCCTCCTCAAGTTCCCAGATGCCTCAGTGCCCAACCACTGTCTCTCTTGACAACATCAGCTCCAGACTGCCCTCCAGGAGGGCTTGGGTGCTCATTGGCATCTGGCCAAGCTGTCATCGTCCTCTGAGTCTGACAGAGGCTGCTGATCAGGTGGCTGCTCTCTGATCTTCACCCAGTCAATGTTGTCTGGCCAACCGTCTCAGATCTGAGCATCCCAGTTCAGGAAGTAGTTGCCATCAGGCTCAGAGTGACCTTCTATCTCCTCCTGCAGCTTGAAGAGTATGATCCTCACATCTCCATCACTGGTGAGTGTAGCTCCTTCCTGACCTTCCACATCCTCTGAGGCCAACATGTCTTATTTGCTGGACCTTTCATCATCATTCTCCTCCTCCTCATCGCTGTCCAAAGAGTGTTTGCCTTTGAAGTGGCTCCCAGGGCCCCCTACCCCAGCCACAGGATCCACTAATTTTTTCTTGGGGACACTGATTTCATCCTCATCATCGTCATCTCTCACACCTTGGAAGGTAACTTTCCTCTTTCGCATGACTGGACAGAAGGGCTGTACCCAAACTAAGGATCTGGAAAAGGTAGGGGAAGAAAGGGAGAGAGGTTTTCTCTAGGGCTGCATCCAGACCACCTACCCACCACCCGCTTTTCATGTTTTATAAGTGAAAGAAAGTGAAAATTGCTCAGTCGTGTCTGACTGTTTGCAACTCCATGGACTATAGAGTCCATAGAATTCTCCAGGCTAGAATACTGGCGTGAGTAGCCGTTCCCTTCTCCAGGGGATCTTCCCAACCCAGGGATCGAATCCAAGTCTCCTGTATTGCAGGCGGATTCTTTACCAGCTGAGCCACAAGGGAAGCCCATGTTTTATAGGCCACTTAAAATTCTTCTTTGGTCAAAAACCTGTTCATATTATTGGACAATTTTTCTATTGCACAATTTCTGTTTTCCCTTATTTATAGGGATTGTTTATGTCTTTCTGATACTAATTCTTTGCCAGTTACATGACTTAATAATTTCATCTCCTCTAAGTTTATAAGTTGCCTTTTAATTACTTTGTGGTGTCTTGTGATACACAAGTTCTCAATTTTGATGCTTCAGACTTATCAGTCTTTTCTTTATGATAGGCATTTTACTGATATACTTAGAATGTTTTCTTTAACCTGAGATCCTAAAAGATATTTTCCCTTAAAATTTTTTTTAAGGTTTCACTTTTCAAATGAAGTCTTCTTTAATTGATCTGCAACTGATTTTGTATGGTGTAATGTAGGGATTCAATTTTACTTTTTCATCCATATAAATAGTCCAGAACCATTTATAAAATAGCCCATTATTTCCCTTCTGATCTTTAGCGGCTAACTCTGTCATATATGCAAAGTCTCCATTGGTCTATTTTCTTATCTCATCCTAATTACTGTCACTTTATAAGCTTTTAAGATTTTGGAGAGGGGAGCAAATCTCCTCAGCTTTTCAGGATCATTTTGTCTATTCTTGGCCATTTGCTCTGTGAAGATATTTTAGATTGGTTGGATATTAGAGAGAGGGGTGAAGGAGTTATTAAGGAAAGGAAAGGAGAGAAGGTTTACAAATAAACATTTGCTCATGCTACAGTTATTCTGCTGCTGCTGCTGCTAAGTCGCTTCAGTTGTGTCCGACTCTGTGCGAACCCATAGATGGCAGCCCACCAGGGTCCCCTGTCCCTGGGATTCTTCAGGCAAGAACACTGGAGTGGGTTGCCATTTCCTTCTCCAATGCATGAGAGTGAAAAGTGAAAGGGAAGTCGCTCAGTCGTGTCTGACTCTCAGCAACCCCATGGACTGCAGCCCACCAGGCTCCTCCATCCATGGGATTTTCCAGGCAAGAGTACTGGAGTGGGGTGCCATTGCATTCTCCAACAGTTATTCTAAAGTTATTCTAAAAGTCAACTCTGCTTTTGAAGTCAGATATTTTCAAAGGTCAGAAAATCTGCCTGCCTATATTTATTGGCATCACTGTAAATACTCTGTGAGATGCACAGGGATAATGTCGTTTTTATTTCTTCTAAGATTTATTTCTTTGGGATCTCACTGTTTCTTGGGATGCATTGTGATAAACATGGCCTCTGCTGTCAGGCATAGTGAAGTGAAGTGCAAGTTGCTCAGTTGTGTCCGACTCTTTGAGACCCCATGGACTATACAGTCCATAGAATTCTCTAGGCCAGAATACTGGAGCATACTTCTGTTTAAATTCCTGCTCTGCTACTTACTACCTATGTGACCTTAGGAATAATACTTAATCATTCTGAGACTTACTGTCTTTTTGGTCTGTGGGTGGTGGTGGTATAGATTATGATGATGATAATAAAATAACTATTATTAACCTACCGTGTTAGTTTTATAGTGTTGCTATAACAAATTACCAAAAACTTAGTGCCTCAAAACAACACAAATTTAATATCTTACGGTTCTTTAGGTCATAAGTCTGACAGGGCTTTTCCTGGACTAAAGTTTTCCAAAGGATTCCTTTCTGGAAGCTTTGGGGAGATTCCATTTCCTGCTTACTCAGATTATTGGCAGAATTCAGCTCCTTGCAGTTCCTTGTTGGCTGTCATTTGACAGAATCCCAGCTTGTGGAGGTCACCTGCATTCCTTGCCTTTCAGCCTGCTTCCTGCATTTTCAGAGCCAACAGTGGTGGATGTGAGTCCTTACCTTTCAAGTCTTTCTTGCCTCTTTTTCCATCACAGAGATATAAAAGAGAAGCACAGGAAAAAGACCATGTAATGATCAAGGCAGAGAGTGGAGTGATGCTGCCAAGAAAAGCCAAGAATTGCAGGCCACCACCAAACACTAGGAAGAGGAAAGGAAAGGTTCTTTCCTAGAGCTTTCAGAAAGAGCATGGTCCTGCTAACACCTTGATTTTGCACATCTAGCCTCTAGAACTGTGAGAGTATACATTTCTTTTGTTGTGAGCCACCTAGTTTGTGGAATTTTGTTATGGTAGCACAGGAAACTAATATAACCACTTACCATACTTTCTCAAATTTGTTTTTCTTGTAGTAGCATATGAAAAATGGTCTTGTTAATTTCCAGTGTATAAGACATCTACATTCGAACATAGGTCTTAAGGTACAGGCAGTACCCTAAGAAAAATTTGTTTGGCATAGCCCCTAATAGTAGAATGAAGATCAATGAGTTAAAGTTCTAAGGAAACTGATTTTTAGTTCAATATATAAAATAGAGTTTTCTAACAATTACAGTAGTACATGGCCATAAGAGCTACCCTCATTGTCAGACCCCAAACTTTTGGTTGAGGTCGTGGAACTAGTTTTTCATGAATGTTTTGGATAAAAAATTAATTTTAAATGGAATTAGATGGGGAGGGAAGGATTGGGAGATTGGGTTAGCAGATGCAAACTATCACATAGGATGGAAAACAATAAGGTCCTACTGTCTAGCACAGGGAACTATGTTCAATATCCTGTGATAAACTTCCATAAAATTTTTTAAAAATAAAGAGAATTAGGTATTCTCATGGTAAACAAAATTTTTTTTCCATTTTAACATAAAAGTCTGAACTGTTGCTTATGTAGCTGTATATAAGAAAAATACAGAATGCTCTTACCAACATTTTTTGTGTGTAGTGCAAACAATTGGTTGATCTGGAACAGAACTCAGTTAAGTGATTGTCTATATTATAAGGCTACATCCTGATAAACTGGTAGAATTTTTTTTGTGAAAAGCAGTAAGTCATCCCTTTATTGAGTGTTCCCTGTGTGGTAGAAGAGCTATAGATGATGTCATCACTGCCCTAGTTGATCTTATACTCTGGCTGAGTTTTGTAGTAGACATTTGCTAGGTGCCTTTACAGGATACATTCTCTTCCTAACAATACTCAAATTTTCCTTGTATATCCATCCCAGTCCTTCACAGGCTATGTGTTTCAGGTTACCTAATCAGGGTGAGTTTTAGTTCTCTTGTTTGGAATGCTGCTAAGATGTCTGTGTGTCCCTCTGGAGATTAATAAGAAATATGTAGTCTTAATCGTGACTGGCAACTGTATGATTGCCAAGAGAAGAACCAGTTTTAAGATAAAGCTGACTGAGGATGTCAGAGCAGAAAGATGTAAGGAAATTGAGTCCTTGAAACATCATTGAAGTATTGGGTCAACCAATATCTGAATGATCCAGTTAAGTGAGAAAATAAATCCACTTTTTGCTTACTACAGTTTGCATTGGGTTTTCTGTTTATTCCAGCATAAAATCTTATCTAATATGTTCATAAATGAATTGAAGAACAATAAATGACAATATATAAAATACATAGTCCAGTGCTAGATATACTAAACTACTAGCAGCATCAGCATTATTCCAGGGAACTTGATAGAAATGCAAATTTTCAGGCCTCAAACTTTCTGACTCAAATTCTGCAGGTGGGTCTCAGGAATCTTAGTTTTAACAAGCCCTACAGGGGATTCTGAGGTATGCTAAGATTTGAAAACCCTACCCCAGAAGTTCGGGAAAGGAAGACTTCATGGAGAGGGTGAGACAGACTAAATATAGCAGCAAGATATACTTTTGAAAAGAAGACGTGTGAACCAGAATGAATAAAGGCACAGAGGTAGGAATGAATGCTATTTATTGAGCATTATCTGGCTAATTGTGACTTTAATAAAATAGTGAAGGATTAAAATTGCCTGGGAAGTAGGGTGGTAGAGAGTTGGTGGCTGACATTGTTTTTATTTTTGTCCTGTTACTCTCATTTTATCTGAACTCATTAAAAGTTCCCGAGCAATAGAATGAAATGTTGCTACTCTCCATTGCAGGCAATATATGTTGAGATCAACCTGACTGGACTATAGCCATAGAAAATTAAGCGCATCATGTCACAACGTGAGGATGGTCTAGTCCTACTTGTATTGGTGTCAGGTAGATAGAGAAGCCTCCTTCCTGTACTTCAAAATTTTGTTTGAAGGGAATTACTTTTATCTTGTCAAAATCTGACACAAACAGGGTGACACCAGCAGTAAGAATTTAACCTGCCCTGGCTTTATGAAATTTTGGGTCTAATTCTTTGTCTTCCTCCTTCCTTGCCATATTTTGTGGGAGAAGTTTCCACCTTAAACACTGATGTCCTGTCCAAGGTTGTCCACCATCTGCCCATACTGCAGGCTCTGTTTGATAATGTGTGCTCAGATGGAACTGTTTACATTTCACCTTTTCCCTGAAGTACTGTGAGCCATGCATAAGATGCAGCCTGTGGAATTATGGAACGGGAGCTCACTTCGGCTCAGAGGGAGTGCTAGAAAATGAGAGAGAAGCATTTTATAGGCTAAAATGCTAACTGCTGCAGTAAACCAAACTTTAGATCTTAAAGTCTAAGTCTTTCCCAGACTTGTCTAGACCTAAGTTTATGGTGGTAGTGGTGTGTATGTGTGTGTGTGTGTAAGTGACGGGGGCATTGAAGGAGGAGAAGGAAGGGTTTTAACCTAATGATGCAAAGACTCTTCCTTATTGACAACTAGCTTTCTGCTAAGGAGCACCAGAACAGTGAAGAAGCATTTCTAAAGCAAAAGCACTGCTTAGTGTATTTAGTCATTGTTTAATTAGTCTTGTTAATGGGGCTTTATTTTAGAGAGGATTTAATGGTCTCGATATTGAGTGACCTTGGTATGGCAAAGACAGGTGTGTATCCTGTTTGTAAAATGTGAATAATGGAAGTGGCTTTGGAGTTAAGCCAAAAAACCATCAGCACCAAGCTAAGGTTACTTTACATCTGGTCACTTTGCAGGTCAGATTGAAGGATGTTTGAGACGAGCAATAAATCCTTCCCCTCTGCCACTATGGCAGGATGAGTCAGCCAGTGAATCACTTATTTTTCGTTCTGATAGACCGACCCGTCATTTCCCTTGCTTCGGGGGTCTAAAGTTTAATTTTTTTCCCCTTTCTTAGGGGATAAGGGAGTGATTGTGGGAAGAAAATGGTCAAATTATGGGCCACTAGTGAATTGTAGGGCTAGATATGTCATTTTGACCTCACACTTTGCTTGGAGAAGCACCTTGGAGCTATGCTATCTTGTTCCCTGGTGGGACAATTTCTGCAGGCAGAATGGTTTCCATGGGCATAAGCTGGCGGAAACTTGGATTTCCAATGCTTTTTTTTTGAAAAGGTGGTGCTTAACAAAAGACTGATAGTGTAATTGCTGCACGTTATCCTAGAGTATCTAACCAGTTTTTGCTAGCTCTGGGCTGTGAGGCTATTTGGGGGAAGAATATGTGCATGGCTTCCCTTCTGTACTTGGAAGGTTTCAAGCCCTGGTATGTTTCTGCTGCCAAGTCACTTCAGTCGTGTCCGACTCTGTGTGACCCCATAGACGGCAACCCACTAGGCTCCCCCATCCCTGGGATTCTCCAGGCAAGAACATAGAAGTGGGTTGCCATTTCCTTCTCCAGGTATGTTTCTAATGGACCCTTTTAAATGCTCCACTTCTGGGTTCATTTTCAATTATGAAATGCATCTCTGGCACTCAGTGTGAGTTGTTTGAAGCTAAAGGAAGATATTTAGTTTGACAACCCCCACAGTGTCTGTTGTGAAATGTTTAACATGAGATAAGGCCCTGCTGCAGTCAGCATACCCATGAGACAATTGACAGGCATGTAGTAAACATCTACTAATGATTAGACCCTGGGGTCAAAGTGAAGATACAAAGATGTTAAATATCTAAATTATCTGCATACAACTGGTTTAGTGATTTTGTTATTATGTTTCTTTTACAAAATTTACTGGGTTTTTTTTTTTTTTGGTTGGTTTTCCTGTTGGTAAGTACAGATTACCCTTAGACTGCAGTTCTGCCTCTCTACTTTCTCAACAGTGTGCCTTTGGGTAAGTCTTACCCTCTCAGTCTCAGTTAACTCAACTGTAAAAAGAGATAACCCTTGATTTTTGTCAGACATAGAGTTATTGTAAGTGTAGTGAATAGTCCCAGTTGAAGTCTAAGCTGGTATTACTCTACTAATTGGGCATCTCTGGGCACATCTGGAAGGACTGTGAGACACATTTGCCAGGAGTCAGTTCTTATAAAGGACTTCAGAGTCCCTTGGAAAAGAACTCCTAAGGAAAAAAGCTTCAGTCACGTGAACTTGCCACAGAAGTAGTAGTGCTCAGAATCCAGAAAAAGGGAAATAGCAGTCTTGATAATCAAGACTAAACAGAAAGATAGTTGGTGCACTTTAGTCTAAGCAACAGGCCAGAACAGCCTATATTGGAGTTTTAGGGAAATAAATGTAGGAGATGAAAATCACTTTGGGAGGGCTAAGCAAAGAGTTATGACAAGAAAGGAAATGACAGTCACTAGAGACTGGGTTCCACAGTCCTTCTAAGCATCAGGAGAGAGGTTATCTCTATTATCTGTTCCTGGACTATGGGGTTTACCCACTAGATGGAACAGTAGTTTTACATTTCCTCTTCAATGTATAGATAGTAATTCAGAGATCTTGTTATAAATAAAATTTGATCAAATAAAACTGATAGATGTGTACAATTTCCTAAGGAAAAAGTCTGTTGGATCACTTCTTTCCCAGAGGTAGTGTTCAGAGTATAAGGACCGTACATGACTGGCCAATTAGGGCTCCACTAAATTCTGTGGATAAAAAGGTGGTGGTGGTGGTGAGGTCTGGTGTTTTTACTTTAGCAATGGGCCTGGGATGTTGAAATAATCAATTAGGGATCATGAATGCAACATGGGTAGGAGCTCCTCTGTGGGAAAGAAGTGGGCTGTTGCTCTTAGGAGAGCTGACTTCTGTTTCACAGAGTAGGATAAGGAGGCAGGCAGGTCGCAGCCTGATCAGAGAGGAGCTTACAGGAAGATTGACCATGCATCCCAGTCTGCTCCAGATAAACCCAATATGTACCTGTAGTTATAGTATAATTATTAAGGAGATCCTCTTTTCATCCCTCAAATTCTCCTGTTTTAGATGGCAGATTATATGGCAAGGTGCTTGAGGGAGGTTGACCTGTCTTTTTGAATTCCTATGCTGCTTAGCTGTCTGGACCTTCAGTTGGCAATTACTTCACTTCGCCTGAGGCATCTGAAGTGCCCTACTCCCCTTCTGTTAGGTTCCTTTTCTGTCTGCTTCCTTGTTACTCTTTCCATACATCTCACCCTCTCCTCCTTCCCATCTCCTGTCTGCTTCCTTGTCTTCCTCTCTTTTCCCCATCCCAAGCTCTTGGGAAATTCTTTATGCTTGTGACTTTTATGACGACGAGGATTGTGTAGCCTGACCCTGGCTTTGCATCAGGCTGCAATGGCACTAATACTTGATTCATTTTTGTCCTTTTGCCATTTTTGAATTTGATGACCAAATACACAAAAAAGATTTGTCTCTTTGTTTTATTGGAAGAAGTCAGCCTTGCACATCATTTACATATCTTTTTTAAAAAATGATTTAAAAAATTTTTTTAATTGGTGGAAAATTGCTTTACAATTTTGTGTTGGTTTCTGCGTATGTACAACACCACGAATCAGCCATAATTTTTATATATATATATATCCCTTCCCTTCCAAACCTCCCTCCCCTGCCCCCATCCCACCACTCTAGATCATCACAGAGAGCCAGGCTGGGCTCTTTGTGTTATTTAGCAACTTTTCACTAACTCTTTTATACATGACAGTGTCTATATGTCAATGCTACTTTTTCAGTTCCTCCCACCATCACCTTCCCTCACTATGTCCACAAATCCATTCTCTACTAGGTTCATCAGTACTGTTTTCTGGTACTAGATTCCATATATATGCGTTAATATATTATACATATTTTCCCTTTGTAACTGACTTTGCTCTGTAAAAGAGGCTCTCGGTTCATCCACCTCACTACAGCTGACTCAGATTTTTTCCTTTTTATGGTTGAGTAATATTCCATTGTATAAATGTGCCACAACTTCTTTATCCATTCTTCTATCTATGGACATTTAGGTTGCTTCCATGTCCTGGATATTGTGAATAGTGCTGCAATAAACATTGGGGTACATGTGTCTTTTTGAGTTGTGGTTTTCTCAGTGTATATGCTCAGTAGTGGGATTGCTGGGACATATGATAAATTTATCCCCAGTTTTTTAAGGAATCTTCATACTGTTCCCTTAATGGCTGCATCAGTTTATATTCCCACTAACGGTGCAGGAGGATTCCTTTTTCTCCACACCCTCTCCAGCAATTATTGTTTGCAGATTTTTTGATGATGGCCATTCTGACTGGTGTGTGGTGATACCTCATTATAGTTTTGATTTGCATTTCTCTAATAATGAACAGTGTTGAACATCTTTTCATGTATTTATTTGCCATCTGTATGTCAGAGCCAAGGCTTTGTGAAATTTGGTACTGCCTACCTGTTACCATGGTCCCGGTCTGAGAGATGGTTAACCTTCACTACAGCAAATACTGATAGTAGTTTTACCCAAAACAATGTGTACCACTATCCTTAAAGGAAATGTAAGAAAATAAAAGTTCCTCAGGGATAACCAGGAAAGCCTAGTCATTTTACCTGGACTTCTGCTAATAGAGCCCATTTACCTAATGTCAGGATTTGGCCCACTCACACTCTTCCAGCATAGGACAGTGAAACAAATAGTTGTATGAAATGTATAGATTCTTTATTCATCTTCATATCATTCAGTTTTCATATTTCTAGGGAGTGAAGACAGTTAAACACAAGAGCAATTTTATAGGTTTATCAGGGCACTGATGTCATCTGGGGATAGCATACTTCACTTACGAATCATGTGTTAAAAACAGAATCAGACACAAATCACTGAGAAATGCAGTTAATGTTTTATGAGTTCATAAATCCAGAGCTATGACTAACACTGGGACCTCCAGTGGAAGCCTCCAGCCTTATAATTCAGCCGCTCCAAGGATTAATTTTATCACACAGAGTTTGGGCCAGAAGCTGAAATACATCTGCATGCAAATTCAGAGCATGGAGAATAGCTGAACACAGTTCTGCATGGAGATTTGTGAATGTGCACTGGTGAAATAACCTCATAAGAGGCCTTTGAGTTGTCACTTGATAGTTCCACATACAGTGTGAAATATCCAGGACAGTAAACCTTCTGTTCAAAGCAATCCTCAGTGTTTAATAATAAGAAAACTAGTCATATAAAATTTGTGATTGACAGTCATTGTCTCATATGATTATGTAGATTTGTACCCCAATTTTACAGAGAGAAAATTGAGGTTAAGAAATATTGAATACACTGCTCAAGATCACAAAGTTGGGCTTTCTGATTCTATGGCTGATTCTCTTCCTATAACATCACACTGTATCTAACAAGAATCCAGTGCACTTTCATACATATTAGGCTTCATGGATGGTGACATATACATCCAGCAAGATACAGAAGTGAGAATGCTTGTGGGAGGACATCCCTATGTAATACATATTGCATTCACCAGGAAAGAATTTGATCAGAACTGGAGCTCCACTACACATCAATGCTAAGGGGAAAAAGGCCTCTGTTTTACATCTAATGATCTGTTTTGTACAATCACAGTGGATTTCTGGCAGCCAAGGCTGACCTTACATGGAAGCAGAGTTGGTGACTACCCCTGTGGTATGAATTAAAGGGACTGGGGAAGCTACCTTCCCATCAACACTAGTAGAGATTTATTCTTTATTCATCTCTACTGAGAGATAAGTATAACTTTTTATTTTGAAATAATTAAAGACCATGGGAGGTTATAAAAATAGTACAGTGAGTTTCATGTACTCTGCTTAACTTCCTCTAATGTTAATCTTACATAAAAGTGTTGAATAATTTCAAAACCAGGAATCTGACATTGGTATAATACTGTTAAATAGACTACAAGACTGGTTTCAGTTTCATTAGTTTCTACATATACTTATTTATGTCTCTCTGTGTGTAGTGTGTGTGCAGTCAAATTTGCTTCAGTCATATCCAACTGTGTGTAACCCTATGGACCCCATAGCCCGCCAGGCTCCTCTGTTCATAGGATTGCCATTCCCTTCTCCAGGGAATCTTCCCAACCCAGGGATCAAACCCAGTCTCATGTCTCCTGCACTGGCAGGAGGGTTCTTTACCACTAGCACCTATGTCTCTGTGTGTAGGGCTCTATATAATTTTATGTCTAGGTTTTTTTTTTTTTTTTAGTTTAAGGCTCTTGTCCTTTTTGTAATACAGTCTTCTCCTTGGGGAGAGGTAGTGTGTTATGACAGAAGGAATGTGGGCTTTGGAACCTGATAAGCTTTGGATTTCATGTCCTTGGGCCTCAGTTTTCTCCTCTGTGAAATGGGTATAATAGTTTCTACATCACATGGCTTTTGTGAGGATGAAATGGGATGATATATATAAAATGTCTCACCCAGCAAGTGTTTCTCTCCCTCATTTCTCATTCCTTGAGTGAGGTAACATTTGAAGCTGTTCTCAGTTCTTTGTACTCTTGATTCTTTCCTAATAAAAGCAAGTTTTAACGGGCAGAGATGAGAAATGGATTAAAGCATTATGAATAGTGGCATCAATGAAAGATTTCAATGATTTAATAATTTTGCCTGGCAGTAATCCTCTTGGTGGTGGTCTGTGGGTGGTTCCTGTATAACATGAATGTTCATAATATTCTTACCCCTATACTTTTGCTTTTGTCATAAATTAATATTTAGTACACATCCTAGTCATCACTTCATATTGGTCTTATCTAGAAATTCTACTTACCATTCTTATCACAAATTCAGAATCATGTGCTGAGGGGAAGTCTGAGGGAGTGATGGTGTAAAAGTCAAACATTTCTAGAGATTTGACTATAAACAAATAGCCACTAGTAGATGTGAAGGCTAGCCTGAGTATATGATTAGGTTGTTTCTATTGCTTATTTACTGGGTAGAAGTGGTGACCACAGGATGGAACTGTCTCTATGACTGGGAAGATGATTTTTTCCCCCAATATGATAGGGGAGGAGATACTACTTATTTTTTTTTAAGTTAAGGTTTTGTTTCCTTTCATTTATATATTGTTAAAATTCAGAATTATTAATCTTTTCAAAGAACTAGCATTTGATTTCAGGATTCTTTTCTATAATTTTTTTTTGTTTTCATTGACTTTTGTGTAGTTTCATTATTCTGATTGCATTGGCTTTGATTTCTTTTTCTAGTCTTAAGGTGAAGTTGACACCATTGAATGAAGCCTTCTCTAATTATAGCTGTTAAATGCTATGTAAGTTTCATCTTAAACACTACTTTAGCTTCATCCAGACATGTTTTAGTACATGTGTTTTATTGTTATTCAGGAGTTTGCTGATTTCCAAATATTTGGAAATTTTCCTGTTTTTTTTGTTATTAGTTCTACTTCAGTACCTTTTCAGCCAGAAAATATACCCTAAATGAATTCAATTTTATTTAAAAAATTGAGGATTATTTTTTTGATCCAGATATAGCCTATTTTGATGAATTTTCCATGTGCACTTTTGTATTTGAGTGGAGTGTTCTATAAATTTTAGTGAAATCAAGTTAGCTGCCAGTGTTGTTCAGGTTTTTTGTATATCCTTAGAGATTATCTATCTACTTGTTTGATCAATGATTGAAAGGATATTGAAATATTCATCTATAATTTTGGATCTGTCCAGTTCTCTTTGCAATTCTATCAGAAAAGGGTTGAGTTTATGGAAGTTTTTTTTTTTTAATGTTTTCCTGCACCACCCTTGACTTTCAGGCTTACCCATGCACCTGTACCTTGGAGGGGTGTGTGGGGGGTGGGTTTCCTCCCATGTTCTTGCCTCCCATGCCAACAATAGACTGCTGTTGCTGGTTACTTAATGCTTGGTAGTGTGGTGCTGGGGCCAGGGGAGGTTCTCTGGTTTCAATTTTGGACCTGTGTGTCTGGGTCTCATGGGTTGGAGTTTTCTCAGTTATTCTGCCCTTTCCAGCCAAACTCTGCCTTGTATCGTTGGATCTTGGACAGGAAAGTTTCCTGCCATCCCCCAGTGGCAGGAGACTACTGATGGTTTTAGCATAGGCTTCAGAGCCCTGGACTATTTCCTGCTTCTCACCCAGTGGTGGAAAATTTTCTTTTACACTTCCCTCTGCCCTAGTAGATCTTCACCTGGGCCCTGAGAGGGACAGGGTTTGTTGCTCCTCTCCTAGTGGCTTAAAGACTCTTGATCTCTGGGGATAAGAGTCCGGGAGGAGTTTGCGCCTTGCCTGCGGTGGCAACCTCACCAAGTCTATACCACTGAGAGGCTCTTTGCATTCTCCCTCCTGCACAGTTTTTCCAGGGAACACCTGACAGAAGTCTTTGGAGAGGAGTCTGTGAATAGGGGTAAATTTCCCTTGTGTCTGAGGTGCACAGGAGTTCTATTAGCCAATTCTTGGTTTTTAACAGTACACTGCAGTTTTAGCTCAATTCTTACTCAGTTGAATGGTACTGTGCCCTACCATTGGTAAGCCAGTGTTTGTGACCTCTCTCTGTCATGGGAGGTGCCTGTCTTTCCTTGGGTTTCAGATTAGTTCTTTTCCCTGTGATGTCAGTTCTCTGGTGGCAGCAGATAAAGGTACGATTTTGTTGTTTATCTGGATTTTTCTTGTTAAGTTGATAATAATGCTCTTTCTAGCTTTCTGCATGCAAGATGAAATGCCTTTTTGGTTTTTGAGCAGTTTTTTATTTATAAAAGTATCACATGGACAGGGTAAAAAATTCAATGGCTATATAAAATGTTAGGCAAAATTTCCCACAAGCCCTACTCGCTAGAGGTAGCAAGTACTAAGAAACTGTTTTCAATTCTTCCATTTCCAGTGGCATCTGGGAATAGGGTCATTATGAGAACCCATCACCAATTTTTCAGGAATTTTACAAGTCCATTGGTGTCACACTGGTGCTTGCAATTGGCGATAGTGAAAATATTAGGCCACAGAAACCAACAAAATCTATAAATGAGAACTCCCCTCCAGGCAGCTGGCTGGAAACATTGACCAATACACCACCAATTATAACTCTAAGCACCATACTTACAGCCCTGTTTCTTGATTTGTTTTCTTTAAATAGTAATTATGAACTTCCCACAATGAAATGTAAATTTAACACATCATCAAACACCCTTTCCTCCCATGTTTTTATTTTTAGATCTTATATTCTTTGCCTTTATGATATTAAATAAAAACGAGATTCTCTCCTTTTCCATCTATTCATTACTCCTGGTCTTAGTCTCATAGTAGCTAGTTTAAATCATTTCTTTTTTATGCCTTTTTGTTAATTACCATAAGTCTAAACATGTTTGCATCCATCTTTTGATTTAATGTTAAACAATATATTGACTCTTTAGCTATGATGCACCCTTGTCTACTTCTATCTCCTCTATTTCCAAAGTTTTAATACCATTATTGTTTTTACATTGTTGAGAATTTTTAAATGTTACAATCTTTTATGTACCTAACTATAAATTTTTATGTTTATCTATGTTAATTCTAAAACCATGTTAAACTAATAAGACCACATTTATAATTACAGAAATATGGAAATATTATTCCCTGTGGAATCTCAGGAATTTTAGTCAAAGAAAAGGAAATAAGTTGTTAAATCCTTGCCTCTAGCAGGAAATTGGATGTTTCAGGTGTATTGTTTACTCTTAATGCTTTTTACGTTTCTTGACTTCCTCTGGGTTATTCTCATCTGCCACTGTTCCTTGTATCCCATGGTTTCCTCCTTCTTGGGTTAGATTTTAATTTTGTTGATTAATCATCTCAATTAAATTTTTTAATATATTATGAATGGATATTAAACTTTGAGTACTTGCATGTCCCAAAATTTTTGTTTTGTCTCATCCTTGATCAATATTTGGTAAGGTTTAAAGTGCTAGACACAAGGCCATTTTCCTTTAAACTTTGGAGATTCACTTCTGTTGTCTTTTAGCATTATGTGATGTTGACAAAGTCTTATGCTAGTCTGTTTATTTTTTGGGAGGGAGATTATTTTCAGTGTTTTATTATGATATTTGATACATTTTGAGAATAAATGTAACACATATAACTGGTGAATTTTGATAAAATGAACATCTGTAAAGCCACCACCCAACTAGAACACTACCATACTCCTGCCATCTGTCTGTGTGTTTCTTCTACTTTCCACCCTTATTTCACTCCAGTATGATTGTTTTGAAATTTGTGTTTACTGTTCTTGTTAGTAATGTCTATTGAATATGTATGAATCCCTATACAATATGTTACTTACTTTTTCTTGTCTTTTTTTCATGGTTGTAGTTTGTTTTATTGTGGTAAAATATTCATAACATAAAATTAACTGTTTTAATAATTTTCTGGTGTCCAATTCAGTGACATTAAGTCCAGTCATACTTTTGTGCAGCCATCACTATTATCCATATCCAGAGCTTTTTTTTTTTAATCATTCTAAAACAAAGTCCTCTCTACCCATTCCTGGTAACTTCTATTCTACTTTCTGTCGCTATGGATTTTCCTATTCTACCTACCTAATGCATATGGAATCACTGAATATTTGTCCATTTGTGTCTGGCATTTTTATTTGACTTACCATAATGTCTTTAGGGTTCATCTGTGTTGTGGCTTGTGTCAGAATTCATTCCCTTTTTATTGCCTAATAATATTTCATTGTATATATATACTACAGTTCGTTTATCCATTAATCTGTTGATGGGCACTTGGGTGATTTTCACCTTTTAGATATTGTGAATTCTGTTACTGCGAACATAGATGTATATGGATTCTCTCTTTGATTTCTTGTTTTTAATGCTTTAGGGGGTGTATGTGAGAGCAGAATTGCTGGGTTGTATGGTAATTATACTGCAAGGAGATCCAACCAGTCCATTCTAAAGGAGATCAATCCTGGATGTTCATTGGAGGGACTGATGCTAAAGCTGAAACTGCAATACTTTGGCCACCTCATGCGACGAGTTGACTCACTGGAAAAGACTGTGATGCTGGGAAAGGTTGGGGGCGGGAGGAGAAGGGGATGATGGAGAATGAGATGGCTGGATGGCATCACCGACTCTGTGGACATGAGTTTGGGTGTACTCCGGGAGTTGGTGATGGACAGGGAGGCCTGGCGTGCTGTGATTCATGGGGTCGTGGAGAGTCGGACAAGACTGAGCGACTGAACTGAACTGAACTGAACTGATGGTAATTATGTTGAACCATTTGAGAAACTGCCAAACTGTTATCCACAGTGGCTACAATATTTTACATTACCACCAGCAACATGCAACGACATACAACATACAGCATTCTCCATATCCTTGTCAGCAATTGGTATTTTCTCTTTTTTATTATGGCTATTCTTTTTAGAATATAGTATAACATTGTTGTTTTTTTAGATCAGAAGCTTTTTAATGCAAACATTTCTTCTGTAGTTATGCATTTCTTTTTTAATACAGTTTTCAAAGTGAGTTTTTCTTTTTTAAATTTTATTTTTATTGAAGTATAGTTGATTTTACAGTCTTGTGTTAGTTTCAGGTATACATCAAGGCAGTTCAGTTTTATACACACACACACACACACATATACTCTTTTGTAGATTATTCTTCCTTATATATTATTATAAAATATTGAGTATAGTTCTCTGTGCAATATAGTAGGTCCTTGTTGATTATCTATTTTATATATAGCAGTGTGTATCCATCCCCCCATTTCCCCTTTGGTAAACACAAGTTTAAATTCTGTGTCTGTGGGTCTATTTGTGCTATATAAATTCATTTGCATCATTTTCGTTTTAGATTACATGTATAAGTGATATATTTGTCTTTGTCTGGCTTACTTCAATTAATTTAATAATCTCTAGACCACCTGACCTGCTTCTTGAGAAACCTATATGCTGATCAGGAAGCAACAGTTAGAACTGGACATGGAACAACAGACTGGTTCCAAATAGGAAAAGGAGTATGTCAAGGTTGTATATTGTCACCTGCTTATTTAACTTCTATGCAGAGTACATCATGAGGAACGCTGGGCTGGAAGAAACACAAGCTGGAATCAAGATTGCTGGCACAAATATCAATAACCTCAGATATGCAGATGACCCCACCCTTATGGCAGAAAGTGAAGAGGAACTCAAAAGCCTCTTGATGAAACTGAAAGAGGAAAGTGAAAAGGTTGGCTTGAAGCTCAACATCAGAAAACTAAGATCATGGAATCTGGTCCCATCACTACATGGGAAATAGATGGGGAAACAGTGGAAACAGTGTCAGACTTTATTTTTCTGAGCTCCAAAATCACTGCAGATGGTGATTGCAGCCATGAAATTAAAAGACGCTTACTCCTTGGAAGGAAAGTTATGACCAACCTAGATAGCATATTAAAAAGCAGAGACATTACTTTGCCAACCAAGGTCCGTCTAGTCAAGGCTATGGTTTTTCCTGTGGTCACGTATGGATGTGAGAGTTGGACTGTGAAGAAAGCTGAGTGATGAAGAATTGATGCTTTTGAACTGAGGTGTTGGAGAAGACTCTTGAGAGTCCCTTGAACTGCAAGGAGATCCACCCAGTCCATTCTAAAGGAGATCAATCCTGGGTGTTCATTGGAAGGACTGATGCTAAAGCTGAAACTCCAATACTTTGGCTGCGTGATGAGAAGAGTTGATTTATTGGAAAAGACCCTGATGCTGGGAGGGATTGGGGCAGGAGGAGAAGGGGATGACAAAGGATGAGATGGCTGGATGGCATCACCGACTCGATGGACATGAGTTTGAGTGAACTCCGGGAGTTGGTGCTGGACAGGGAGTCCTGGCGTGCTGTGATTCATGGGGTCGCAAAGAGTCAGACATGACTGAGCAACTGAACTGAACTGATAACATATCTTCTTTATCCATTCATCTGTTGATGGTCATTTAGGTTGCTTGCACGTCCTGGCTGTTGTCAATAGTGCTTGAATGAACACTGGGGTGCTGTATCTTTTTGAATTACGGTTTTCTTTGGATATATGCCCAGGAGTGGGATTTGCAGGATCATATGATAACTCTATTTTTAGTCTTTTAAGGAAGTTCTGTACTGTTCTCCATAGTAGCTGTACCAGTTTACATTCCACCAACAGTGTAGGAGGATTTCCTTTTCTCCATACCCTCTTCAGCATTTATTGTTTGTACACATTTTGATGATGACCATTCTGACGTATGAGGTGATAACTCACTGTAGATTTGATTTGAATTTTCCTAATAATTAGCAGTGTTGAGCACATTTTTGTATGCTTTTTGGCCATCTGTGTGTCTTCTTTGGAGAACTGTCTATTAATAGATTTTCTGCCCATTTCTTGAGTTTTTTTTTTTTTTGGTAGTAAACTGCATGAGCTGTTTATATTTTGGAAATTAATCCCTTGCTCTTGGTATTGTTTGCAGATACATTCTCCCATTCTGTGGGTCATCTTTCCATTTTATGATTTCCTTTGCTGTGCAAAATCTTTTAATTTTAATTAGGTTACATCAAAAATTTTTCTTTCATTACTCTAGGAGGTAGATACAAAAAAATGTTGCTGCCATTTGTGTCAAAGAGTGTTCTGCCTGTGTTTTCCTCTAAGAGTTTTATAGTTTCTGCTCTTACATTTATGTTGTTAACCCATTTTGAGTTTATTGTTGTGTATGGTGTTAGAGAACGTTCTAATTTCATTCTTTTACATGTAGCTGTCCAGTTTTCTCAGCACCACTTATTGAAGAGACTGTCTTTTCCTCATTTATATTCTTGCCTTCTTTGTCATAGATTAATTGACGATAGGCACATGAATTTATTTCAGTGCTTTCAATCCTGTCCCATTGAGCTGTATTTCTGTTTTTGGGTCAGTACCATACTGTTTTGATTATAGCACTGTAGCTTTGTAATGTAGTTTGAAGCCAGGCAGCCTGATTCCCCCAGCTCTGTTTTTCTTTCTCAAGATTGCTTTGGCTACTTGGGCTCTTTTGTGTTTCCATACAAATTTAAACATTTTTGTTTTAGTTTTGTGATAAATGCCATTGGTATTTAGATAGGGATTTCATTGCATCTGTACATTGCTTTAGGTAGTATAGAAACATTGACAATATTGATTCTTCTAATCCAAGAACACAGTATATCTTTCCATCTATTTGTGTCATCTTCACTTTCTTTCATCAGTGTCTTATAATTTTTGGAATACAATTCTTTTGACTCCTTAAGTAGGTTTATTTCTAGATATTTTATTCTTTTTGATGTAAAGGTAAATGGGATTGTTTCTTAATTTCTGTTCCTGATCTTTTGTTGTTCAGTTCAGTTCAGTCGCTCAGTCGTGTCCGACTCTTTGCGACCCCATGAATCACAGCACGCCAGGCCTCCCTGTCCATCACCAACTCCCGGAGTTCATTCATACTCATGTCCATCGAGTCGGTGATGCCATCCAGCCATCTCATTCTCTGTTGTCCCCTTCTCCTCCCGCCCCCAATCCCTCCCAGCATCAGAGTCTTTTCCAGTGAGTCAGCTCGTCGCATGAGGTGGCCAAAGTATTGGAGTTTCAGGTTTAGCATCAGTCCTTCCAATGAACACCCAGGACTGATCTCCTTTAGAATGGACTGGTTGGATCTCCCTACAGTCCAAGGGACTCTCAAGAGTCTTCTCCAGCACCACAGTTCAAAAGCATCAATTCTTCGGCGATCAGCTTTCTTCACAGTCCAACTCTCACATCCATACATGACCACGGGAAAAACCATAGCCTTGACTAGACGGACCTTGGTTGGCAAAGTAATGTCTCTGCTTTTTAATATGCTATCTAGGTTGGTCACAACTTTCCTTCCAAGGAATAAGCACCTTTTAATTTGATGGCTGCAATCAGCATCTGCAGTGATTTTGGAGCCCCAAAAAATAAAGTCTGACACTGTTTCCACTGTTTTTCCATCTATTTCCCATGAAGTGATGGGACCAGATGCCATGATCCTTGTTTTCTGAATGTTGAGCTTCACGCCAACCTTTTCACTCTCCTCTTTCACTTTCATCAAGAGGCTTTTGAGTTCCTCTTCACTTTCTGCCATAAGGGTGGGGTCATCTGCATATCTGAGGTTACTGATATTTGTGCCAGCAATCTTGATTCCAGCTTGTGCTTCTTCCAGCCCAGCGTTCCTCATGATGTACTCTGCATAGAAGTTAAATAAGCAGGGTGACAATATACAACCTTGACGTACTCCTTTTCCTATTTGGAACCAGTCTGCTGTTACATGTCCAGTTCTAACTGGTTTCTCAAGAGGCAGGTTAGGTGGTCTGGTATTCCCATCTCTTTCAGAATGTTCCACAGTTTATTGTGATCCACACAGTCAAAGGCTTTGGCATAGTCAATGAAGCAGAAATAGATGTTTTTCTGGAACTCTCTTGCTTTCTTCATGATCCAGCAGATATTGGCAATTTGATCTCTGGTTCCTCTGCCTTTTCTAAAACCTTCTTGAACATCTGGAAGTTCACGGTTCACGTATTGCTGAAGCCTGGCTTGGAGAATTTTGAGCATGACTTTACTAGTGTGTGAGATGAGTGCAATTGTGCGGTAGTTTGAGCATTCTTTGGCATTGCCTTTCTTTGGGATTGGAATGAAGACTGACCTTTTCCAGTCCTGTGGCCACTGCTGAGTTTTCCAGATTTGCTGGCATATTGAGTGCAGCACTTTCACAGCATCATCTTTCAGGATTTCAAATAGCTCAACTGGAATTCCATCACCTCCACTAGCTTTGTTCGTAGTGATACTCTCTAAGGCCCACTTGACTCCACATTCCAAGATGTGAGTGATCACGCCATCGTGATTATCTTGGTCGTGAAGATCTTTTATGTACAGTTCTTGTGTGTATTCTTGCCACCTCTTCTTAATATATTCTGCTTCCATTAGGTCCATACCATTTCTGTCCTTTATCGAGCCCATCTTTGCAGGAAATGTTCCCTTGATATCTCTAATTTTCTTGAAGAGATCTCTTGCTTTTCCTGTTCTGTTTTTTTTCTCTATTTCTTTGCATTGATCACTGAGGAAGGCTTTCTTATCTCTCCTTGCTATTCTTTGGAACTCTGCATTAGTGTATAGAAATGCAAGATATTTCTTTGTATTAATTTTGTATCATGCAACTTTAACTGAATTCATTAATGAACTCTGGGCTTCCCTGGTGGCTCAGATGGTAAAGAATCTGCCTGCAATATGGAAGTTCTGGGTTCAATCCCTGGGTCAGGAAGATCCTCTGGAGAAGGAAATGGCCATGCACTCCAGTATTCTTGCCTGGAGAATTCCATGGACAAAGGAGCCTGGCAGGCTAAGTCTGTGGGGTTGTAAAGAGTTGGACACAACTGAGTGAGTGACACTTTTACTTAATAAACTCTAGTAGATTTCTGATAGTGTTTTTAGGATTTTCTATGAATAGTATCATGTCATCTGTAATTCCCTTATGATTACTGATGTAGACTATATTTTCATGTGCTTATTTGTTATTGACCATTTGTATTATCTCTGAGTAATGTCTATTAAAGTCCTTTGCACATTTTTGAATTGTTTATCTTGTTTTTTTTATATTTCTTTGTTTTCTGGATATTAATCTCTTATCAGGTGTAAGATGTATGCATATTTTCTCCTGTTTTGATAATATTTTTTGATTATAAAGGATTTAAATTTTGATGAAATCTAACTTACCTCTTTTTTCTTTTGTTGACTGTCATGTCCTAGAAATAACTCCAAAATTCAATGCTCTGAAGATCTTCTCCTATCTTTTTTCATGGATTTTACTATTTTAGCTCTTAAATTTAGGTCTTTAGTTCATTTTGAGTTAATTTTTGTATATAGTGCAAGGTAAGGATCCAAATTTATACTTTTACAAGTGTATATTTAGTTTCCCCAGCTTTATTTGTTGAATATCTCTTTTCCCCATCAAATAGTCTTGGTATCTTTGTTTAAAAAATCAATTGATCATATATGTGGGGGTTTATTTCTCGGCTTTCTATTCTAGTCCATTTGTTTATACATTTGCCCTTAGGCCTGTACCGTATTGGTTTAATTACTATACCTTTGTGTACTAAGTTTTGAAATCGGGAAGTGTAAGTCCTCCAGTGTTTTATTCTTTTTCAGGATTGTTTTGTTTTTTTCTGGGTCCCAGGAAATTCCATGAATTTTAGGATAGCCTTCTCTATTTCTATGAAAAGCATCATTAGGATATTCATAGAGATTGTATTGGATCTTTAGATCACTTTTGGATAAAATTGTCATTTTAGCAATATTAAATATGGGCAGTATTTTTTTTTTACTTGTGCCTTCTTTCATTTGTTTCAGTAGTGTTTTGTAGTTTTCATTGTATAAATTTTTTACCTCCATGGTTAAATTTATTTCCAAATATTTTATTCTTTTTGATGCTACTGTAAGTGGAAGTGTTTCTTTTTTTGGATATAGAAATATAACTAATTTTTTTGTGTTGACTGTATGTTCAGAACCTTTGAGTTTGTTAGCTGTAACTTTTTTGTGTGGAATATTTAGAGTTTTTACACATATGATCATGTTGTCTGTGAACAGAGATGATTTGACCTCTTCTTTCTAATTTGGATGCCTTTTATTTATCTTACTTGCCAAATTGCTCTGTTTAGAATTTCCAATAGTATATTGAGTAAAAGTGCAAAAATGGGCGTACTTCTCTTGTTCCTGATCTTAGGGGATCCTGTCATTTTTTAAATGTGCCATATTATATGCTGTTTTCTACAAATTCATTGTTTTATTTGCAAATTTTCTAACCGTTTCATTCAAAGCTTCTAAGATACTTTTATTTGTGTATTCGTAGCAAAGTCAATTTTACTGATAAATTATATTTACAAGAATATTACATATCTATTCTTTAACCACTAGACATTGTGGTTGTTTCCATTTTTCTGCTATTACAGTGCTACCATGAAGATATTTCAACTTATCTCTCTGTATGCCTCTGCAAAGTTTCTCTAGAGTATGTACATATGAGTAAAATTGTTAGGTCAAGGGTGAGCAAGTTTCCAATTTTAAAAGATAATACTAAATTGTTTTCTAAAGTGGTTCTTTAACTTTACATTTCCATTGAAATAAGTGAAAGTTCCTGTTCATCTGCAGCATTCCCACCATGTGGAACTATCAGAGTTCTAAAGTTTTGCTTATTTTGAGGGTTTAAAATAGTATCTCATCGTGATTTTAATTCACATTTCCCTGATTCCTAATGGAGTTAAGAAACTTTTCTTTTGTTGATTCAAAATTTGTTTCCTTTTCTGTGAAATGCCTATTCATGAGCTTTTGTGTTTATTTGTAGGAGTGCTGTATATTTTCTTTACATAAGATGCACATGTATTCTGTATTATTTCTTTATATAAGATGCACATATATTCTTCCATTGTCCCACTTTCCTTGCGTCTCTTTTTTTTTTTTAATTAAAGTATAGTTGATTTCCAATGTTGTGTCAGTGTCTGGTGTATAGCACAGTGATTCAGATTTATATACATATATGGCTGGATGGCATCACCGACTCGATGGACATGAGTTTGAGTGAACTCTGGGAGTTGGTGATGGACAGGGAGGCCTGGCGTGCTGTGATTCATGGGGTCGCAAAGAGTCGGACACAACTGAATGACTGAACTGAACTGATATATGTGTGTGTTTGTATATACTTTTACATTATGGGTTTTTTTAATAGCATGTTGTTGATAGTTTCCTGTAGTATATAGTAGGACCTTGTTGTTTATCTATTTTATTTTTAGTTTGCATCTGCTAATCCCAAACTTTGAATTTATCCCTCTCTCACCCCCTTTCCCCTTTGGTAGCCATAAGTTTATTCTCTATATCTGTGAATCTGTTTCTGTTTCATAGATATGTTCATTTGTGTCATCTTTTAGATTCTACGTGTGAGGGATATCATGTGATATCTTTCTTCTGACTTCACTCAGTTTGCTGGGTTTCAAGAAAAAGGGTAGATTTAATTCTCGATGATTCTAAGCCAAAAAGATGGGGAAAATTGGAAACATTAATTTAGAAAGTTGTGACCAGACATTGGAGGAAACTATACTTTAGCATCAGTCGGATTTATAGGCAGAAAATACAAACCTTCAAAGACAAACAACTAGAATCTAATATTCCCAAATATGTGTTACTGAAGCATATATTTTCTCTCTAAAGTCACCATCATTCTCACCTAAGATAACCAAATTGAGAATAATTTGTTTGCAGAATAAGTCTAGTCTCAGCGAACTTTGCCCCTTCATTTGTGTAAGTACAGCAAGACCAGTCATGGACCATGTTAGCTTTTTTAAAAATCTATTTTGCTGGAACTTTTCATAAGGAACTCAGATTGGACTTTTAAAAGCCTCAAAGCTAGGAAGACAAAACAAAGAATTACCATCAGACTTGGCAGCAGTATCTATAGATTTGAGTTAATTTCTCCCTTCTCTAAGTCCCCCAGATATCTGGAGGTTCCTGCACTTGCCAGGAATCGACCTTTGTTATTCACCTAGTAAGGCTGCTGGGGACCCTGTTAGCAAGGTACCAGGCTACTTTTCCAAGGGGCTTTGTTGACTGTATAAAGCCAACCTTGGCTACTGAAAGCTGTCTCGTCATATGTGAGTCTATGAATGCCTCTGTCAAATATGATATTCCATTCAAAGCCTTGGTAATTAATGTATGCAGTGTTTCCAATTGTGTCCTTTTACAAGGAGAACAAATTGTTAGTGAACTTAGGCAAATAACTATATTGCCATGAAAATAAGAATACTCACTTAGACTCTGAGTTCTAAGGGGGAATCAGGGAGGGAGAAATGTTTCATCTTTTTTCACAAAGATATATTTTACCAAATTGCTGTAGGTCAGAGATAGCTTAAGAGAAAAAGGTTTCCTTAAATCTGAAAAAACAAAACATTAAAAAAAAACCCAGCAATATTTCAGGTAAGAAGTCATGAAAATTTATAATCATAATTCTCAGCTCATTTAGTCCCATTTTATTAATATTTATTCTGCTTGTATCATTCTCCCAGTAGTTTTGGAAATTCTTACCCAGTTCAATTGTATGATGTTAAAGTTATCAGAAAGCTATACTTGTCAAAAGTGTTTTCCTTGAATCTCTTTGAGGGTGAAGCACTTGTGCAGTATGCTTTTGTAAAGCATCAGAGTAAAACAATAATTCTCTGTAAATGAAAAAAGACTAAAAAATGCTCATTGTTAAATATCTGATGAGAATTTATTATGATGGAAATGACAAGGAGTGGGTTATTTCTATAATGTATAACATTTTAAGATAACTTGAGTTATGACTGATAACATTATACAGGACATATGAGATTTCTAGGGATTTCAACTTCTGGAATACTTATAGTATATACACAACATAAAGAAGATAGTATTGTTTCTTATTTGACAACTCTTCCCAGTGGTTCAGTGGTAAAGAATCTGCCTGCAATGCAGGAGGCACACAGGAGCCAAGGGTTCAATCCCTGGGTCAGGAAGATCCCCTGGAGAAGAAAATGGCAACCCAGTCCAGTATTCTTGCCTGGAAAATCCCAATAACAGAGGAGCCTGGCAGTCTAGAGTCCAAGGGGTTGTAAAAGAGTCTGAAATTACTTAACAAAACTAAGACAAACCCACGTAATTTAACATATCAAATAAGCCTAACTCTTGTCACATTTTCCTTTTTAGGAGAGAGAACAAATCTTTTAAAATATTCCAGGGCCCTCTGGGGAATTTCAAAATTAGTTTGAGGTAAAAAACAAAAACAAACCACACTTCATTTAGAATTTGACTTTGGGAAGTTTGTCAAAAATAAGAAAAAGGTTTTAAAACACTTGGTCAAATAGGATCATAGTTCACTGTGAAATAATGCTTAGTTATCCTTTTAATCAAATTGACAACAGAAGGTATTAAAGGCTAAATAGTCAAAAAAGAAAAAACAATGTAGCTAAATAGTTGCCAAAAAACCCCACCAAAAACCACCTCATCTCTTTTATTACAGAGAAGGTTCAGTTTTCTGAACACAGGAAATTATTTTGAGAAAACACAGAACCCTTGCTTTTTTTAGGCAGATTATTTTAAAAGGTGTAAAGTGAAGCCTTTTGCAATCTCTTATCAAGAGCAGACAAATAGTGAAAGAAAACTTCATGCTTTTAGCAGAAAACCAAATTTACATTTTGCACCAGCTTAATTTTAATATTTGATCTCTCGTTCCTCTGCCTTTTCTAAAACCTGCTTGAACATCTGGCAGAGGAACGAGAGATCAAATTGCCAACATCCGCTGGATCATGGAGAAAGCAAGAGAGTTCCAGAAAAACATCTATTTCTGCTTCATTGACTATGCCAAAGCCTTTGACTGTGTGGATCACAATAAACTGTGGAACATTCTGAAAGAGATGGGAATCCCAGACCACCTGACCTGCCTCTTGAGAAACCTGTATGCAGGTCAGGAAGCAACAGTCAGAACTGGACATGGAACAACAGACTGGTTCCAAATAGGAAAAGGAGTACGTCAAGGCTGTATATTGTCACCCTGCTTATTTAATTTATATGCAGAGTACATCATGAGGAATGCTGGGCTGGAAGAAGCACAAGCTGGAATCAAGATTGCTGGGAGAAATATCAATAACCTCAGATATGCAGATGACCCCACCCTTATGGCAGAAAGTGAAGAGGAACTAAAGAGCCTCTTGATGAAAGTGAAAGAGGAGAGTGAAAAGGTTGACTTGAAGCTCAACATTCAGAAAACAAAGATCATGGCATCTGGTCCCATCACTTCATGGGAAATAGATGGAAAAACAGTGGAAACAGTGTCAGACTTTATTTTTTGGGGCTCCAAAATCACTGCAGATGCTAACTGCAGCCATGAAATTAAAAGACGCTTACTCCTTGGAAGGAAAGTTATGACCAACCTAGATAGTATATTAAAAAGCAGAGACATTACTTTACCAACCAAGGTCCGTCAAGTCAAAGCTATGGTTTTTCCCGTGGTCATGTATGGATGTGAGAGTTGGACTGTGAAGAAAGCTGATCGCGGAAGAATTGATGCTTTTGAACTGTGGTGTTGCAGAAGACTCTTGAGAGTCCCTTGGACTGCAAGGAGATCCAACCAGTCCATTCTAAAGGAGATCAGTCCTGGGTGTTCATTGGAAGGACTGATGCTAAAGCTGAAACTGCAATACTTTGGCCACCTCATGTGACGAGTTGACTCACTGGAAAAGACTCTGATGCTGGGAGGGATTGGGGGCGGGAGGAGACAGGGACGACAGAGAATGAGATGGCTGGATGGCATCACCAACTCAATGGACATGAGTTTGAGTGAACTCCGGGAGTTGGTGATGGACAGGGAGGCCTGGCGTGCTGTGATTCATGGGGTCGCAAAGAGTCGGACACGACTGAGCGACTGAACTGAACTGAACTGAATTTTAATATTAAAACTCATTTGCTTAATTAAATTCATTGCAAACTTAGTTTTGACCACACATAAAATTGCTTTCCAAAGATTTTTTCATAAATCTTTTACCCAAAGCATACATCCTATTTTCCTGTCGCGTGGAAATGTTCCCTTTATTATTTCTAGTAGCTTTAATCACCTACATTAGATTTTTTAGCCCTTTCTTGTTATTCAGTCACTCAGTTGTGTCTGACTCTTTGCAACCCCATGGACTGCAGCATGCCAGGCTCCCCTGACCTCCACTATCTCCTGGAATTTGCTCAAATTCATGGCCATTGTGTTAGTGAATACTATATAACCATTTCATACTTTAACCTGTTACCCTTAAAACCATTAATTTCTAGTGAAAACTGAAAAAGTAAGTAGTTGTGAACTGTCTTTTACATTAGTGTTTGTATATTGGAAAATCTATAAATACTTTTTGTAATTTCTAGAAATGTGGTTTTTCATAGAAAATTTCTCAGCATGGCACCAAATGAGTTAACTAATACACTCAAATATCTTCAGTTTTTCTGTAAGAGAAAGCCACCGTGGATAAACCTATATTTAGTAATTAGGTCATTAGATTAGGGAGCACTGGAAAGGAGGAAGAATTGTAAGGGACAGCAAAGCATCCCTATTACCTATCTTGAGTGTTTCTACCAAATTCATTTCCTGGCTTTCTGTATTTACACGAGTAACCTGGTATAGTCTGGGCCTTAAAGTTAGGCTGGAGTGCTATTTGTAAGTCTTGTAAAGAGAGGGAAGTGAAAACAGGCAATTGAGTGTTTAAGAGATTTTTCTGGGGAAGTTAGAGGAGTTTTGATATTTAAGGAAATTTGCTGAGCTGATGGGACTGGATTTTTAGAGGAAATTTATGTTGGATGTAGACATTATTTGCTGTTCTAAATCTAATATTTAAAAAAAATCTTATTAAGGGGGTCCCTAAGACTGTTATGCATCTTCCTTTTCTTAAGTTGGTCTTTCCATAGGTATTAACGTGACAATTAGTTAGGTTGAGAGCTCTCCTAAGAAAAAAAATTTTTTTTTTCTTTTAAATACAGCCAATTTAGGGCTTCCCTGATGGCTCAGTGGTAAAGAATCTGTCTGTAGTGCAGGAGACACAGGTTCGATCCCTGCATCGGGAAGATCCCTGGAGGAGGAAATGGCAACCCACTCCAGTATTCTTGCCTGGAAAATTCCATGTATGGAGGAGCCTGATAGGCTACAGTCCATAGTGTCCCAGAGTAGGACAGGACTGAGCACGCACACACATGCTGTTCAGGTCCAAGGTGAGGAATCTAAGTATAGCCAATTTAAAGGATTTGTCATTTGGTGATTAAGAAGGATTTTATAGTAACCTAGTTCAGTTCAGTTGTTCAGTCACGTCCAAATCTTTGCGATCCCATGGAATGCAGCATGCCAAGCCTCCCTGTCTATCACCAACTCCCGGAGTTTACTCAAACTCATGTCCATCGAGTTGGTGATGCCATCCAGCCATCTCATCCTCTGTCATCCCCTTCTCCTCCTGCCTTCAATCTTTTCCAGCATCAGGGTCTTTTCAAATGAGTCCGTTCTTCACATCAGGTGGCCAAAGTATTGGAGTTTCAGCTTCAATATCAGTCCTTCCAGTGAACACTCAGGACTGATCTCATTTAAGATGAACTGGTTGGATCTCCTTGCAGTCCAAGGGACTCTCAAGAGTCTTCTCCAACACCACAGTTCAAAAGCATCAATTCTTCATTGCTCAGCTTTCTTTATAGTGCAACTCTCACATCCATACATGACTACAGGAAAAACCATAGCCTTGACTAGACAGACCTTTGTTGGCAAAGTAATGTCTCTGTTTTTTAATATGCTGTCTAGGTTGGTCATAACTTTCCTTCCAAGGAGTAAGCGTCTTTTAATTTCATGGCTGCAATCAGCATCCGCTGATTTTGGAGCCCATAAAAATAAAGTCTGACACTGTTTCCACTGTTTTTCCTTGATAGTGACCTTGATATTAGCTTGATATTAACTTATTATTCCTTGCTATTAACCTCGATAGTGACTCCAACCAATAACCCTTTTCATTGCTTAACCATGGAGGCAAGGAGCATCCTCAAAGGAGAATGCAAAATATGAGGCCCTCAAAAGATCCAGAAATTTATCAGAGTTAGCCTAAGAAAGCAAGAACTGTTGTCACAGGCCATATGAATGGTATAGAGCAAGCAGTGTCTCCAGTTTCCTGTGAGATTGGGAGACACCTCCAGGTATAGACCCACCAATGTGACACTGGTCAAGCCCTACTGGAATGAAATTTTTTCAGTAAAGAGACAATGAATGTTGACCCAAAAAAGTCCTCTAATGGACTGGGACCCCCTTTGATGAAGTCTCCTGAGAGCCTTCATTTGTAGTTAGCCTTCGTTTGACTGTAGCACAAACAGAATGCCAAGATACCAGTCATAAGCCCAGGTTGTTACCTGTGCTTCTAACCAACCAGTTTATTGGTCCCACAGCCTACTCAGTTTTGTCTCCAGATTCATGTCAGTACATACATCTGCCAGTTGCTGGAGAGACTATTCTCACTGGTTTTAAAGCCAAACTCTCAGAACATGGACAACTGAGACAAAACAATGAATGACCATCTATGGGAGGAAAGGGATCAATAGAAAACAAGAATGCTTGTAACACATTTTTACCAAAGTTGCTATTCCTGAGAAATTAGTTCCCCAAAATTTCCTCCAACTAATCTAAATTTAGAATCAGAAAAAGGCTGTCTCTTAGTTTCCTTCAGACCCTACAGGTAAAGGGCTTTTTGTCAGAGGGCCCAGGACTTCTTAGCGACAGTAGTCTTAGAGGCAGCATAGTCCAGCCAGGGAAGTTTGTCTTGCTAACTACGTCAATTGTTGGGGAGTAAAAATTTTTTTTCTTTATATCTCTGGATTCTTTGGCTAGTCTATAATAATTAAGTTACTATAAGACAAATTAACAAGGGAAAAACAAGTTTAATGACACATATTAAATACCAGTTTTGGTCAAAGACAAAAGGTGTTGGGAGTGGGGAGTCAGTTAAGGGAGCGTAACAAGAAAATACTTTGGCCACCTGATGCGAAGAACTGACTCATTTGAAAAGACCCTGATGCTGGGAAAGATTGAAGGTGGGAGGAGAAGGGGATGACAGAGGATGAGATGGTTGGATGGCATCACCGACTCAATGGACATGAGTTTGGGTAAACTCCAGGAGTTAGTGATGGACAGGGAGGCCTGGCATGCTGCAGTCCATGGGGTCGCAAAGAGTCAGAGGCAACTGAACTGAACAAGAAAATCACAGTAGATGAGTATGGTTGTTATGCAGATTTAGGTGATTGGTTTCTGAATTGATAACAGTTTCTAGAGATTTAGATGTCTTTCTCTTCCTGGCACAGTGAAGGAGACATCCTTACAAGTAGAGGTTGCCATTGTAAATGTAAATGTTTTTTTAAAAAGGGTAGCTTCTACTCAATTTTCAGAGCTTCTGCTGTATCTACAGTTTCTTAAAAATGATCAGCCTAAATTAATCCTTATGCCAAATACACATATTTTGGGGTGGCATGTCTTATCCCCTATAATTATTTAATATTATTTACTGTATATATTGATATACATACTCTAATATATACATAATATGTATTTTGGGCACACCATCTTACAGGATCTTAGTTCCCTAATCAGGAATCAAAATCTAGGCCCAGCAGGGGAAGCACAGAATCTTAACCACTGGACTGCTGGGAAATTCCCAATATATTAATAATGCTATATTAATGCATTTTATTATCAGAATTTAAAATTCCACAGATATACACATACTGTTACCAAATTAAGTCATGTAGACCCTACTCAGGCCATAGCACTTGATGAGGCCCTCTGTCTTGGTTTTGGGGTTAAGGGGTGAGTTCTTTCTCTGTTCAGTTTCGAGCAGCCATTAAGGTAGCCAATGGTGTGATCAGCACAGCACAAGTTTTACTCAGTGGCCAAAGAGTGGAGAAACAGGAACTAAATTCACAGATCAACTTCTGTCCTACCCAGGGAGAGATTTAATTTTAAAGGGTAAAGACCAAGGGAGGAGGAGTGAGGCTAGTGATGGGGCAGTGAATGCATTAATCTACTGGGGAAGGGGCTTGCTTTTTCAGGGAAGTGGGGTGCCATGCCCTTTTTATCCTTTTTTGGTCCTTAATGTCTGGTCATGGCTGCTGGCAGGTGTATAATTTAATATGCTAATGTTAGATCAACATATAATGAGACTCAGGGTCTGTTGGAGGTCAGATTCATCTCCATCTGGGTCCCAGCTCATTCCATCTTTTCTTGTCTATTTTCAGCTTCTTTTCTTATTTCTGGAAGCTTTAGCTTAAAACATTTAGCTTGACTCCTGTTAAGGGTGAGGGTTAGCAGTTTTTGAGCTAAGACTTGGAGCAGCTCTAGCAAAACTCGGATATGGTCTTATGCAACCATTTGTGTTTTTTTTATTGGTACTGCATTTAATCTGTTGAATAGTTTGAAGAAAATTGATCTATTCATGATATTGAGTTTGGACCTGGTGCTCTGAATCTTTTCTTCTGTCAGTAACATTTTTCCTTTTTTTTTTTTTCCCTCTCTTTGGTTTTGGCTTTCTGAAATGTAAAGAAGCTATGTATACTTATGTATTTTTACCCAATAGTTGGTATTTGGTGACTCCTTTCACCAAAGGAGTTTGTTTTTAGTTCAGAGTTTTCTTGTATATTTTTCTTTCATTGCATCTATTCTTTTTTTTTTATTTTTATTGGAGGCTAATTATTTTACAATATTATATTGGTTGGTTTTGCCATACATTGACATGAATCCGCCCCGGGTGTACATGAGTTCCCCCTCCCGAACCCCCCTCCCACCTGCCTCCTCCCCTTATCCTCCCTCTGGGTCATCCCCGCATAATAGCCCCGAGCATCCTGTAACATGCATTGACCCTGAACTGGCGATTTGTTTCACATATGATAATATACATGTTTCAATGCCATTCTCCCAAACCATCCCACCCTCACCCTCTCCCACAGAGTCCCAAAGACTGTTCTATAGATCTGTGTCTCTTTTGCTGTCTCATATACAGGGATATCATTTGCATCTTTCTAAATTCCATATATATGCGTTAGTATATTGTATTGGTGTTTTTCTTTTTGGCTTACTTCACTCTGTATAATAGGCTCCAGTTTCATCCACCTTATTAGAACTGGTTCAAATGCATTCTTTTTAATGGCTGAGTAATACTCCATTGTGTATATGTACCAAAGCTTTCTTATCCATTCATCTGCAGATGGACATCTAGGTTGCTTCCATGTCCTGGCTATTATAAACAGTGCTGTGATGAACATTGGAGTACATGTGTCTCTTTCAATTCTGGTTTCCTCAGTGTGTATGCCCAGGAGTACGATTGCTGGATCATATGGCACTTCTATTTCCAGTTTTTTGAGGAATCTCCACACTGTTCTCCATAGTGGCTGTACTAGTTTGCATTCCCACCAACCGTGTCAGATGGTTCCCTTTTCTCCACACCCTCTCCAGCATTTATTGCATGTAGACTTTTGGATAGCAGCCATTCTGACTGGTGTGAAATGGTATCTCATTGTGGTTTTGATTTGCATTTCTCTGATTATGAGGGATGTTGAGCATTTTTTCATGTGTTTGTTAGCCATCTTTATGTCTTCTTTGGAGAAATGTCTGCTTAGTTCTTTGGCCCATTTTTTGATTGGGTCATTTATGTTTCTGGAATTGAGCTGCAGGAGCTGCTTGTATATTTTGGAGATTATTCTTGAATTCTGTAACTCATTTTAAATACTTATTAGACATCCTCAATCTATCCTTCATTATCTTAACTCTTTTCTCATATTAATAGTTTCCATCTTTTTGTCTTCTATATGTCATTAAAGATTTCCTTGACTTCATTTTTTAGATGGATTGAGTGGTTTCATATCACCCATTGATTTAAAAAAATTTTTATAAGTGAAATAGATGGCCAGTCCAAGTTCAATGCATGAAAAAGGGCACTGAAGTTGGTGGACTGGGACAACCCAGAGGAATGGGATGGGGAGGGATATTGGAGGGGGATTTGGGACAGGGGGACACATGTATACCCATGGCTGATTCATGTCAATGTATGGCAAAAATCACAACAAAATTGTAAATTAATTAGCCTCCAATTAAAATAAATTAATACACTTTTTTTTCTGGGGTAATAATGGTTTTAATGTATACAAATGCTTACATTTTGTTTTTCTTTTGATATATCAGAGTTTACTCTTTTATGAATGCCATATCTTTTAAAATATATATGAGGACAGTAATTAGGATTTTTAATGTTGTCTTTGTTCTCTGAATTTTTTCTTTATCTCAGTTTTCCTTTTTCTCCTTTCTCTGATATGGTATTCCTTTTTGTTGATCGTGATCCTTTTCTTTGATGCTTCCCCCGGCTCCCTGCCCCCCAGATGTCTGGCTGTCATTAGTTGTCCATTCAGATTTACAAGTAAATGGCTTGAGATAAATCTATATATAGAGAGATTTATCAGTAAAGTTTGAAAGGAATGACTGACTTGATTCTGTACAAGTGTGTATGGAGAATTGATGGGCAGCTCTTCTTATAACATATGTGGTTAAGGATCAGTTCAGTTTTCAGTCGTGTCTGACTCTTTGCGACCCCATGGACTGCAGCACGCCAGGCTTCCCTGTCCATCACCAACTCCTGGAGCTTGCTCAATCTCATGTCTATCCAGTCGGTAATGCCACCCAACCATCTCATCCTCTTTCATCCCCTTCTCCTCCTGCCTTCAATCTTTCCCAGCATCAGGGTCTTTTCCAGTGAGTCAGTTCTTCCCATCAGGTGGCCAAAGTATTGGAGTTTCAGCTTTAGCATCAGTCCTTCCAATGAACACCCAGGAATGATCTTTAGAATGGACTGGTTGGATCTCCTTGCAGTCCAAGGGACTCTCAAGAGTCTTCTCCAACACCACAGTTCAAAAGCATCAATTCTTCGGCGATCAGCTTTCTTCACAGACCAACTCACATCCATACATGTCTATTGGAAAAACCATAACTTTGACTAGATGGACCTTTGCTTGCAACGTAACGTCTCTGCTTTTTACTATGCTGTCTAGGTTGGTCATAGCTTTTCTTCCAAGGAGCAGGCATCTTTTTATTTCATGGCTACAGTCACCATCTGCAGGTTTTTTATTTTATTTTTTGCAACAATAAAATTTATTTATTTATATTGGCCAAATGTTCAACATGTCAGACCTCAGTTCTCTGACAAGGGATCAAACCCACACCCCCTGCATTGGAAGCATGGAGTCTTAACCACTTTACTGCCAGGGAACCCCCCCCCCCAACCCCGCAAATACTACATTTTGGGTGTGAAATTAAGTTCTTCCTCAATTTACCTTTTGATACTCATCATGTCAGCTTGTTTCAGAGAACTGAGGCAGTTGAGGCAGAATTGCTTTAATTCAAAGAGCTGAGAGGGATTAAATCCGTTGATTATTATTAATTATCTGAAGCACTACATGAAGAAAGATTCTGGGCTACTTCTGCATTCAGCGAGCAAGAGCATTATAGTAAAAGAAATACAATAGGCTGTGGAAGGGTGATTTTGGTGGCATGAGGACCATACAGTTTCCATCTAAAACCTTGATTTCTGTCAAAGTTAAGCAGATTTCAGTGTGTATGTGTATATATTCATTAAAGCCAAGCTTTTTAAAAAATCTCTTGCCAATAGTTAGATTGCAAGTTTCTTTTGCATAAAGATACATACATACTTGATTTAATATAAATACATAAATGCAATTGTATTTTTACTTTTAAACTGTTATTTTTTATCTTTTAATGCCTTCTTTATTTTCTCACTCTCAATTTCCTTATCTTCCACTCAATAACTCAACATCTGTCCTCACTATTAATAACTTGATGTTTTAGAATTGTATTTTTTTTATCAGAGAACCCTGGAGAGACTTGTAAATAGGTATATAGTCTAAAGCATATAGAAGAGAAATTCTTGTTATGGCTTTCAAACATATTATTGCATACTTTTGGCCATCTTATATTTTTTTTATTGGAATACCTTTTTATTGAGATGTTGTCATGTTTATACAATAAATAAGATGGAAATAAAGGGACTCTAAACAAAGCACATTTATGTATGGATGGGTATCTGAATTTCATATAATATATATAAAGTAATATAGTATTATTTGGCAGATTTTATTAAAATGTATTTCTAATGAGTAAAGATTTCTAATAAAGATCTTTCCTTATAGAAAGAAAACATATACACTCCAACAGAAAAATGACTAAAAATTATGGTATTTACAAAGAATGTAGAATTTAGTAGATATTAAAAAGTATGACTAAGTGGATTGAGAAGTATGCAGGTATTTTAGAGCCCAAGAAAATAAAGTCTGACACTGTTTCCATTGTTTTCCCATCTATTTGCCATGAAGTGATGGGACCGGATGCCACGATCTTTGTTTTTTTGAATGTTGAGTTTTAAGCCAGTTTTTTCACTCTCCTCTTTCACTTTCATCAAGAGGCTTTTTAGTTCCTCTTAACTTTCTGCCATAAGGATGGTGTCATCTGCATATCTGAGATTATTGATATTTCTCCCAGCAATGTTGATTCCAGCTTGTGCATCATCCAGCCTAGCATTTCACATGATGTACTCCGCATATAAGTTAAATAAGCAGGGTGATAATATACAGCCTTAATGTACTCCTTTCCCAATTTGGAACCAGTCCATTATTCCATGTCCAGTTCTAACTGTTGCTTCTTGACCTGAATATAGATTTCTCAAGAGGCAGGTCAGGTGGTCTGGTATTCCAATCTCTTTCAGAATTTCACAGTTTGTTGTGATCCACATAGTCAAAGGCTTTGGCATAGTCAATAAAGCAGACTTAGATGTTTTTCTAGGACTCTCTAGCTTTTTCTACGATCCAACGGATGTTGGCAATTTGACCTCTGGTTCTTCTGCCTTTCTAAATCCAGCTTGAACATCTGGAAGTTCTCGGTTCATATACTGCTGAAGCCTTGCTTGGAGAATTTTGAGCATTACTTTGCTAGCATGTGAGATGAGTGTAATTGTGATAGTTTGAACATTGTTTGGCATTGCCTTTATTTGGGATTGAAATGAAGACTGACCTTTTCCAGTCCTGTGGCCACTGCTGAATTTTCCAGATTCGTTGGCATATTGAATGCAGCACTTTCACAGCATCATCTTTCAGGATTTGAAGTAGCTCAACTGGAATTCCATCACCTCCATTAGCTTAGTTTGTAGTGATGCTTCCTAAGGCCCACTTGACTTTGCACTCTAGGATGTCTGATTCTAGGTGAGTGATCACACCATCGTGGTTTTCTGGGTCATGAAGATCTTTTTTGTGTAGTTGTTCTGTGTATTCTTGCCACCTCTTTTTAATATCTTCTGCTTCTGTTAGGTCCATACCATTTCTGTCCTTTATTGTGCCATCTTTCCTTGAAATAGTCCCTTGGTATCTCTAATTTTCTTGAAAGATCAGGTAGGTAGATTTACAGTGACTACCCACAGTCTCCAAAGTAAGGTGAGATTTACTGGGAGTGTGGTTTAAATTATTTAATGATTATTTTTCCTGAATAGAAATAGCTTGCCTTTATTCTCCCTTCCTTTATCAGTTGTGTTAGTACAGTCTCTGAGCTATTTTGGTGGTATGTTTTAACACTCACATTAGAAATGTACCCCTCCCAAAAAATGAATCCTATATTGACTGAGTACTTTAAAATATTATTATTTTTGTCTGTGCTGGGTCTTTGTGGCTGCGGGAGCTTTTCTCTAGTTGCTCTTTAGTTGCGGTGCTCGGGCTTCTCATTGAGATCGTTTCTCTTGTTGTGGAGCACAGACTCTAGGGCATGCGGGCTTCAGTAGCTGTGGCGCCTGGGCTCAGTCGTTGCAGCTCCTGGGCTCTACAGCACAGGGTCAGTAGTTCTGATGCACATGCTTAGTTGCTCTGCAGTAGGTGGGGTCTTCCTTGCCCAGGGATGGAACCTGTGTCTCCTGCACTGGCAGGAGAATTCTTTACCACTGAGGCACCAGGGAAGGCCCTAAATGAGTACTTTTAAAAAGATAAGGTTTGGAGCTTTCTTCTAGGGCAGTGGTTCTCAAAGTGAGGTCCGGACAACAGTATTCAAGCATCACTTGAAATCTTAACAGAAAAACAAATCCTCAGATCCCACCTCAGAATACGGAATAAGAAATTTGGTGGGGTGGGCGGGGCGGGGGGAGGAATAAAGTTCAGAAACACGTTTTAACAAGTTCTTCAGCTTATTCTGATACACGCTGGAGTTTGAGAACAGCTGTGTAAGGAGCAAAAGCTGCCTTTGCCAGTTGCTCTTTTTATTTCTGAGAGGGAGTGGAATCCCCTTGGTTCAGGTGTTTTGAATGCAGTTTATTAAATGAAATAAGCTGATAAATGCTCCTGGGCCCAGTCACTGCCTTGGTTTTGTTTTCTCCTGATTAAATTTTCACTTGTGCCTCTTTTTAGAAAAACTATACTTTGCTTTACTGTCTTGGGATGAGGTTTCATCTTCTCTGCTCATTCATCAATCCAGTACCATTTGACTTTTACATTCGAAGAATTACTTAAAGATCGTCGATGGTTTAGTTGGTTTAGTCTTGGTAACTGTTTTATTCTTTAAAAATAAAATCCGTTCAGTTATTTCAGTCCGACTGTGACCAGCATGAGAAGGGGAGAAGATGTTGTTTGCTTCTGGTAAAATGTCTTTGAAGTTAAAGCCTTTCCAACTTAGGATTCATTGGGAAATAAAGTTGGCTTTATGACCCCTTTTGATTTATTTTACAGAATTGTGTAAATTCATAGCCATAGGTAAGTATTAAACATTTAGAACTGTGGAAAAAATAATGACAACATTAAGGTTGAATTTTAGAAATCATCCACTTCTGTATACCCACTTTACATACAAGGAATTCAGGAGTTAGAAAGGGGAGGTAGCTTGCCCAGGTTCAGAGAGCAAGTTGTTTCAGAGCTGAGGCTAAAACCTAGAATGGACTGGTGATTCTCTGTTTCTAGAGGGAATCCAGAAGAAAGAGAAACAAGGAAACTTTCTGGTTTGGACAGACTTAACTCCATTTCTGAAATTCATTTCTTGGAATAGAGTATCTTCTATATTTACACTGATTCAACTTTTAGAAATTGGGGCTGTTAGAAGTCACAAGAAAAAGGATTATTGCCAGACTTCTTAAATCTTAGTGTATTTGAGAAAATGCCCCAGTATGTTACATGTGCTTATTCATGTGTGTAAACCTTTGGCTAAGGTGCTTTGTCAGTATAAATATGTTTTGTGTTATCAGTTGGTCTGAGTGCTGGATTGCACACTTATTGATTCTTGATAACCTCAGCACCTTCCCCTCTTGTCCTACTAGTTCTCTTTGCTTCTTTTCTTCTACTCTTTATGTTCTCATTTCCTCTCTGCTCAAAGCAATGAAGTGGGGGAAATGGTCAGGGCTGTCAAGAAGTTTATTCTAATTCTTCTCCCAAAAGTAAGGAATCAGAGGTCTTTCATTCAAGTTTAGCTTCTGCCATTTAGTGCCTTTGTGATCTTAGGCAGTTCATCTCTCTTGGCAGAATTTTCTTATCTGTGAAGGAGGACAGAATAAGTCACTGAGAAATGTACTATTGTGGCATAAACATGGTCTTAAGCTGGTTATTTTGAACAAACAACAGATGTAGGAAAAGCTCTAAAAACTGAATAGAGGTTACCCTTTTATAAGGGAAATCTCCATTTGTCCCCTTTCCATACGAGGAAGACAAGTCTCTTGAAACTTTTATCAGTGGAGAAGGCCAGGACTTAAGTCTGCATAACAACCATACCCTGGTTTCCTGTGCTTTGCTTGAGAGCCTCCTACAACTTCACCGGAACACCAAGTCGTCTTTTGCCTTTTAGATAGATACGGTACAGAAAGTGGAGGCATGGGCTATTTTGGAGAGCTACTTAGTTTTCCTGGGTGTCTCTTATATATTAGTATGTGGCAGGTATACATGTTATTAAATTTCTGTTTGTATTTCTCCTGTTAATGTCTTATCATAAGGGGTTCCAGCCAAGACCCTAAAAGTGTAGTGGGAAAATGATTTTTCCTCCCCTACATCTGCTTTGTGCCCTGGAAGGCCAATCCTAATGGATTGCCTTAATGGGTGCCCTTTTCCTCTGCCTTTTGAGTTTACTCCAGGGGAGGTACCAACAGACAATTGGAGAGTAGGAGAAAAGAGAGACTGAGATGGCCATTCCAGACTCCCTCCCTGATGTGGTTTGGATTTAACTTTGTTCCTCTACTGAATACCTCAGCTCGTCTCTGAGAAGTCTCCCCTGAAGTTCTTTACAGGTTCTAGTTACTCCTTTCCTCTGTATGTGTGTGCATGCTCAGTTGTTCAGCTGTGTCCGACTCTTTGCAACCCCACAGGCTATAGCCTGCCAGGCTCCTCCATCCATGTGATTCTCTAGGCAAAAATACTGGAGTGGGTAGGCATTCCCTTTTCAAGGGGGTCTTCCTGACCCAGGGATTGAACCTGGGTCTCCTGCATTGTAGGCAGATTCTTTATCACTGTCCCACCTGGGAAGCCTCAGTCCTTCCTCTACTACCTTCTTTGAGAAGGGTGATGGTAAAGGCTCCTTGTCTCTGTTGCTACCCTGAAAAGATTCATCTTCCCTTTTTGATTTCTTTTAATTGTTTGTTCAGTTCAGTTCAGTCGCTCAGTCGTGTCCGACTCTCCGCAACCCCATGAATCAGCACGCCAGGCCTCCCTGTCCATCACCAACTCCCGGAGTTCACTCAAACTCATGTCCACAGAGTCGGTGATGTCATCCAGCCATCTCATTCTTGGTCATCCCCTTCTCCTCCCGCCCCCAACCTTTCTCAGCATCAGAGACTTTTCCAGTGAGTCAACTCGTCGCATGAGGTGGCCAAAGTATTGCAGTTTCAGCTTTAGCATCAGTCCTTCCAATGAACACCCAGGATCGATCTCCCTTAGAATGGACTGGTTGGATCTCCTTGCGGTACAAGGAACTCTCAAGAGTCTTCTCCAGCACCACAGTTCAAAAGCATCACTTCTTCGGTGATCAGCTTTCTTCACAGTCCAACTCTCACATCCATACATGACCATGGGAAAAACCATAGCCTTGACTAGACGGACCTTGGTTGGCAAAGTAATGTCTCTGATTTTTAATATATTATCAAGGTTGGCTATAACTTTCCTTCCAAGGAGTAAGCATCTTTTAATTTCATGGCTGCAATCAGCATCTGTAGTGATTTTGGAGCCCAAAAAAATAAAGTCTGACACTGTTTCCACTGTTTCCCCATCTATTTCCCATGAAGTGATGGGATCAGATGCCATGATCTTCATTTTCTGAATGTTGAGCTTCAAGCCAACCTTTTCACTCTCCTCTTTCACTTTCATCAAGAGGCTTTTGAGTTCTTCTTCACTTTCTGCCATAAGAGTAGTGTCATCTGCATATCTGAGGTTATTGATATTTCTCCCAGCAATCTTGATTCCAGCTTGTGCTTCTTCCAGCCCAGCGTTCCTCATGATGTACTCTGCATATAAGTTAAATAAGCAGAGTGATGATATACAGCCTTGACGCACTCCTTTTCCTACTTGGAACCAGTCTGTTGTTCCATGTCCAGTTCTGACTGTTGCTTCCTGACCTGCATACAGGTTTCTCAAGAGACAGGTCAGGTGGTCTGGTATTCCCATCTCTTTCAGAATTTTCCACAGTTTATTGTGACTTTTTACAACATTATAAATAGTCCCTTTATTAAATTGCACTTTTGAGAGTGTCATCTTTTTCCTGAGAGGGGGCCCTGATTAATTCAGTATGAAAAAAAATGTACCTCATTACGGGAAAATTTGCATCCTTGGGAAATATATCCTAGAAGAAGTATGGGTAAGTTGTTTCCCCAGGTACATTTGTTATGTGAATAAGGCTATGACATTGGTATGTATCTGTTGACTCTTAAATTGAACTCTGGGCTTTTTTTTGCTTTTCATTGTCTGTGGGCTCCTCAGAATGGTAAAGTCTGATTGGGTACTATATATAAGATTCACTACTGTAGGGCTAAGGGGAATTAGTGGCCAGCCAACTTAGTGGTTTGCTCAGTTTGGGGCTAAGGAAACCAATGCAGAAGTTTTATTTTTGTGAGGGGACAGTTGGTAACTTGTCTGCAAAAGCTTCAGAGGGTAATTGCAACCTTGGTCACAAATGATTTTTTCTGAGGGTCATTCAGGGAAAGATGGCTGGCTCCAATCAATCTACAAACTACTTCAGTCTGCTGATTTTGGATCAGTTGTTACCCTTCTGTCTAGGAAGAGCAGTGATATTTTCTACAAAGTTGACAAAGGGGCAACTTAAATAATATACCAGACTCACTCCTCACGAGGTCTTCTGAAAGAATATTTATGTCCTCTTTTGGGAAGTGCAACTTGGTTTTGCCTTTCCTTTCTGACTTGGCTGTCAAGGTATGCATTGCTGTATTGAAAAACTCAGTAACAGTCATGATCTCATCTTTCATTTTTGGTACAGCTGTAATTCCCTTTCTTATTAATGATATCTAGTGTCTGATCTTTATTAAACTATTTTGTGGATATTTATATTTTACTGACAGTACTTTAAGTTCAGTAGGAAATAGTAAGTATAAGTACTTGGAGTGGGGGAGCTTTAATGAGGTATCCCCAAGAATATGGGAACATGAAAGGGATAAATTGCCCTCTGAAATCAACACATAGATCCTGGTAGATCTGTACTGTCACCTGAAAGAAGATATCTAAGACCAGAATTATTGTTACATTGTAATAATGTATCTAAATAATGGCCAAATCAATGAGAGGGTATGGTCAATTCAATAAGCATAGAAAAAGAAAATTGAAGAAGCCACCTGGTATCTGTGTCCAGCCAAGCATGCTCAATGCAAGAGAGGGCCTGAGCCAGTTTGCTTCCAGCACTTTGACCCAATGTGCTGGAGAATCCTAATGAGATGGGTACCTCAAGCTACCCTGATGATTTTAAGCATTTGATGAACTTGATTCTCTTTGTTACAGTTTCTAGCTCATCACATAACTCTCTGAGTATGATGTGGCTTTCCATGCACCATAGCTACAGGGAGAAAAATATATTATTCAAATAAACGATGAATAATCTGGTGCCTGTGATGGTTAATTCTCAATGTAAATTTAAAAAAAATTACCTTTTATTGTGATTTTGCTGTCCATGTGGTATGATTACTAGGAGAGAATTCTCTCATCATCCTGCCTTGATTATTTCAGTCCGTGTGAGAATTATGTTTTACTTTGTCAATAAATGAAGTGGCATTTTGGTATCTGCCTTAGTCTAGGGAGCATAATTAGTGTGCATGGATTGCTGAGAGGTGGATATGCTCTCAGTAAGCTGGCAATATCTGACTTCAGACGTTGCAAGGCAGAGGGCCAGACTCAGGACTATGGTTAATTCACTAAGGTAATGAGCACCTTCCTGTGGGACCTCTTAGGAGCCAGCCTGTAGGCATTGTTCCATAATGGCATGCTATGTAGCCGAAAATGAGTATGCTTCTATTTTATAAAATGATAGGGCTTCTAACAGTCTCTTACTCAAGCTTTGTCTGCCTAAGATATGTTTACACTTCATCACAAGCCTGTTGTAAAGTGTGATCACATTAACTGTTTTCCAGTGGAGAAAGTTTCCATATTTTTTCATGAAATATTTGATCCACAGAAGAATACATGTAAGATATATGAAAGTTAGTGATCATCATAATAAAACAAATGACTCTAAACCACTACTTTGCCACAGAACTATTAAATTACAAATGCTATTGAAATTCCTGTGTGTTATTCCTTGATGACATATCACTGCTGTGTCTGAAAGGTGACTACTGTCCTGAATTTAGTATTCCTTTAAATTTTTTAGAGCTTTCCCATGTATGTAGATATTCTTAATTTATTTTTTGCTAAATTTTGAGTGTCATAAATATTGTTATGCTGTTTCTATTTTTGAGACCTGTTTTTTTACTTTATATTCTAAGTTTGTTCTGTGTTGTTGTATGTATTTATTGTTGTTCATTTGCTAAGTCATGTCTGACTCTTTGCGACCCCATGAACTGCAGCATGCCAGGCTTCCCTGTCATTCACTATCTTCTGGAGTTTGCTCAAACTCAATGTCCAGTGAGTCTATGATGCTATCTAACCATCTCATCCTCAGCCTCCCCCTTCTCCTCTTTCCTTCAGTCTTTCTTAGCATCAAGGTCAGATACATCAGCGTGTATCTATAGTTGATTCATTTTCACTGATGTATAATATTCCATCCCGTAACTATAACTATATTACAATTTGCCCATTGTGCCAATGAACATTGAAAATGTTGCTAAATTTGAGTGCTTTATATGAATAGTTAGAAATGTGAGAAGTTCTCGAGGACAAATACCTAGGAATAGACTACTTGCTGTAGAGTAGGATATGCATGTCTTCTACTTTTGCAGATAATGAAAAACTTTTTTCTAATTCCAAGATCATTGAACATATTTGTATTTCAAGCAGTGTATGAGAATTTTTTTAATGTATGAGAATTTTGATTGTATCAAGTTCTTGACCAACACTTGGTTTTATAAAGCTTAGTTTTTCTTTAGTGAGTGTCTTGTATTAACTCTTTGTGATTTTAGTTTTCTTTGGTTACTAATGGGTTTGGGTACTTTTTCATCTGTTTATTGGGCATTCAAGTTTCATCTTCTGTGATATGCTTGTGTCTTCTGCCCATTTTTGTAATGGATATTGTTTTAAAATTTATTTCTAGGAATTAATGTAATCTTGGTAATAAAACTTTGGTTATATGTGTTATAGACATCTTTCTCAACTTTTTCCAGGTTGTGGCCTGTTTTACTTTCTTCATGGTTACTTTTGATCATCAGAATTTCTTGACTTAATGTGCTCATATTTATCAGTCTTTCTTTATGTTTTAAGCTTCTTGAGTCTTGTTTAAGAAATCCTTCCCTGACACAATAACATTTAATGATCAAATGACCATCATTTATACTCCTATTGGCCTGATATCTTCACCGTAGCATGCATTCTTCTGTCCACATATCTGGGAGTTCCTAAAAATATCCAGTAAATGTTTTAAAAAACCTGGCCACCCTCTACCACATAACAACTGCCATGATATTGTCCTTGTGTTCCACCTTCCCCTCCAGCCGATAGCCTCTTCCCTTGAAACAGTTTAGTATTTCTCACTGTAGCTTGTATTAGGGATACCCTTCAGGTGATTGTCAGCATCAGTGCCTAAGGTGCCATCTTTCAGAGGTACCTCTTTTTGAGGTGTCAGAGGAATGCTGAACTATTTGTGGAAGTAGGGAGAATGTCTCTAGCTATATCTGGAAACTCTCTCTCCTAGGCAAGCAGAGCTACATTGGTGCACATAAAGTCTCAATATCTCTTAAAACAAAAACTAAACAAAAAATAGAGCCCATGCTTGTTTCTTTAGTCACAAGTAATGATTCAGGTATAATACTATTTCAGTTCATACATAGTCTATCAACAGGTTGCATAAAGCTTCAGAAGTAGAGTCCTTGCTCAATCATGAACAACAGTTTATACTTGAAAACGAGAACACTTAATGTACATTCAGTTAACTTTCTTTTCACAGACTTTATTCCATTATGAGATGAAGAAACGATCAGATCTGCATACTCTTCTTGGCACGGTTTTGTTCTCCCAATTTTCTGGGAGCAAATATTTGAACAAAAAGACCTACTTAGAATTTCTATGAACAAAAGATAATTTTCAGAGATAATCCAATATAAATTTGTATTAAAATATTCTTGACTCTTCATAGTCCAGGTAAAGATATGCCCAATTAATTAAGCGGTAGAGTTGAAATTTCCATCTGTAGTCTCTGCATGCACCTTAATAGTGACCACACATTTCCCCAAAGAATAAAGTGAAGGCTGAACTACAGTCTTCATCTCTAGAGAGACAGAATTCCTTGAAATCGTTTAAGTGACCAAAACTTTTATCCACCTCTTTTATTCATTAAAGATTTTAAAAAAGATCTTAAAGCTCAAGTTTCATGCCATACACTTCATTTCCATTATTAATAAGCACCACAAAGTATAAAGCAACCACCCCAGAGACAAAATTGATGGTGTGGAATGAGCAGTGTGGAATAGGAGATGATCTGAATTGGAATAGATGACCCCTAGTCATTTTGATTAAGTGTTTGTGGGAAATTAAAGATGGCTTCAAGTTCTTTGGCATTTCTCCTATCAAGTGTTAGTACGTATCTCCTCTATAGTTGAATCTGGGCTGGCTAGTCCCTCTTCTTGCTAATGAAATATGGTGGAAATGATGCTAAGTAAGTTCTGGGCCTCACTAATGAGAGTACTGGCAGCTTCCACCTTGATTTCCTGGAGCACTGAGATATCCTGTAAAAGGTCTTAATACCCTCCTGAGAGGTCATGCAGAGAAGCCTTGAGACTCCATAGCGAGAGAAAGATGTCCTATTGAAATGAATCTTCCAGCCATCGTGGACAAGGCACCAAGAATATGAATGAAGCCATCAGTTGAATACCACTAAGTGATCCCAGTTGATGTCATGTGGAACAGAACCACCCAGTCAAGTTCTGCTGGAATTCATAACCTATAAAATTATGAGATATAGCTAAATGTTTATTGTTTTAAATCTTGAAGTTTTGGGGGTAGTTTTTTACAAAGCAAAGGACATGGTTGATACCAGTTCCTTATTTAGAAAGAGCTAGGAACTGAAATCAGAATCATTTGTATTCATTTTTCTTTAATTTGTATTCTTTGTAGTTCAGTATATCTAGGCATGGGAGTTAAGTGTATATTGTTCTCATTATGGATTTGCAGTAGTCATTCTTAACACATTCTTTTGTTCATTTTCATAAAGTCCTGAATTAAATAACCCCTCTAGCCTTTGTTTAATATAATCTGAATAAAGTGGGTCTGTTTCAATAAAATGTTATGTCCAAAATAAAACACCAATCTACACCCTAAGGAAAGCTTTGAAATTATTGTTTTTAGTAATACTTCTTGAAGAGGTGCAAAAAAGGGATGAAAATTATAGCCCAAAGTCAAACCTCTTAGAATCCTCATTTCCTATCTCTCCTTCAGTAACTCACACTGTATGGTAGTTGCCCTCCATCTCTGCTCTACTCTCCCTGAAATTCCCCAAGATCTGACTGTCTGCTGGCTATTCCATACCTTTTTCTCCTTATCTATGCCTTTCCAGATCTAGTTTTACCTCTAATGAGTGACTGTCTACTCCCCAAATAAAAAAATCTGTCCTTTGACTTCTCTAGTTTAATGTCATCACCAAATCAGAAGTTCATGAGGTAAGCTGTTAAACATTGTTGCATTCTTTGAGGTGGGGGTGAGGTAGGATATGACTGTGAATACTCAAACATTTGTATTTTTTGTCCTATAACATAAAAACAAAATTTCACTTGGGTAGATACTATGTGTAATTTTTGTTTAATGTTCACTGTGGTAAAATATATACAACATAAAACTTACAAATATAACTAATTTTAAGTGTACAATTTGATAGTATTAGTTATATTCACAATGTTGTACAAATATCACCACTGTCTCATTTCCAAAAATTTATATCACCCCAAAGAGAAACTTGAAACCCATTAACCAGTAATTCTTCATACTGCCCTTTACCAACCCTTGATAACCTCTAATCTACTTTTTGTTTCTATGAATTTCCTATTTTGGTGTTTCATATAGGTGGACTCTTAGAATATTTGTCATTTTGTGTCTGGCTCATTTTTGTGTCATGTTTTCAAGTTTCCACCATATTTTAGCAAGTATCAGAACTTCATATTGGCCTTTACCAACCGTTGATAACCTCTAATCTACTTTTTGTTTCTATGAATTTCCTATTTTGGTGTTTCATGTAGGTGGACTCTTAGAATATTTGCCATTTTGTGTCTAGCTTATTTGGTGTCTGGCTCATTTTTGTGTCATGTTTTCAAGTTTCCACCATATTTTAGCAAGTATCAGAACTTTATTTCCTTTAATGACTGATTAATATTTCATTTTATGTATATACAATTGATTTTGATTATTCATAGACTTTGCTTTTGAGATTTCACCAACTCATTAAGATTTATTTGTGATCACTAAGTTAATAATACTGTCATTTTTGTAGTCATTTGCCGAGGAAGTTTTTTGCAGAGTGGCAAAAAATTTGAACCTCCTGATGTACATGTTCTAAGTTAAGGTTGAATGAGGTAATACTCTGCCTTCTTGTTTTAGCTTTTACAAATAAGTGTCTTCTTTGAAGTCTAGTTAGTGCCATGGTTTTATGTTTTCCTTGTTTTGCTTTCTGGGGTGATTTTCCGCTTAAAATTGCCACTAAGCATAGTGTTGAATTGCTATCTAGTGTTTCTAAGCATAGGAAAGCTGTGATGTGCCTTTTGAAGAAAATATATGTATTAGATTAGCTTTGTTCTGGTATGAGTTATAGTGCTATTGCCTGTGAATCCAATTTTTTTTTTTTTATAAATCAACAATATACATTAAATAAAAAACACACCTAAGACATGGTTATGTATTGATTGGATGATGAAAATATTGTAACCAGAGGCTTGTAGCAACCGAACCTGAATTTCCTCTAGTAACAATGGTTCCGGATTTGCTAATTCAGTGTTCGCAGCAATCATATAATTAAGAATACAAAAGCTAGATTTTACCACATTTTGCTTACCCATTCATATTTTGATGGGCACATGGATTATTTTTACCTTTTGACTATTGTGAATAATGATGCTATGCAACCTAGATGTCCATTAACAGATGAATGGATGAAAAAGCTGTGGTACATATATACAATGGAATATTACTCAGCCATAAAAAGGAATGCATTTGAGTCAGTTCTAATGAGGTGGATGAACCTAGAGCCGATTATACAGATTGAGGTAAGTCAGAAAGAGGAAAACACATGTTGTATACTAACACATATATATGGAATCTAGAAAGATGGTACTGATGAAATTATTTGCAGGGCAACAATGGAGGCACCAATATAGGGAACAGACTTATGGAAATGAGGTGGGGGGAGGAAGGAGAGGGTGGGATGTGTGAAGAGAGTAACATGGAAACTTAAATTATCATATGTAAAATGGATAGCCAATTTGAATTTGCTGTATGACTCAGGGAACCCAAACTGGGACTCTGTAACAACCTAGAGAGGTGGTATAGGGAGGAAGGTGGAAGGGAGGTTCAAAAGGGAGGGAACATGTGTATACTTATAGCCGATTTATGTTCATATTCAGCAGAAACTAACACAATTCTGTAGTGTCCTTTAACTAAAAAATAAATTAATATAAAAAATAGTTATGAATATTGGTGTATGGGTATCTGTTTGAATCTGTTTTTGCTACTTTTTGGTACGTATTCAGTTCAGTTCAGTTGCTCAGTCGTGTCCGACTCTTTGCGACCCCATGAATCACAGCACGCCAGGCCTCCCTGTCCATCACCAACTCCCAGAGTTCACTCAAACTCATGTCCATCGAGTCAGTGATGCCATCCAGCCATCTCATTCTCTGTCATCCCCGTCTCCTCCCACCCCCAATCCTTCCTAGCATATTAGGCTAGTGCAAAAATAATTGCAATTTCAGACCATGAATTTTAAATCATTATAACTAGGCTCAAACACATATTTTTTACAAAATAGGAACCATTACAATCAACACATTTTTGCCAATGAGAAATAAGTTTGTTTATTCCTGTAGTATAAAAGTCTGTGCGTTGGGGTTCAAAGAACTCTTGGAAAGCATTTTTTGCCTCCTGCTGGATGTGGAAGTGTTTTCTCTGCAAAAAGTTGTCTAGATGCTTGAAGTGGTAATCGGTTGATGAGAGGTCAGGTGAATAAGGTGGATGAGGCAAAACTTTGTAGACCAATTCGTTCAACTGTTGAAGTGTTGATTGTGCAATGTGTGGTTGAGCGTTGTCATGGAGAAGAATTGGGCCCTTTCTGTTGAACTATGCTGGCTGCAGGCATTTCAGTTTTCAGTGTGTCTCATCAGTTTGCTGAGAATACTTCTCAGATGTAATGGTTTTGCCAGGATTCAGAAAGCTGTAGTAGATCAGATGGGCTGCAGACCACCAGTGACCATGATCTTTTTTTGGTGCAAGTTTGGCTTTGAGAAGTGCTTTGGGGCTTTTTCTGGTTCAGCTGCTGAGCTGGTCGTTGTTGGTTGTCATATAAAATCCACTTTTCATCACAATCCAATGGAGAAATGGTTCATTATTGTTACAAAGAATAAAAGAAGATGACACTTTAAAATGATGATTTTTTTTGATTTGCTGTAAGCTCATGGTTATTGACTATGCTAAAGACAGATCACCTTACCTGCCTCCTGAGAAACCTGTATGCAGGTCAAGAAGCAACAGTTAGAACCAGACATGGAACAACAGACTGGTTTAAAATTGGGAAAGGAATATGTTAAGGCTGTGTATTGCCATTCTGCTTATTTAACTTATATGCAGAATACCTCATGCAAAATTCTGGGCTGGATTAAGTTCAAGCTGGAATCAAGATTGCCAGGAGAAGTATCAATAACCTCAGATATGCAGATGACACAACCCTAATGGCAGAAAGCAAAGAGGAAGGTAATGAGGAAGGTGACAGAGGAGAGTGAAAAAGCTGGCTTAAAACTCATCTTTCAAAAAACAAAGATCATGGCATCTGGTCCCATCACTTCATGGCAAATAGATGGGGAAACAATGGAAACAGTGACAGACTTTATTTTCTTGGGCTCCAAAATCACTGCAGATGGTGACTGCAGCCATGAAATTAAAAGATGTTTGCTCCTTAGAGGAAAAACTATGACAAACTTAGACAGTATATTAAACAACAGAGATATCACTGCTGACAAAAGTCCATGTAGTCAAAGGTATGGTTTTTCCAGTAGCCCTGTATGGATGTGAGAGTTGGACTATAAAGAAGGCTGAGTGCTGAAGAATTGATGCTTTTGAATTGATGCTGGAGAAGACTCTTGAGAGTCTGTTGGACTGCAAGGAGATCAAACCAGTCAATCCTGAAGGAAAATCAACCCTGAATATTCATTGGAGGGAACTGATGCTGAAGCTCCAATACTTTGGCCACCTGATGCAAAGAGCTGACTCATTGGAAAAGACCGTGATGCTGGGAATGATTGAGGGCAGGAGGAGAAGTGGGTGACAGAGGATGAGATGGTTGGATGGCATCATCAATTCAACAGACATGAGTTTGAGCAAACTCTGGGAGATGGTGAAGGACAGGGATGCCTGGCGTACTGCAGTCCATGGGGTCACAAAGAGTTGGACATGACTGAGCAGACTGAACAACAATAACATGAGGCTCCCACTTATGGATCTTTACACTTTTCCAATTTGCTTCACATGATGGGTGACCTTAGTATCATTGATGTTGAATTTTTTGGCATCTTCTCATGTAGTTCTAAGTGGATCAACTTTGATGGTCCTCTCAAATAGGTTGTTGTCAACTTCCAATGGCTAGCCACTGTGCTCCTCATCTTTAAGCCTCTTGTCTCCTTTGCAAAACTTCTTGAATCACCACTTCACTTTATGTTAGTTAGCAGTTCCTGGGCCAAATGTGTTGTTGCTGTTGCGAGTTGTGTCCACTACTTTATGACCCATTTTGAACTCAAATAAAAAAAAATCACTCAAATTTGCTTTTTGTCTAACGTCGTTTCTATAGTCTAAAATAAATACAAAATAAACAGCAAGTAATGTCATTAGCAAAAAAAAAAAAAGAGAAATGCCCATTAAAATGATGTACAACATAACCACACTTATTTAAGAAAATATTCCAATATCAAAATCAAATTTCAACAATTCAAAACTGCAATAGCTTGCACCAACATAATATCTATATAGAAGTGAAGTTGCTGGGCCATGAAAATTCTATGTTTAACTTTTTGAGGAACTATTAAACTGTTTTCCACAGTGATTGTACAATTTTACATTCTTTTTTATTTTTGGGGGGCGAGGGCCCACACGGTGTGCAGGATCTTAGTTTCCTGACCTGTGTTCTCTGCATTGAAAGGAATGAGTCCTAACCACTGGACTGCCAGGGAATTCCTCGCCAATTTTACATTCTCACCAGCAGTGTATGAGGGCTCCAATAGCTGATATATTCACCAACACTTATTTATTTTCCCTATTTAAAAAATTAGAACCATCTCAGTAAATGTGATCTCCAACGAGATGGTTTTATTTGCATTTCCCTAATGACTAATGGTACTAAGCATTTTTTCATATGTGTCTTGTACATGTGTTTATGTTCTTTGAAGAAATGTCTCCTATTGTCCTTTCCCCATTAAATTTTTTTTGTCTTATTGTTGAGTTTCAAGGGTTCTTCTTATATTCTGTGCATTAAACCCTTATCATCTATGATTTGCAAATATATTCTCCCAATCTGTGGATTTTTTTTTTACCTCTCTTCATAGTGTCCTTTGCACACAAGTTTTAATTTTAATTAAATCTATTTTTTCTTTTGCTCCCTGTTCTTTTGGTGTCATATTTGAGAAACCACTTTAAAATCCAAGGTCATACAATCTTGCTTATGGTTTCTTCTAAGAGTTCTGTGGTTTTAGCTCTTAAATTTAGATCTTTGATTCATGTGTGTTAATTTTTATATATGGTGTAAGGTAAAGGTCCAGCTTTATTCTTTTTCATGTGGTTATCTAGCTTTCCCAGTAATATTTGTTGAAAAGACTGTTCTTTCCTTATTACGTGGTCTCAGCATTCTTGTTGAAAGGAAGTTGACCGTAGATGTGAGGATTTAGTTCAAAACTTTCAATTTCGTTGGTCTGTATGTCTTTCCTTATGCTATTACCACACTGTTTTGATTATTGTAGGTTTGTAGAAAGTTTTAAAATTGGGAAATGTGAGTTCTCTATATTCTTTTTTTTCAAGATTTTTTTTTTTGGCTATTCTGGGTCCTTTGAAATTCCATATGAATTTTAGGGTGAGTGTTTCCATTTCTATAGGAAAAAAAGTCATTGGTATGTTCATAGAGATTGCATTGAAATTGTGATCACTTTTAGATAGAATTTTCATGTTAATATTTTTATAATCCATGAATGCAGGATACTTTCCATTGAAGGTAATGTCTTTAGCAATGTTTTGTGGTGTTCTGTGTACAAGTGTTTTGCCTCCTTGGTTAAATTTATTTGTAAATATTTTATTCTTTTTGATGCATTGAGTTTATTAGCTTAACACTGGCATATTTAGGATTTTCTACACAAAAGATCACACCATCTGCAAACAGATATTTTGACTTCTTCCCCTCCAATTTTGATGTCTATTGTTTCTCTTTATTTCCTAGTCGCTCTGGTTAGAGTGGAACTGGCAAAAGTGAGCATCCTTGTCTTGTTCCTGATCTTAGTGGGAAAGCTTTTAGTCTTTCACCATTAAGTATGATGTAAGATGCTGATTGCAGCCATGAAATTAAAAGACGCTTACTCCTTGGAAGGAAAGTTATGACCAACCTAGATAGTATATTAAAAAGCAGAGACATTACTTTGCCAACCAAGGTCCGTCTAGTCAAGGCTATGGTTTTTCCCGTGGTCATGTATGGATGTGAGAGTTGGACTGTGAAGAAAGCTGATCGCCGAAGAATTGATGCTTTTGAACTGTGGTGCTGGAGAAGACTCTTGAGAGTCCCTTGGACTGCAAGGAGATCCAACCAGTCCATTCTAAAGGAGTTCAGTCCTGGGTGTTCATTGGAAGGACTGATGTTAAAGCTGAAACTGCAATACTTTGGCCACCTCATGCGACGAGTTGACTCACTGGAAAAGACTCTGAGGGTGGGAAGGATGAGGGTGGGAGGAGACGGGGATGACAGAATGAGATGGCTGGATGGCATCACCGACTTGATGGACATGAGTTTGAGTGAACTCCGGGAGTTGGTGATGGATGGGGAGGCCTGGCGTGCTATGATTCATGGGGTCGCGGAGAGTCGGACACGACTGAGCGACTGAACTGAACTGAAGCTGTGGGTTTTTCATTTATGACTTTTGTCATATTGAGAAAGTTTCCTTCTTTTTCTGGTTTGCTGAGTATTCATATACTACAAAGGTATAGGATTTTGTCAAATTTCTTCTTTGGCATCAGTTGAGATGACCATGTGCTTTTCCTGCCCTTAATTCTGTTAATGTGGTGTATTTTATTGATTATTTTTTTTGTGTGTGTTGAACCATTCTTATGTTCCTAGGATAAATCACACCTGGTCATGGTGTATAATCCTTTTTATATGCTGCTGGATTCAGTTTTAGTTCAGATCAGTTCAGTCATTCAGTCGTGTCCGACTCTTTGCGACCGCATGAATCACAGCACGCCAGGCCTCCCTGTCCATCACCAACTCCCGGAGTAGTTTATTGAGGGTTTTGTGTCTGTATTCATAAAAGATGCTGTTCTGTTGTTTTTTGTACCATCCTTGTCTGACTTCAATGTTGGATAAGTGTTGGCCTTGTTACTGAACCAGATTGATTTTATGCAGAGCAAGCAAACACTGAGACACTGAGATTTGTTGCAGAGGAAAGGTTTATTCACAAGGAAACCAAATAATAATATGGGATAAGAAACCTCAAATACCCAAGTCCCCAAGGCAAGGGCCATGGATATTTATGGGATGAAGCTGAAGCATGGGAGCATGAGAAGTGATTGAACATAAGTAAACGGTGAGGTAATCATTATTCTGCTTAGGCACAACAAGCAGAATTAAGCTGTAAGCTTCCTCTTGGGACGAAAATGTTAGTGTTAGGGCATTCTGAGGGTGGGGATTTTAGCCCTCTGATGTCAAAGGTCACTGATCAGACACTTGTACATGTCTGGACGTACAAGCTGGACAGTTGGTGGTCCCAAGCACTCTTAGCATGCTCAAGCTCTAACTGGACACAGCTGACTCCAAGATCCTGAAAAACAACTTGGGTAAACATCTTATTGTTTGGGGTATATGACACTTGGAGGACATGCAAGGCTTTGTTAAAAAGAAAAACAATCTTGGTCAGTGAAAGCAGGTTACAGTTCATTGTTTGCTAAGCAAGTTTATGGTTTAATGGAGCTAACTGATGACTTACCCTCAGTTTAAGCCTCATAGATTGAGTTAGGATGTGTTCCTACCATTTCAAATAGTAAGAGGAGTTTGAGAAGGAATGCTGTAATTTTAAATGTTTGTGAGAATTTACCAATGAATATAATTTGTTTTGGGCTTTTCTTTTGGGGGAGATTTTTGATTATTGATTTCATTTTCTTAATTATAATAGGTATATTTAGATTTTCTGTTTATTCTTGTGTCGGTTTTGGTAGTTTGTATGTCTCTGGAAATTTTTCCATTCATTCAAGTTGTGAAATTGATTGATGTACAGTTGCTCATAGTATGTCTTATATTTTTTGCTTTAGTAAAGTTGGTAGAAATATCCCCAATTGTATTTATGATTTTGGTTTAGCTTTTTAAAAAATTCTTAATAAGTTTATCTAAATGTTTTTTCCCCAAGAGAATCAACTTTTTGTTTTATTGATTATAATTGTTTTTCTTTTTTTGGTATCTTGTATCCCTGCTTTAAATTTTACTATTATTTCCTTCCTAATCCAGATTTTGAATTTAGTTTTCCGTTCTTTTTATTGTTTCTGAAGGTATAACTTTAGATTATTGACTTGAAATCTTTCCCCCTTTTTAAATGTATAAATTTCCATCTTAGTATTACTTTTAATGCCATCCCATAAGTTTGGTTATGATGCATTTTTTTTCATTCATCTTAAAATATTTTCTAATTTCACTTGTGACTTCTCATTCTGACCCATTGGTTAAGAGTATATTATTTAATTTCTACATGTTTTTAAAAAATTTTGTTTTGGTTTTGTTGAGAACTAGTTTCATTCTACTGTTATCAGAGAAGATATGTTTTGCAATTTCAGTATTTTAAAAATTATTGAAAATTGTTTTGTGGCCTAACATGTTGTCTGTACTGGAAAATATTCCATGTGCCATGTAAAGAATATGCATCTTGTCTTTGTATATGTCAGTTAGGTCTAGTTGTTTATTATTTTCTCAAATCCCCCATATATTTTTTATTGCTTTTCTAATGATTCCATACATTATTGAAAGCAGTATATTGAAGTCTCCAACTACTGTGCTGTTGTTGTTTAGTTGCTAAGTCATGTCCAATTATTGGCAACCCCATGGACTGTAGCCCACCAGGCTCCTCTGTCCATGGAATTCTTCAGCCCATTTCCTTCTCCAGGGGATCTTCTAAACTCAGGGATCGAATCCATGACTCCTACATTGGCAGGTGGATTCTTTACCACTGAATCACTTTGGAAGCCCCAGTATTCTTAATGGACGTATGTTTGCTCAGTAACTCAGTTGTGTCTGTTTCTGATACTATTAACTGTAGCCCTCAGGCTCCTCTGTCCATGATTTCCCATGCAAGAATACTGGAGTGGGTGGCCATTTCCTTCTCCAGTGGATCTTCTTGTCCCAGATCTTCTTTACCAATTAGCCACCAGACAAGCCCAACTACTGTTGTAGAACTGCCTTCCTTTCTGTCAGTGTTTGCTTCATATTTCTAGGGCTCTCTTTTTAGGTACAGATATGTTTATGATTGTTATATCTTCTGAATGGATAGACCCTTTTATTATTATGTATCCTTTTTTCTTGTAACAGTTTTGAATAAAAGTCTATTTTATCTGATGTTAGTACAGATCTCCAGTTGTCTTTGGTTAGTATTTGCTTTTACCATCCTTTCCTTGTTAACTTATTTGTGTCTTTGGATCTAATGTGAGTGAGTTTCATGTATATAGCATATAATTAGATCATGTTTTTATATCCATTTTGGCTGTCTGAGGAGGCCTTACAAATAGCTGTGAAAAGAAGAGAGGCAAAAAGCAAAGGAGAAAAGGAAAGATATAAGCATCTGAATGCAGCGTTCCAAAGAATAGCAAGGAGAGATAAGAAAGACTTCCTCAGTGATCAATGCAAAGAAATAGAGGAAAACAACAGAATAGGAAAAACAAGAGACCTCTTCAAGAAAATTAGAGATTCCAAGGGAACATTTCATGCAAAGATGGGCTCGATAAAGGACAGAAATGGTATGGACCTAACAGAAGCAGAAGATATTAAGAAGAGGTGGCAGGAATACACAGAAGAACTGTACAAAAAAGATATTCATGACCAAGATAGTCACGATAACGTGATCACTGACCTAGAGCCAGACATCTTGGAATGTGAAGTCAAGTGGGCCTTAGAAAGCATCACTACGAACAAAGCTAGTGGAGGTGATGGAATTCCAGTTGAGCTATTTCAGGCCTTGAAAGATGATGCTGTGAAAGTGCTGCACTCAATATGCCAGCAGATTTGGAAAACTCAGCAGTGGCCACAGGACTGGAAGAGGTCAGTCTTCATTCCAATCCCAAAGAAAGGCAATGCCAAAGAATGCTCAAACTACCGGACAATTGCACTCATCTCACACGCTAGTAAAGTCATGCTCAAAATTCTCCAAGCCAGGCTTCAGCAGTATGTAAACCGTGAACTCCCAGATGTTCAAGCAGGTTTTAGAAAAGGCAGAGGCACCAGAGATCAAATTGCCAACATCCGCTGGATAATGGAGAAAGCAAGAGAGTTCCAGAAAAACATCTATTTCTGCTTCATTGACTATGCCAAAGCCTTTGACTGTGTGGATCACAATAAACTGTGGAACATTCTGAAAGAGATGGGAATCCCAGACCACCTGACCTGCCTCTTGAGAAACCTGTATGCAGGTCAGGAAGCAACAGTTAGAACTGGACATGGAACAACAGACTGGTTCCAAATAGGAAAAGGTGTACGTCAAGGTTGTATATTGTCACCCTGCTTATTTAACTTCTATGCAGAGTACATCATGAGGAACGCTGGGCTGGAAGAAGCACAAGCTGGAATCAAGATTGCTGGGAGAAATATCAATAACCTCAGACATGCAGATAACACCACCCTTATGGCAGAAAGTGAAGAGGAACTCAGAAGCCTCTTGATGAAAGTGAAAGAGGAGAGTGAAAAGGTTGGCTTGAAGCTCAACATTTAGAAAACAAGGATCATGGCATCTGGTCCCATCACTTCATGGGAAATAGATGGAAAAACAGTGGAAACAGTGTCATACTTTATTTTTTTGGGCTCCAAAATCACTGCAGATGCTGATTGCAGCCATCAAATTAAAAGGTGCTTATTCCTTGGAAGGAAAGTTATGACCAACCTAGATAGCATATTAAAAAGCAGAGACATTACTTTGCCAACCAAGGTCCGTCTAGTCAAGGCTATGGTTTTTCCCGTGGTCATGTATGGATGTGAGAGTTGGACTGTGAAGAAAGCTGATCGCCGAAGAAGCGATGCTTTTGAACTGTGGTGTTGGAGAAGACTCTTGTGAGTCCCTTATATTGCACAGAGATCCAACCAGTTCATTCTAAAGGGGATCAATCCTGGATGTTCATTGGAGGGACTGATGCTAAAGCTGAAACTGCAATACTTTGGCCACCTCATGCGACGAGTTGACTCACTGGAAAAGACTCTGATGCTGGGAAAGGTTGGGGGCGGGAGGAGAAGGGGACGACGGAGAATGAGATGGCTGGATGGCATCACCGACTCTGCGGACATGAGTCTGAGTGAACTCCGGGAGTTGGTGATGGACAGGGAGGCCTGGCGTGCTGTGATTCATGGGGTCGCAAAGAGTCGGACACGACTGAGCGACTGAACTGAACTGACTGACTTTTAAGATAGTTTAGTCTATTTATTTTTAAACTATTACTGATATCCAAGGACTTCTGCCATTTTGCTATTTATTTTCTATCTTATGCATCAATTTTGTTCCTTTTTTACTCCATTATTGCTATCTTTTGTGTTTAATTGATATTTTTTAATGCACCAGGTCTATTCCCTTCTTATTTTCCTTTCTATGTAAAAGTTGTCTTCTTGGGAAGATATATCCTTCGGATTTCAAAGAACTTCTTAAATTTATAGCCATCTAGTTTAAATTAACATCAACTTAGCTTTTATAGTATACAAAATATGCTCCGATAAGCTCCATTCTTCTTCCTCTATGTCATGTCACAAATTTCATCTTTTTTTAGTCTTATATGTTATTTCCAGTAAGCAAAGAGATTTCCCTACATACCTAAAAAAAAGACATTCAATTTATGAAATTAACATTAATACTGACATTCAATTCATAGACTCTGTTCAAGTTTCATAGATTGTCCCAATAATGTCCAAAGGGTGCAGTGCATAATCATGTGCTGCATTTAATGGTGATGGCCTTTTAGTCTAGAGTAGTTCCTTAGTTTTTCATTGACTTTCATATTCTTTGTCCTTTTTTCACCCTAGTTTTATTGAGATATAATTGACATACAGCACTGTGTAAGATATATAGCATAATGATTTGACTTACATATTAACACCTCATGAGGTGATTATCACAATAAGTTTAGTGAATATCCATCATCTCATGTAGCTGTACAACGAAAGAAAGTTTTTCCTTGTGATGAGATCTCTTAGGATTTACTCTCTTAAACTTCACATATAACATAAAGCAGAGCTCATAACATTTATCATGTTATATATTACATCCCTAGTACTTATTTATAACTTGAGGTTTGTACCTTTTGTCTACCTTCATCCAGTTCCCCTCCCCCATACCCCACCTCTCATAACCACAAATCTGATTTCTTTTTCTATGAGTCTTTTAAAAAATATAATTGACCTTCAACACTGTTAGGTTCTGGTGTGCAACATAGTGATTCAGTATTTCTATACATTTCAAACTGATCATCATGGTAAATGTAGTTAACATCTCTCACTATACAAAGATATTGCATAATTATTGACTATATGTCTCACACTGTACATTTCATACTCATGACTCTTTTTTATTATTTTTTTGGTAACTGAAAGTTTGTACCTCTTAATCTCCCTCAACTATTTCTTTCCTCTTCCCCTCTGGCAAACATCTGTCTGTTCTCTGTATCTTCACCTCTCTTTCTGCTTTATGTTTATTTGTTTTTATATTCCACATATAAGTGAAATCATAATACTTGTCTTTCTGTGTCTGACTTATTTCACTTCAGATACTACTCTGTAGGTCCATCCATGTTTTGTCAAATGGCAAGATATTATTTTTTATGATTGATACCCCATTATAGACACACACATGAACACACACACACACACACACACACACATCTTCTTTATTCATTTATTTATTGATAGGCACTTAGGTTGCTTCCATATCTTGGCTATTATGCTGCAGCGAATATAGGGGTGTATTTGTCTTTTCTAATTAGAGTTTTGTTTTCTTCAAGTAAATATAAAGGAGCAGAATTTCTGGGTCATATGGTAGTTCTCTTTTTAATTTTTTGAGGTACTTGATACTCTTCACCTTAGTGGCTACGTCAGTTTACATCCCCACCCACAGTTTCCCTTTTATCCACATCCTTGCCAACTTATGTTATTTGTTGTATTTTTGATAAATGACATTTTGACAGGTATGAGTTAATATCTCATTTTGTTTTGGTTTGTATTTCCCTGATAATTAGTGATGTTCAGCATCTTTTCATGTTCCTGTTGGCTGTCTGTATGTCTTCTATGAAAAATTGTCTATTCAGGTCCTCTGCTTTTTTAAATGGGTTGCTTTTCAGGTTGAGTTGTATGAGTTGTTTGTACATATTTGATATTAATCCCTTATTAGATATAATGTTTGCAAATATCTTCTCCCATTTAGTAAGCACCCTTTCTATTTTGTTGATAATTTCCCTTGCTGTGCAAAGGCTTTTTCGTTTGATGTAGTCTAATTTGTTTATTTCTGCTCTTGCTTGTTTTGCCTGAGGAAACATGTTCAAAGAAGTATTGCTAAGATTGATGTCAAAGAGCATATTGCCTATGTTTTCATCTAGAAGTTTATGGTTTCAGATTTTATATTTAAGTCTTTAATCCATTTTTAGTTTATTTTTGTATGTGGCATGAGAAAGTAGTACAGTTTGTTTTGCATGTTGCTGCCCAGTTTTCCCAGAATCATTAATTGAAGATGGTTTTCCCCATCATGTATTCATGTCTCCTTTGTTGGAGGTTAATTGACAACATAATTGTGTTGATTTCCAGGCTCTTTTAGTTCCATGTTTTTGTGCCAGTCTCATTCTGTTTTGATTACAGTAGCTTTGTGGTATAGTTTGAAATCAGGAAACGTGATAAATCTGGGTTTGTCCTCCTCTTTTAAGATTGTTGTGGCTATTAGGGTTCTCTAGGATTTAGCTCTTCAACCTCTCTAGTGAATATTTCAATTCAACTATGGTACTTTTTGGATTTAACTCTTCAGCCTCTTTAGTGAATATTTCAATTCAACTATGGTACTTTTTACCTTCAAAATTTGTTTTTTTCCTTTTTAAATTTTCTTTTTGTTGATGGCAAGAAACATTTTAAAATATTATATAAAATAAATATCAAAATTTATTTATTTATAAAATAATATGGAATTTAGAAAGGTAATAACGATAACCCTGTATACAAGACAGCAAAAGAGACACAGATGTATAGAACAGTCTTTTGGACTCTGTGGGAGAGGGCAAGGGTGGGGTGATTTGGGAGAATGGCATTGAAACATGTATATTATCATATGTGAAATGAATCGCCAGTCCAGGTTCAATGCATGATACAGGGTGCTCGGGGCTGGTGTACTGGGATGAACCAGAGGGATGGGATGGGGAGGGAGGTGGGAGGGGGGTTCAAGATGGGGAACACATGTACACCCGGGGCAGATTCATGTCAATGTATGGCAAATCCAATGCAATAATGTAAAGTAATTAGCCTCCAATTTAAAAAAAATAATAATAGATCTTTGTTTATTCTACTTGGCAAGACATTGTTCTCCTGAGTTTCTGTAGGTTTTTGTCCATTGCTTCCTTAAGCTCTTTCAGCATATTTAAGATAGTTCATGTAAAGTTTTCCTCTTGTTAGTACAATGTTTGGGCTTCCTTAATGTTTCTTTTAATTTCTTTTTTCCCTTGTAAATGGACCATATATTCTTGTGTCTTTTTGCATGCCTCATAATTTCCTGTTGTTGAAAACTGGACATTTTGAATATTAAAAATAACACTGAACATCAAATTTCCCCCTTCCTCATGGGGTTTGTTTGTTTGTCATAGGTTGTAGTATTTTGTCTGTTTAGTGACTTCTCTGGTTTATTTTGTAAAGATGATGTATTTGTCATAAATGGTTGCTGAAGTCTGTTCCATTGGACAGATAGCTCCTTAAACTCTTGGATCAAGAAAAAGCTCTCTCAGTCTTTGTAGCTAGTCTTTCCATATGTGTTGAGTCGGGCTTCCTATACTCAGGCATTTTATAACTCTGCCTTTGTCCTCACTTCCTTCTTGTGCAGAGCTTGAATGACAGCTAGAGGAAGAGGGCTTAGGGATTGCTTAATTTTTTTTTTTTATCATGCTTCTCATGTTGGGCATATGCATAGCCTTTTAAGTTTCCAGGAATATCTGGAACTTTTATCCCCCAAAGCATCCTCCTTAGCCTTTCCTTTGGCTTTTCATTGTGTCTTTGGTTTACCTCAACTGATAGCCATTGTTTCAGGTGGAAGATGCTAGTTCATTTGCCTTTAAAATGTTTTTGACAAATTCCCCCTTCTGTGCACTCACTCATATACCCCAAGAGAGTTTCATTTTTGGCAAAATAAAGGCAATCTTTTTGTGTTAGTCCTTCAGGGAATTGCCATCCAGATCAAAGCCAACTGTCATAATTTTTTAGAACAAGGTCCAATCTGCTCTGTCTGATACCAGGAACCAATTCTGGGCATGTGAATTGGTGTTTCACGAACCCACACTAAACTTAAAAGGTGTGGATGCAGAAGGAATAAGCTAAAATGCCACAAAGCTCTGTTAACTGGGTTTTAGTCACCTTTTTCTTACTGAAATATTTGCTTTGACTGTTTTGTGGAGTTCTGATAAATTTGATTCTGATAGTTTTCATCAGTTATTTTCTCTTTGGTGTTTTTGTGGAGGGATTGACCCTAGGGATCCTTTACTGCATAATTTTCACTGATGCCATGCCCACTATGTGTTGTTATAATCAATATCTTATTAATTAGAATGAGCAAAAATAGGTCACAAACAGTCTCAGAGTGGCTGAATTCTCTGGACATGGACCACATTTCACAAAGCCACAGAGTAATAGTCAAAATATAGGAAGTATCAAAAGTCGAGTCACCTAACTGCGAGGGGAAGGCTCTTTCCACCAGACCAAATTATCCTCATGGCTAGCTAAAAAGGTTCTGGGTACAGGTCAATTTTAAAGAAGTCATCTGTATTTTAATTTCAGATTATTGTTAAGTAAATTTCTTTCATGATAGCTTAGTTTCCAGAGGGCTATCCCTGAGTAGTCAAAAGTCATATGGTCACTTATCCTCATTCTAAAAACAAGTGTTACCAGGCTGTGAGGCCACCTTTCCTACTTGTTGTGACCTCAGTCTATTTGGTTTCATCTTAGTAAAATTTTCTTTACCTACCACCTTTTCCTCTGACTAATGAGAATGCCCAGGCATTCTTTTTGGTCTTGAGCACTGTTTTTTGTCCTCTCCTGATGGGTTATTCCAACTAGAGTTCTCTCTTCTAGAATCTCTATTGGCTCATTTTCTTTTCTGTTGGTAGAAATTACATTTTGTTTACTTCCCCTTAGTTCAAATGATTATGCAGTGTACAGAATCAGTAGCCAGAGATAATTAAAATATTCTAATTCTAGGACTTTTGACTTGTCTAAGGTCTGGGTAGAAAAGTGAATGGATAGCAGTGATTTTAGATATTAATATTTTACCATTGCCCTCATAAGTGTGCTCATAATTCTCATCCTATGTGTCCTGACTTTTGGTTCAGAAAAATTTGATACCTATGGACCACCTTGGTGAGGAGTCACATGGGACTTTCTTTGTCAGTTTCTTTTTCTCATGAACCTTTGAGAGCTAATATTCAGTGTGCTTTTCCTTCTTATTGATTTCTTTGATTTATTGGGAAGTTTAGCTAAGAGCATTTGACTTTGCCTTGATGGAAAGAAGATAAATTATGTCTTGTGTGTGTGTGAGAGAGATTTCATTTTCTTAGTGCCTTAAATGAGGAACAGATTTGAGTCTTTTTCTTGAAAAAACAAAAGCCAAAAAAAGAAAGTGAAGGCGACTCAGGTAGCCATTAATAGGAACTTGGAGTATGTTTGAATGTTGACATTCTGCTAATATTTGCCAGAAAGGCTGCGGAAAAACCTTACAGCAGAATGTTGTATTTTGTTGTTAATGTGTCTAGTGACACTTCTTTCTTGTAATTTATTTGAATGCCTTGTAACTCTGGATGGAACTTTGTGGTCTTTTGTTACTCCTGCTATCTATGAAAGACAAATGGGTATCAGCAATAGTGCTGTTTTCTGTGCTTTCAGAAAATAGGGCTGAAGAGTTTACAGAGTAGGCTTCCACACTGTGACACTTTGCCTGAGGCTAGTTTTGAGGCAAATTTAATAATTATATTAATAAAAATAGTAGCTATTAGTTATCAAGACATATCAGATGACAATTACATGTTGCACATTATTTCTAAATATTGCAACATTGATATTTGAATCTCTACTTTGTACATGAGGAAACTGAGGAGCAGAGAGGGGAGATAACATGCTTCAAGTTACACAACAAATGGTTCAAGCCGAGGTCTCCCTGAATGCAAAGCATTCTCTCTCTTTCCACTGTGCCTCATGGTTTTCAAGCACTATTGTTTGCTATTGGTAGCATGTTGTTTAACTTCTAAGTCATGTCCAACTCTTTTGCTCCTCACAGACTACAGCCTGCCAGGCTCCTCTGTCCAGGGCATTTCTCAGGTAAGAATAGTGCAGTGGGTTGCCATTTCCTCTTCTAGGGGGTCTTCCCAACCCAGGTATCAAATCTGCACCTCCTGCATTGGCAGTTGGATTTCTTGCCAGTGGGGCACCTGGGAAGCCCATTGGTACTATATATATGCTTTTTTCCCCTGGTCCTTGTCTTCAAGGAGCTACCATTTGCTGTATGAATATATGCTATATACCAGGCATTAATATTTTCTTGCAAAGTAAATATTAGTACCCTCATTTTACAGGTGCGATGATTTTCCATTATACCATGCCACCTCTCCTTCCTTTTATTTGCCCATGAACTAGGTATTTTTGAACCATGCTGCTGCTGCTGCTGCTGCTAAGTCACTTCAGTCATGTCCGACTCTGTGTGACCCCATAGATGGAAGCCCACCAGGCTCCCCCATCCCTGGGATTCTCCAGGCAAGAACACTGGAGTGGGTTGCCATTTCCTTCTCCAATGTGTGAAAGTGAAAAGTGAAAGTGAAGTCGCTCAGTCGTGTCCGACCCCTAGCGACCCCATGGACTGCAGCCTACCAGGCTCCTCCATCCATGGGATTTTCCAGGCAAGAGTACTGGAGTGGCTTGCCATTGCCTTCTCCGTTGAACCATGCTATGGCCCTTTTTTTTTTTCCTATACTTACTATCTTCCCAGGCCTATGTTCCAGGTGATTCAATCATCTTGTTCCTGCATGCTTGATGGGTGCTAATGATTTCCTATGTTGCCTTTCTGAATTGTTAGCATTCTCTTAGGGATCCACAGGCTTACTGCTTCTTACGAAAACAGATTTACCCAAGCCTGGTATTCCTCAGCTGTGACGGAAGTTCATATTTACCTGGGCCTATATCAATCACCTCCATGGGACTCATTGACAAGGGGAACTGTCTTAATCTGCTCAGGCTGCTGTATCTAAATACTATAGACTGTGTGGCTAATATGACAGACATATATTTCCTCACAATTCTGGAATCTGAGAAGTCCAAGATCAAGGGCCAGGTATGGTCAAATTCTGCTGAGAATCCTCTTCCTAACTGGCACACAGCCACCTTCTCACTGTATCCTTGCGTGGCAGAGGGAAGAAAATGAAGCCAGCTTTCTAGTGTCTCTTCATTTAAGGACACTAATCCTATAATGGCAACCCACTCCAGTATTCTTGCCTGGAGAATGCCATGGACAGAGGAGCTTGGTAGGCTACAGTCCACGGGGTCGAAAAGAGTCGGACACGACTGAGCGACTTCACTTTCACTTTCTTTCAATCCTTTAATAGGGGCCTACCCTTATTACCTCATCTAAACCTAGTTACCTCCCAAAGGCTCCACCTTCTAATATTGTATAGGAGGTTAGTGGTCCTGCATAGGAATTTTGAGAGTACATAAGAATTCAGTTATGGCTTAACAGAGAACTAACACAAATGTCACATGATCATGCTACTTGCTGTGCTATGAGCAATAAGTACTCTATCTCTGACCCAAGAGTCTTTCATCTTCTTTCAGTATCCATGAAAAAGTATGTTTTATCTTTTTGGTTTACAAGTAGGGGGAAACTCAGACTCTTTACAGTTTTTGACAAGTACTCTACCAGAGGTTTTTCAGTTTAGCTTATAGGAACAGGCTTTATTCCTAGCCCTAGGTGAGTGCTGGCTACTGTTCCCTGCAGTCCTTTCAGGTGGTTCTTTCCCCTCCCTTGGTTAGTTTCTTCACATGTATGTTCTGATCAATATTCTGTTGACTTCCAGGGTTCTGTCTGCTACTCCCTCCTGTCTGATTATCTGTGCTACGAACTCCTTGTTCTTCTTGTACTCACAGCTTCTTTCTCTGTAGCTCAGAAAACCCATTAGACTTTTCCTCCATTCTCTCTCCCTAAACCCTGCATGTGTCCTGGAAAGTCTTTTCAGGCAGTAAACTGGCACAATCATTTGTTTCAGGGATTGCTATTGTTCATTGCTTGGTGTACTGTATCTTGAAAACTCTTGTTTATTATTGTCTCTGTTTTTTGGGTCATTTCAGGTGAGAAGATAATCCAAGCCCTATTACTCCACCTTGGCTGCAATTGGAAATGGAATCTTTGTCTTTTGAATGTGGCTTTGATATTTATTTATTTATTTTTATTGGAGGCTAATTATTTTACAATATTATATTGGTTGGTTTTACCATACATTGACATGAATCCGCCCCGGGTGTACATGAGTTCCCCTTCCTGAACCCCGCTCCCACCTCCCTCCTCCCCTTATCTTCCCTCTGGGTCATCCCCATGCACCAGCCCCGAGCATCCTGTATCATGCATCGAACCTGGACTGGTGATTTGTTTCACATGTGATAATATACAACACTGTATATGAGACAGCAAAAGAGACACAGGTGTATAGAACAGTCTTTTGGACTCTGTGGGAGAGGGCGAGGGTGGCATGATTTGGGAGAATGGCATTGAAACATGGCCTTGATATTTAAAAACAGCCCAAAGAGAGTGGTGACTAACTTATCTGTAAGGTTGGCCATCAAACTTGCTAACTCCTCACAACCCCCTTTTCAAAAAAGATGTGGTACTAAAAGTAACCAACCTTTTTTTCCTCTTGTGGTTTTAACATTTCTGTGGTTTAGAATTATTTTTATGAAGAGGAATTTTCATGGATTTCCTCCACTCTTCCCTCTATACTATACTAGGCAGTATAACCAGTGGAAGGTTAAAAGTTCTGAGGAAGAAAATTAGGGTTATATTTTTAACCATCATCCACTCTTGCCCAACACTGCTGTTAATTTAGAAGACATATGACTTTTCCCTTTTTGGTTTATTATCTTCTCACTCTTGGTGCTGTGACTCAGGCTGAGGCTCTCATTTTCTGCATGCCCCACTCCTAACTGTTCTTTTTTCTGTCCTTTACATTAGGGCCAGACTAACTTTCTGGGGGGAAAAGCCCCCAAATAGATCTGACTGTGTCATTTTACCTCTCAAGATGGTTCCCTCTTAAATACAGAATAATATTTGGTCTCCTTTTGTGCCTACAATCTCATCTCAGCTTATGTTTCTCCATTCATTTTATATAACACAATTTCCACCATCCACAACATTGCAATCCATAAATGGCAGTATTGTAAGGTGATCTTAAACTGAATGAGACAACTCTGCCTTTCTCTTACAGGTCCAGCTCTGTCCCATCTTGCACACTTGGTTCTGCTAGCTTCTTTTCCAGGAATTTCCCATTTTACCTGCCTTCAAAGACATTTCTCAAATCACAAGTACTTCAGAAGGCCTCCCAAGAGGACTCCAAATTGGGATAAATTCCCTTGTCCCTTATTTTCCCATAGCCCATTGGTTGCAGTTACATTGGAGTTCTTATCAGACTCTGCTTTGGTTTATTTGAGTAAATACCTCTCTCCCTCCGTGGACTGTCAGTCTATGGAGTGGAGGTACTTACTGCCTTATTTTTCTTCACATTCATTGATAGCATCCATCCCAGGACCTTTTTTGGGGGGAGTACCCTCATTTAATAAATATTTTTTAAATTGACATATAGTTGATTTACGCTGCTGTGTTAATTTCAAGGAAAGCATGGTGATTCCAGTTTACATACTAACTCAGGTGATATGGTGGGGACAGATGATTATGAGATGATGGTCTAACTTAAATTTTATGGAATGAGTTTCCTATAGGAAGAGAGGTTTGGTTACAAGAAGAAAGGGGAAAGGAATATTATGCTGGGCAGATGATATTATAATCTACTACAGAAGTGGACTTTTGTAAAGTTAATCCTGTTGTGATGGTGTTCATGGCCCTGGTTGAAATATTCATAGAGTCACAATGCCCTAAGACAAAAGGATGATCTAACCAAGGGTGAACACTCTTTGTAATGCTGCTGCTGCTAAGTCACTTCAGTTGTGTCCGACTCCGTGAGACCCCATAGACAGCAGCCCACCAGGCTCCCCCGTCCTGGAATTCTCCAGGCAAGAACACTGGAGTGGGTTGCCATTTCCTTCTCCAATGCGTGAAAGTGAAAAGTGAAAGTCAAGTCGCTCAGTCGTGTCTGGCTCTTAGCGACCCCATGGACTGCAGCCCACCAGACTCCTCCATCCATGGGATTTTTCAGGCAAGAGTACTGGAGTGGGGTGCCATTGCCTTCTCCGTTTGTAATGCTAGTCTTGCCTGAAATTGAGTTACAGATTCTTACATAAGCTAAAAAATAATTTCCCTTTCCAATGGACATGTCAACTGAACCCAACTTTATGAATTGGCTAATTGCTTTCCCTCCTGTGGATATTAACTGTAGAGCTCTTGGAAAGAATTGAATTCTTTTTGGAGAGAGACTGATGAAAATCTTGAGCCCCATCAGCCAGTCATCCAATTGTTTAACATTCAATTGAAGAGAAATCCTTTTTTAGACTGTTGATTTGAAGGTTAATAGAGTATTGCTCTTGATACAGTGCTAGAAAACTCCAAGACTACATATATTAAAAACTATTATCTAAAGTATCTACTGATTTTATCTGTTGGGCAAATTGCAAATAGAAGAGCAAAGTAGATAAAGTTTGCTGTGGCAGATAAATTACCTCAAATCTTTTGGATCTCTGTATTCTCTCTTTCTATCATAGACACATACACACATGCGCACACACATGTGCACACCCCCCACCACCACTGTCCTACCTTGTCACTCTTCCTGCTGTATTGTATTAGTTTTCCATTGGTGCTACAACAAATTAGCACAGACTTAGTGGCTCAGATAATATAAATTTTTATCTTACAATTCTGAAGGTTGAAGTCCAGAAGTCCAAAATGGATCTCACTGGGCTAAAAACCAAGATGTCGGCAGGTCTGAATTCCTTGCTGGAGGCTCTCAGGCAGAATCTCTTTCCTTTCCTTTTCCAGCTTCTAGAGGCTGCATTCGGAGAAGGCAATGGCAAGCCACTCCAGTACTCTTGCCTAGAAAATCCCATGGATGGAGGAGCCTGGTAGGCTGCAGTCCGTGGGGTTGCTAAGGGTCGGACACGACTGAGCGACTTCACTTTCACTTTTCACTTTCACACATTGGAGAAGGAAATGGCAACCCACTCCAGTGTTCTTGCCTGGAGAATCCCAGGGACAGGGGAGCCTGGTGGGCTTCCGTCTATGGGGTCACACAGAGTAGGACACGACTGAAGTGACTTAGCAGCAGCAGAAGCAGCAGCAGAGGCTACATTGCTTGACTTGTGGCTTCATCCTCCATCTTCAAACCAGCAATGACCAGTCAACTCTTTCTCATGGGGGATGGCTCTGACCTACCCTTCTCTCTCCCTTTCCCAGTGTTAAGGATCTTTTAATTAGATTGGACCCATCTAGGTACTAGAGGATAATCTTTATTTTAAAGTCAGCTGATTGTTAACATTAATTCCATCTTCAGCCTTAGTTCCCTTTTTCCATTATTGCCTAGCATGTTCTCAGATTCTGGGGATTGAGAAATGGACATCTTTGCCAGGGTGAGGGAGTGTGTTGTTCTTCTACCACATATGTCAAGTGCTCCAGACTTAATTCTATTCATTGGGTGCCCAGAATCCTTCACACTCATGTAAGGCTATTGTTTCCAAAAGATCTTGGAGTATAATGAACAGATAGGAACACCAGAATAGGAGAGAGAAGGCCAGGGTTAGAAAACAGCCTCTTCACTTATGAGCTATGTAACTTTGGGCAAATCACTTAACTTCCTGGAGCCTCCACTTCCTCATCCATGGCCTTTTCCTCCTTTCTTTATCAAAGTATACCTGTTCTGCATCCTTTTTAATAGGGCTCAACTGAGACCTCAAGATAATATGGAAAATACTAATTCATGCTAAGGCATTAATAAGTGATAATGGTTTCATGCATCACTATGCCCTTCCTTCTAACCCCCATACCCTCTCAATTACTATTTATAGTTTATAAGATGAATTCACCTGGAAGGAAGTCATTTTATTAAGTGTGCAGCAAATGTGAATGGACTGGGCTGCTGTCTTTTAAAGATGGCTTTGTCCCTGAACATTTAAGGAGAAAGTATCTATTGGATGACCAGAGGGTATGGTTTACCCTGGATATTCCAGTTTATACCTTTTGCCTTGTTTTACTCTCAAATGTCCTTATTTAGATGAAAAATTATATGGTCACTCTATTGGGTTGGCCAAAATTTTGTTTGGGTTTTTCTGTAACATCATCTGAAAAAACCCAAATGAACATTTTAGTCAGTACAATATTTGACACTTGTAAATGCCTTGAGTGTATTTATAAAATTCTCCTTTTACCTTAAATTTTCATGAAGGTAGGAGCATTTTTATTTTGTAGTTTCTCCTGTAAGTACCCTAGAATCTGTATACCATGTGTTCTGGGTAGCTGTTTCTAACTAACTATATTCTTTATTTTGCAGTTCAGCCATCATTATTTCTCCATGTTTATAAACTATCTGTTATGAACTGAGTTGGTCTCCCCCAATTCATATGTCAAAGTCCTAACCTTCAATTTGACTGTATTTGGAGAGAGGGCCTTTAAGGAGACAATTAACATTAAGTGAAGTCATGAGGATGGGGCTCCAATCCAATAGAACTGGTATTTTTACATGAAGAGGGAGAGAGACAAGGGGTGCCCATGCACAGAGAAAAGGCCATATTGAGGACACAAACGACACCACCACCTACAAGCCAAAGAAAGAGAGGCATCAGGAGAAATCAAATCTGCCAACATGTTCTGTTAGACTCCCCTCAGTCAGAACCGTGAGTAATGAATTTCTGCTGTTTAAGCTACATCAGTTCAGTTCAGTCGCTCAGTCATGTCCGACTCTTTGAGACCCCATGAATCACAGCACGCCAGGCCTCCCTGTCTATCGCCAACTCCTAGTCTGTGGTTATTTGTTATGTCAGCCCTAGCAGACTAATATAGTTTCTGTATAAGAAGCAGTTAGAGATATTGTTTAAAATGCAGTTTCCTGACTACTATCTCATACTGAATCAGAATTTCTGTGGTGGGGCTCAAGAAAGCTCAGGTGATTCTTATACACATTAAATTTGAGAATTCCTGAAATATGGACCTCAGGGCACTAAAAGGGCGGAGGGGCTTTTTCATATATCTTTGTCATGTCAAGTTTTTGTTCTCTCTTCAGGGACTTTCTACCTAGGTGTTAGCAGAAAATAGGGATTAAATATCCCAGTTATTTTTGGCATATCTGAAATTGTCAGTGAAAATTCCAGAAAGTCTGGAGGCTATGGGGACTATATGTTCAAGATAAATCAAGGAAGAGAGGAATATATTATTTTAGGGAGAAGTTGGTATCAAGACTAACCTAGAATTGGTTCTTTAAAAAGGTCATTGAAGGTGGATTTGACATTTGGCCACTGCTCCCTTTCTTCCTCCTCTGGGGCTAGTGCCCGATACTTGGAAATAATGCTTTGCCCATTTCCTTAGGGGCACTTAAGAAACTTTGGCTTTCAGTTCTATGCCTTTTGACTACCTACCTCTAATATAGATGCACTCAGTCCTCAGAGCTTGAGTCCCATCTCACTGGAAGCTAGATTAGGGACAGGACACCTAAGAGGCATGGATTCGATAAACGTCCTACTCTATAATGCATGAGATGTTCATGCCTCAAAAGTTAGGTACAACCTCAGAGTCGGTCCTAGTTGTAATTAGCTTGAATCCTTGCCGATTTCATGGACTATGGACGTCCAAAACCTTTCCCTGCATCCCTAAATATTCCAGTGTCCTCCTAATAATCCACATATGTAAATTATTATCAGTGTAGAATTTACTGAAATTTTATAGAGGCTATGGAGAATAATTTACATTACAGCAATGCAAATGACTTTAACATGTACCACAGACAGTATTAGCTACCACAACCCTGTGGAGTTTCACTAACTTCTTCTCTGAACCCAAGTCTCTTTCTAGCTGGCCAATTTCTTTCAGGTTCTCTCATATTTTAAGATAACAACAAAATTCCTTCCCCATTCCATTCATAGCAACAACGTGCCCATCCTAAGACTTGGTGCCGCCTGTTTATCCAGGTTGTTTTTTTTGGAGTGGGAAGAGGTTGGGGGAGTGGTGGGGAGGGTCACTTTCTATCTTTCTGCCTTAAACACCTACTAAGGCAGTCTTCCAATCCAAGACAGTGTTATTCTTGAGAGAAATTCTGGTGACCAACTTGGTCCCCATCTCTTTTCACAAAGATACAATTATTGCTGTTACTGCCATGAAACAGATAAAGATATAGCTAAATAAAAAGAACACTATAACACATGGTCAAGAGAAGAGAACTAAGTTTACTCAACTTGTCTTATATGTCCAGCACAAAGTAGGTGTTTTATATGTTTTCTTATGTAGTCTTCATGGTAAACATGTAAGGTGGAGGATCATTATTCGTCCCATATTCTTAGAAAAATAAGGATTGGAGAGGTCAAATAACTTCACCTAGTAAAAGGAAAATCCAGTATGTAAATTCAGGTCTGTGTCTTAACTGTTTTATGTGCCCTTGGAAAAATCATGTTCCCTCTCTGCATTTCAGTTCCTTATCTATAAAAAAGAAGCTCAGATCAAATTGCTTCTAAAGGCTTTTTAAGCATAGACAAACATGTTCTGTGACCTTTCCTTACTCCACTTGAAAAGTAAAACTGGAAGCTATAGTGTGCTTTGCTTAATTAAGATAGGACCTCATTAACATATAGATCCTGTTTTTCTTTTTTATTGTCCTTCCCCTGAAGTTGATAAGTTATGTGTATTTTATTTATTTGTATACTGGAAAGTGACTGGATTTTAGACACATGAGGTTCCAAATGTTTTAAAAGTATGATTGATTTGCTTCAAATCCCATTTTCCAATTTTTAAAAGTATTTTCAACTTTGTCCTGAAACAGAAAGGCTCAATGGTCCTTGCAATGTTAATGAATTGTATGGCAACTTTGCCCTTGGTTATGGGAAGCTGTATATGAGATATTCAAACAGAAGTCTCCTATCCTGAGCCATAACCATCAATTCCAAACTGTGAAGGCTGTTTCTCACACTGAGCATCATGGGTTGAAATGCTGCCATCTCTTCCAGTGTCTGTGTTGGTAGGGGAGGCAGGACCAAAGACAGAAGCACCCATTATCATGATAAATCCTCAGAGCAGGCTGTACTACCACAGTGACTGATATAGAGGAGATTGTGTGGTTTTAGGAAGCCTGTATTAGTGAAAAAATGTCACTGTGTAAGATGTTATTGAATCATGAATTTAGTGGCTAGGTATTGGCTCAGTCAATATCCCCATGAAGAAGAGGAAGTAGGAGGGTGGCATATAGGATCCTATTTGAATTTGTTTGAAAATAGAGAAAACAAAGGAATTTCTCAGGAGAGATACTAGAGACTGTGCTTTTTGTATAAAATTTGGTCACTTGGGTTATACTGTCCCTGTCTGACTAATCCTATTCTTACAATAAATAGAAATAGTTATAATAGATACCACTTACATTTATAGTGCTTTGCATGCATTCTTTTTTTGTGTGTGTTTTTTTACACTTTTATTTATTTTTATTTTATTTTTAAATTTTTTTTATTGGAGGCTAATTATTTTACAATATTATATTGGTTGGTTTTGCCACACATTGACATGAACCTGCCCCGGGTGTATATGAGTTCCCCTTTCTGAACCCCCCTCCCACCTCCCTCTTCTCCTTATCCTCCCTCTGGGTCATCCCCGCATACCAGCCCCAAGCATCCTGTAACATGCATAGACCCTGAACTGGTGATTCATTTCACATATGATAATATACATGTTTCAATGCCATTCTCCCAAACCATCCCACCCTCACCCTCTCCCACAGAGTCCCAAAGACTGTTCTATACATCTGTGTCTCTTTTGCTGTCTCGTATACACGGTTGTCATTTCCATCTTTCTAAATTCCATATATATGCGTTAGTATACTGTATTGGTGTTTTCCTTTCTGGCTTACTTCGCTATGTATACTAGGCTCTAGTTTCATCCACCTCATTAGAACTGATTCAAATGCATTCTTTTTAATGGCTGAGTAACTAGTCAAGGTTATGGTTTTTCCCGTGGTCATGTATGGATGTGAGAGTTGGACTGTGAAGAAAGCTGATCGCTGAAGAATTGATGCTTTTGAACTGTGGTGTTGGTGAAGACTCTTGAGAGTCCCTTGGACTGCAAGGAGATCCAACCAGTCCATTCTAAAGGAGATCAATCCTGGGTGTTCATTGGAAGGACTGATGCTAAAGCTGAAACTCCAATACTTTGGCCACCTCATGCGACGAGTTGACTCACTGGAAAAGACTCTGATGCTGGGAAAGGTTGGGGGCGGGAGGAGAAGGGGACGACAGAGAATGAGATGGCTGGATTGCATCACTGACTCTGTGGGACATGAGTTTGAGTGAACTCCGGAAGTTGGTGATGGACAGGGAGGCCTGGCGTGCTGTGATTCATGGGGTCGCGCAGAGTCAGACATGACTGAGTGACTGAACTGAACTGAACTGAACTGAATACTCCATTGTGTATCTGTACCAAAGCTTTCTTATCCATTCATCTGCAGATGGACATCTAGGTTGCTTCCATGTCCTGGCTATTATAAACAGTGCTGTGATGAACATTGGAGTACATGTGTCTCTTTCAATTCTGGTTTCCTTGGTGTGTATGCCCAGGAGTGTGATTGCTGGATCATATGGCAGTTCTATTTCCAGTTTTTTGAGGAATCTCCACACTGTTCTCCATAGTGGCTGTACTAGTTTGCATTCCCACCGACAGTGTGAGAGGGTTCCCGTCTCTCCACACCCTCTCCAGCATTTATTGCATGTAGACTTTTGGATAGCAGCCATTGTGACTGGTGTGTAATGGTATCTCATTGTGGTTTTGATTTGCATTTCTCTGATTATGAGTGATTGTATGCATTCTTTTATTTCACCATCACAACAACCCTAGATCGATAGATATTGTTGTCCACATTATACAGATGAGGAAGCTGAGGCTCAATGAGGTTAAATGACTTTCCCAAGGTTATATAGCTACTGAGTATCTGAACCAGAATGTGAACTCAGGTAGCTGCCTTCTCCGCCTTCCTGCTCCCTTCCCCATTACCTTCATTGCTTACACTCTCCTACCTCCTGGCCTGAATACCTCCTAGCCTGAATATCAAGTGATCACCTTGTGGAACCATTGGTGAAATAGTTTCCAAGAGAGTTAATATTGGTGGGCTAAGTAAATAAATGATATTAGACTGATTAACTGATCAAGCAATTACATATTCATTGAATGCTTACTGTGTGCCTGTCCTGGGGATACAGTGTTACAAAAACACCAGGATAACCCTTGCTCTCTTAAAACAAATAATGTAATTACTGGCATTATCCGCAATGATAACCAAGCTATGTATAGCAATTTAAGTTTAAATTATTTAAAGTCAAAGAGTTAACTCAGTCTCTTAGTTACATTCACATTTCAAGGACTCAATAGCCACATGCTAATGACCACTGTACTGGGCAGCACAGATGTGGAACATTTATTTCCAAACATAGGAAGTTCTATTGGACAAAACTTAGATAATTAATATGGTGGCTCAGATACTAAAGAATCTGCCTGCAATGTAGGAGAGCTGGGTTCAATCCCTGTGTCAGGAAGATCCCCTGGAGAAGGGAATGGCAACATATTCTAGTATTCTTGCCTGGAGAATTCCATGGACAGAGGAGCCTGGCAGGCTAGTAGCAGAGCCAGACATGACTCAGCGACTATAACTTTTTTCACTTTAGATAATTAATAACAATTGGGTTGAGTGAGAAAGAAGAGTGGCAGGGTGTTAAAGAATTCATATTTTAAAGGCAATGCCAAAGAATGCTCAAACTACCACACAACTGCACTCATCTCACATGCTAGTAAAGTAATGCTCAAAATTCTCCAAGCCAGGCTTCAGCAATATGTGAACCATGAACTTCCAGATGTCCAAGCTGGTTTTAGAAAAGGCAGAGGAACCAGAGATCAAATTGCCAACATCCGATGGATCATGGAAAAAGCAAGAGAGTTCCAGAAAAACATCTATTTCTGCTTTACTGACTATGCCAAAGCCTTTGACTGTGTGGATCACAATAAACTGTGGAACATTCTGAAAGAGAAGGGAATACCAGACCACCTGACCTGCCTCTTGGGAGACCTATATGTAGGTCAGGAAGCAACAGTTAGAACTGGACATGGAACAACAGACTGGATCCAAATAGGAAAAGGAGGACGTCAAGGCTGTATATTGTCATCCTGCTTATTTAACTTATATGCAGAGTACATCATGAGAAATGCTGGGCTGGAAGAAGCACAAGCTGGAATCAAGATTGCTGGGAGAAATATCAATAACCTCAGACATGCAGATGACACCACCCTTATGGCAGAAAGTGAAGAGGAACTAAAAAGCCTTTTGATGAAAGTGAAAGTGGAGAGTGAAAAAGTTGGTGTAAAGCTCAACATTCAGAAAACTAAGATCATGGTATCTGGTCCCATCACTTCATGGAAAATAGATGGGGAAACAGTGGAAACAGTGTCAGACTTTATTTTTTTGGGCTCCAAAATCACTGCAGATGCTGATTGCAGCCATGAAATTAAAAGATGCTTACTCCTTGGAAGGAAAGTTATGACCAACATAGACAGCATATTAAAAAGCAGAGACATTACTTTGCCAACAAAGGTCCATCTAGTCAAGGCTATGGTTTTTCCCGTGGTCATGTATGGATGTGAGAGTTGGACTGTGAAGAAAGCTGATCACCGAAGAATTGATGCTTTTTTTTTTTTTTTATAGGCAAAGAGGTTTTGTGTTTTTATTTTTAAAAGGATATGTGTTTGGTGTATATATATATATAAATACACATGTTCATATATGCATGGAAAACATTAGTGTATTAACAGCAATCATATCTGGGGAATGGAATTGTGCGATTTGAGAAGTGCACAGAAAAATTGATTTTCTTTTTTTTTTTTATCTAAAAAAGAATTTTATTAAAAAAGCACAAATGCAAAGAAATGAACAGAGGAAAATCCATGCGTCGAACCTGGACTGGTCACTTATGATAATATACATGCTACAATTCCATTCTCTCCAATCATTCCACCTTCACCCTCTCCCACAAAGTCCCAAAGACTGTTCTAAATGCCTATGTCTCTTTTGCAGTCTCTTATACAGAGTTCAGGTTACCATTTTTCTAAATTCCATATATATGCGTTAATATACGGTATTGATGTTCTTCTTTCTGGCTTACTTCACTCTGTATAATTGGCTCCAATTTCATCCACCTCATTAAAACTGATTCAAATGCATTCTTTTTGATGACTGAGAAATACTCCATTGTGTATATGTACCAAAGCTTTCTTATCCATTCATCTGCAGATGGACATCTAGGTTGCTTCCATGTCCTGGCTATTATAAACAGTGCTGCGATGAACATTGGAGTACATGTGTCTCTTTCAATTCTGGTTTCCTCGGTGTGTATGCCCAGGAGTGCGATCGCTGGATCATATGGCAGTTCTATTTCCAGTTTTCTGAGGAATCTCCACACTGTTCTCCATAGTGGCTGTACTAGTTTGCATTCCCACCAACAGTGTAAGAGGGTTCCCTTCTCTCCACACCCTCTCCAGCACTTATTGCATGTAGACTTTTGGATAGCAGCCGTTCTGACTGGTGTGAAATGGTATCTCATTGTGGTTTTGATTTGCATTTCTCTGATGATGAGGGATGTTGAGCATTTTTTCATGTGTTTATTAGCCATCTTTATGTCTTCTTTGGAGAAATGTCTGTTTAGTTCTTTGGCCCATTTTTTGATTGGGTCACTTAGTTTTCTGGAATTAAGCTGCAGGAGCTGCTTGTATAATTTGGAGATTAATCCTTTATCAGTTGCTTCATTTGCTATTATTGTCTCCCATTCTGAAGGTTGTCTTCTCACCTTGCTTAGAGTTTCCTTTGCTGTGCAGAAGCTTTTGATTTTAATTAGGTCCCATTTGTTTATTTTTGCTTTTATTTCCAATATTCTGGGAGGTGGGTCTTGGAGGATCCTGCTGTGATTTATGTCGGAGAGTGTTTTGCCTACGTTCTCCTCTAGGAGTTTTATAGTTTCTGGTCTTACATTTAGATCTTTAATCCATTTTGAGTTTATTTTGGTGTATGGTGTTAGGAAGTGTTCTAGTTTCATTCTTTTACAAGTGGCTGACCAGTTTTCCCAGCACCACTTGTTAAAGAGACTGTCTTTTCTCCATTTTATATTCTTGCCTCCTTTGTCGAAGATAAGGTGTCCATAGGAGCGTGGGTTTATCTCTGGGCTTTCTATTTTGTTCCATTGATCTATATTTCTGTCTTTATGCCAGTACCATACTGTCTTGATGACTGTGGCTTTGTAATAGAGCCTGAAGTCCGGCAGGTTAATTCCCCCAGTTCCATTCTTCTTCCTCAAGATTGCTTTGGCTATTCGAGGTTTTTTGTATTTCCATACAAATTGTGAGATTATTTGTTCTAGTTCTGTGAAAAATATTGTTGGTAGCTTGATAGGGATTGCATTGAATGTATAAATTACTTTGGGTAGTATACTCATTTTTACAATATTTATTCTTCCAATCCACGAACACGGTATATTTCTCCATCTATTCATGTCCTCTTTGATTACTTTCACTAGTGTTTTATAGTTTTCTATGTACAAGTCTTTTGTTTCCTTAGGTAGATATATTCCTAAGTATTTAATTGTTTTCATTGCAACAGTGAATGGAATAGTTTCCTTAATTTCTCTTTCTATTTTCTCATTATTAGTGTATAGGAATGCAAGGGATTTCTGTGTGTTGATTTTATATCCTGCAACTTTGCTGTAATCATTGATTAGCTCTAGTAGTTTTCTGGTAGAGTCTTTAGGGTTTTCTGTGTAGAGGATCATGTCATCAGCGAACAGTGAAAGCTTTACTTCTTCTTTTCCAATTTGTATTCCTTTTATGTCTTTTTCTGCTCTGATTGCTGTGGCCAAAACTTCCAGAACTATGTTGAATAGTAGTGGTGAGAGTGGGCACCCTTGTCTTGTTCCTGACTTTAGGGGAAATGCTTTCAGTTTTTCACCATTGAGGATAATGTTTGCTGTGGGTTTGTGATAGAATTGATGCTTTTGAACTGTGGTGCTGGAGAAGACTCTTGAGAGTCCCTTGGACTGCAAGGAGGTCCAACCAGTCCATTCTAAAGGAGATCAATCCTGGGTGTTCATCGGAAGGACTGGTGCTAAAGCTGAAACTGCAATACTTTGTCCACCTCATGCGAAGAGTTGACTCATTGGAAGAGACTCTGATGCTGGGAGGGATTGGGGGCAGGAGGAGAAGGGGACAACAGAGGATGAGATGGCTGCATGGAATCACCGACTTGATGGACATGAGTTTGAGTGAACTCTGGGAGTTGGTGATGGACAGGGAGGCCTGGCATGCTGCGATTCATGGGGTCGCAGAGTCGGACATGACTGAGCAACTGAACTGAACTGAAGTCTGGGAGTGGAGAAGGAAATGCAACCCACTCCAGTGTTTTTGCCTGGAGAATCCCAGGGACAGGGGAACCTGGTGGGCTGCCATCTATGGGGTCGCACAGAGTCGGATATGACTGAAGTGATTTAGCAGCAGCAGCTAGTCTGGGAGGCTTTCCTGGGGAAAGTGACATTTGAGCTGAGCTTTCAGTCTGAAATAACTAAGCCGTTGCCAAGTGAGGAACCTTCTGTAGGTACTCCGTGTGTGTGTGCTCAGTCATGTCTGGCTTTTTGCGACCCCATGGACTATTGCCCGCTGGGCTCCTATGTCCATGGGATTCTCCAGGCAAGAATACTGGAGTGGGTTGCCATGCCCTCCTCCAGGGGACCTTACTGACCCTGGGATCACACCTGTATCTCATTATGTCTCCTGCATCGCAGGCAGATTCTTTACCTCTGAGCCACCTAGGAAGCCCTAGGTACTTCCTGCTATGAGGTAAATTAACTCTGGAAATGACAGCAGTAGATTTGATCAACTTGTCCAGGGTGCAAAGGCACCTACCTTCTCCCTTCAATGGACCCAAACTTAGCCAAACAAGAGAACAGAATAGAGGAAGTACAGAACTGTCTCACACCTGTGCTCCTTAAGATCAGGATGGTAGAGCCTGGGGCCATGGTCCTGCATTCATTTTTGGTGCTTTGTTTTTTTTTTTTTAAAAAAACTCTGTAACTCTTTTTGAGATACTCGGAGATCCAAACCTGGCTGTCAGTATTTAATTTGATAGAATAATGATATGGTTCAGAGTATATCCTGAGCGGGGGAGAAGGTGTTTGTGCTTAGATACATCTGTGCTGTGTCGAGAGCTACATGTTCTATGAGCCTCTCTAGCTTGAACACCCACACATCTGCAGGCAGGAAGTTCAGTTCAGGTTCTCAATCTAGCTAAGTTGCAAGTGTGTGGTGTTTGCTCTATCTTTAATTAGAATGGAATGCAATTGCGGTTTATCTCTGTCATCGTCTATATCTCATCATTTAGATCTGTCATCTATCTCTATCACCTATCATTATGATCTGTTATATATCTATTCTCCTGAAGTCCTAGGCAGAATCTTCAATGTTATACAAATCCTAAATCCCTCCTTTTGGTGTATTCCACTCAGGCCCAGGTTCTTTCTCTGACCAGGGCACCAAGGCTGTTCTCTCCAATGTCAACATCATGAAATAGGAATATTTTGTGTTTACTATGCAGAGACAGAAAACAGTCTCCAAAAGGTGAATTTGACTTGACAGGTAACATGATATTACCACAATTAGTTATGTCGATAAAAACCACCAATAAAGGGACTTCCTGGCTGGTCTAGTGGTTGAGATTCTGTGCTTCCACTGCAGGGGGCGCAAGTTCTATCCCTGGAGGGGAAACTAAGATCCTGTATGATTGCTGTGTGGTGCAGCCAAAAAAACAACAAACCAACCACTAATAAAAGCTGTGTATTTGGTATCATAGAAATTGGCAAAAAATCAGGTTGATTCTGTGAACTTCTCAACTCTCAGCCAAATATATTAGTATCATGTGGGAGTCACATTACCGAGAATTGGAATGGCTGGGTTCTCCAAAATCTTCCCAGTTTTTTAAACACAGAAACAGTTGTGTCAGCCTCTGTGCGTCTGCCTGCTGTTTGTCTCACTTCCATATTAAAGTGCTTTTTTTTAATGCATCCCATTGCTACTGTTTTTTTTTGGAAGGAGCACTGTTTCTGTAGATGATAGTCTCTTTAAATACTGCTTCTTCCCCTTTGATTTAGTTTCCTTCTTGCAGCTGCCCCTCAGAGATCTTGACACACTGGATATGGCTGGAATCCAGGTCCTGTCTCTCTCAGTTTTCGTCACATGTTCTGAGCTTTGTCAGAGCCATTCTGTATTTGATTTATCTTCTGCCAGGATGGTGGCTCCATATTCAATCTGTTTGCCAAGTGCTTCTGAGGCAGCGTTTTCAAAGCAGATAATTTAATTTTTCCATTTTCAGAAAGCAAAGAGCAAGCCACCTTATTAACTGGAAATGTGCTTATTTGGTGCTGTGTGAGGGCTGACATTATCCCCCTGAATCTTAGGAAGCTCATTGTGTTCCTGAGGTTTAATTCTCCTTCTTAAAGATCTCTGTGATTCTCCCATCCCCCACCCCCACACATATCCTCAGATGCAGACATACTTACATACTTCCAACTTTTCCAATTCTGTCAGTTCCTTGAGACTCAGTGTAAGTCTCCTCCTCTCCTTGTATTCTTCCCCAGTAAGGGAACCTGTGTTGTTTTTTCTCATCTCCTTCAGTGCCTGTTGTCTGCAACATACCATTTAGCATGTGCTTATTATATTGTCTTGTATTATCCATTGAACTTCAGGTTACATGCAGTGATGGTGAGCCATTGTAGAATTTTGCGTGAAATAGTTACATGATCTGATTAGTGATTTAAAAAGATGACTGATGGCATGGAGGCTGATTAGGAGGTTGAGAGATTGGAGGACTGAGGGAGTGAGTACCATGGCAATAGAAATTGAGAAGAAAGCACAGATTTCAGAGGTGTTTGTGAGCAAAATCGATAGGACTTACTGATTGATCGGATGAGAAGGGCCAGAGGCAGGGAGCAGAAGTCTAGAATTGACTCTCAGTTTTCTGGTTTGGACTACTGAGTGGGTGTTAGTGCCACTCACTGAGGCAAGGAACAGAAGTCAGCCCGCTCCCTCCTGGGTCTCCTCCCCTTCCTCCTGCAATCCCATATGGGTCCACCGTAGGTGCTCAAAAATGCATGATATTAATTTTATTCTGTTAAGAGAGAAGAGAAAGTCTTGCCTTTTCTTTGTGTCCTGCCTTAGCTTATATAAGATACTTCCTGCAGTGGAAGGATGTTAGTTTCATGGCCTCTTTGTTGTTGCTACTCTGTGACTCTTCTCTCTGCTGCTATGATCTATTTTTGCATTTCTGTGGTCTATGATGCAAGTTCTGGACTCACTACTGGGCTTACCAGTCCAGTAGTGCCACATACTTCTCTTTGTCCACAAAATGATCTCGTCACAGCAGTCACTTACATTTGAACAGTGATTTAGAATTTAGCAGGTGTGTTCAGATGTGCTTTATCTCCTTTGCTCCCTATTACTGCATGTGAGGTAGGCAGTTAAGTAGGTTTAACTGTCCCTGTTTCATAGATAAAGGAGTTTAGGATGTTGGAGATGCAACCTGTCAAGCATCACAGATCTAGTAAGTGGCATAACTGGGACTCTCCCTCCACAGCCATTGTATTTACTTTAATTGATCAAGTCAATTCTTGCCTTGCTGTCTGGTACCCGTGTGTTTCCAGACTCCTCATGACCTGTCTGACTTCTACCCTTGTCCACTGTGACCTCCTGCTTTTGGTTTACCTGCCTCGCTCATACCTATACTTTGCCCTGTATATATACATCTCTTGCTTTGGCTTTCCCAGTCCAGGCACCTTCCCCTGTTCCTTGTACTACAGTCTTGGCATTGACACAAGACTTCCAGATGAATTTGTGGCACTGGAACTTTTTCTTCCCAAGAACATAGAGGAACACCCACTTTCAGTCTGTTGGACCTGAGGAAATATTGGCCTTTGAACTCTGTTACTTGCAAAATGTTACATTTGTGGATATGAGCAGTGAAAGAAGGCATAATAAGCGAGGCAAGATTTCCAACCCACATCCTGCCTCCTCCAACACAGATCTCCTTTAAGGGTTTCAGTGGGCTGCATTGCCTGAGCCTCTATCTCCCTGTGAGTACATGAATCTCCATACTTAAATGTTTGGTATTGAGCATTTGGGACAATTGCTTCATTAATATAATAGCAACAAACAGCTTTCTGGATTATATAGATTGTCGGTAGGTACATTCTTCTCGACACTGAAATGGTTTCATTGGTGGCCCTCTGTATGTCTCTGTGGACCCAGTGGGAGCCAGGGTTGCTTAAGCTTCCTTAGCACTTCAGTGTTTTATAGTTGAGCAGCAAGTATTTGAGAAACACCTACCGACAGGGATGTTATAAACAAACTCCTTGCTCTTGAGCCTACCATCTAATTGGGAAGGGAAACCTTACATTTCTTCCCACTATGACTGAGCAGCACACAACACAGTTATAAACTTATGCTAGGGAGATTGGGACAGAAAATGAGATATGGGCCAGGCTACTTGAAGAAGCTTCCTGAAAGGGAGGACCTTTGAACCGATGCTGAGAGCACGGGTTAAGGTTTTGATTGCAGCGTGTGTTTGTGAATCAGTGTTACTGCTACTATTTTGGGATACCGGAATGGCATGATAGAAACCCCATATTTAATTCTTTTTCAAGGAATATTTCTCTTCATCTCAGATGACAAGTTCAGGAGGGGGCCTGTCAAAGGAGGTTTTGTTTCTTTTTTTTCCCCTTTTTTTGATTATGCCAAATCTTACATTCTGTGTTCCATCATTCTACGGTTTGGTTCTTTTGCAATATGATTTTAGGATCTGGTGTGAACTTAGTCCAGGACACTCCTCTTCCAAGTCAGTTTTCCACTTTAGGTGAAAACTGAGTTTGTACTTTTGAGATAATTGTTCTAAGAAGACAGTGCTGCTAAAATACAGGCTAGAATAGAAAAGTTAACTTTGTGTAGCTCTGAGATGCAATTTTCTCTGTTCTTCCTTGGCAAAGATGATGCTGTGACTGGGGAGCCTTCTCAGAGTGACAGATCTGTGTGGGCTGAAGCCCCAGTTTGATCATGAGGGGGCGGGAGATGGAAATTTCTCTTCTTTATGATGGGTTCTGATGCCGGCAACTGTATGTTCTGGGAGCTACTGTTGGGGGCATGATGCATGCCTTGTTTCTCAGTGGAACATTATGGAGCAAATAGCATCTGAAACATGTTTTTGCAAGTGAGGCACAGTGCAGGATAATGACGAACAGAGGAAATAATAATTTGTTGCATAGAACAGATTTGTTGGAGCTGTGGCCTACACAAATGTTGCATCCAAAATCAAACCCAGTAGCTAGACCCAGTGTTTCACTTTTTTTGAAGATTTTCCTAGATGATAGGGTGGACTGGGGTAAATTCCATGTCTCAGTTTGGGGGAGGGGATTGTTAAAGAAAAATGGGCTGAAATAGTTGGCCCTTGACCAACTGTGAAGTTGGAAAAATATGTCTAATATCCTACCTTTCTTTTTTGTTTTGCTGCTTTGCTCTTGTTATTCTCCACTGGTGAATCTAGAATCCCCCTCTGTTAAGGTTATAGTGAAACAACAGTGGTAACTTTTTTAGAGAGGGGAATATACCTGGGATACAGGGCTGTTGGCAGGACTGCCTGGTGTAAAAGACTCTGTCTCCAAAAGAGGAGGCTTAGTGTAAGCATGATGCCCTGGGGATGGGGCAAATTCTTGTTCGTTATGGGTCATGGCTGTAAATTGATTGAAGGACTCATTAGTAGGAATTTGGGTCTCTCCTGGGGGTCTCCCTGTTTGCTGAATAGACGTGTGTTTGTGGAGGGATAGAAAAAAATGAAGGTGCATATATATTAATAAAAATATTCTCAAAGACTTCTTTAGGATGGATTCAAAAGGGAGAAGTTATCTACAGGGTGAAATTAATAAATAGCATTTATTGAACCCTTGTCATATGGCAAGCATGTTATATAAAGTTTGTATTTAATTCTCATGATAAGCTTATGAGGTAGGCAGTTTTATTCACATTTTATGTACAAATAAAATGAAGTCAAGTTGCCCGGGGTCAGAGAACTGAAAGTGATTAAACTAGGATTGATTGATGCATTGATTTTTTGAATTGAGATAAAATGTATAACCTAAAATTTATCATTTAACCTCCTTGAATCAGGATTAGTTTTTCATTCTGTTTTAAAAGTTATCCCTCATGGCAGCGGTGGCGGTGGCTGGTTGGGTGCAGTGCTATAGCAACTGAGTTGCTGCTAGCCTGGTTGAGCTCCAGTCTTGCCTGCGCATGCCCCCGGGGCTTCACACACCTAATGCTGCCCAGGCACTGAGTCTGCCCTGGCCAGGACGATGGTGGAGTATTTCCTGGGCCAGAGCATGCTCTGGAGTTCCTGGGACCAAGTGTTTGCTGCCTTCTGGCAGCGGTGCCCAAATCCCTATAGCAAACATGTCTTGATGGAAGACATAGTGCACCGAGAGGTGACCTCTGACCAGAAGCTCCTGTCTGAGGACTCCTGTCCAAGACGAACAGGATGCCCCACTGGGCTGAGTGACTGTTTCCTGCCAGTGTTGCTCACTTAGTGTACATCCTGGAAGATTCTATTGTGGACCCAAAAAACCAGACCATGGCCACCTTCACCTGGAACATCAACCACACCCAGCTGATGGTGGTGGAGGAATGATGTGTTTACTGTATGAACTCTGATAACAGCGGCTGGACTGAAATCTGCTGGGAAACCTGGGTATCCTCTAGCTTATTTGGCGTCTCCAGAGCTTTCCAGGAATTTGGTCTTGCACGGTTCAAAACCAACGTGACCATGACTATGAAGGGTTTTGAATACATCTTGGCCAAGCTGAAAGGTGAGTTCCCACCCCAAACCCTTGTTGAAACAGCCAAGGAAGCCAAGGAGAAGGCCAAAGAGATGGCAGTGGCAGCTATGGAGAAGGCCAAGGACCTTGCCAGCAAGGCAGCCACCAAGAAGCAGTAGCAGCAGCAGTTTGTGTAGCCAGCCCAGGCCCCGAGGCAGCAGCCTAGCAGACTACCGGCTCCAGTCTCTGTGCCCCTTCCTCCTGTAGTTTATTATTAAAAGCCAGCTTCCAGTCTTGTTGGCTGTCTGGATGGTGGGCTGGGGGTAGGTGCCCTGTTTGGCATCTGCAGCACAGCCGGTCAGTTACCCATGTCTGAGCCGGCCTTCTTACTCCTGCATCAGGTGGCTGAGGACAGAGGCCCAGTGACTTGCCCAGGGTGACTGCATCCAGGTGAAATGGTCGTAAATGCTAGACTGTAAGCTCCGTGAGGGCAGGGACTGTTGTTTTATCCTCTGATGTGTCCCAAGTATATGAAACAAAATCTTGCGTGTAACAGGCACTCAATAAATACTTACTGAAATTAAAATTATCTTTAAGTGAAGTTGTCTTTTCTGGTGTGCATTTTTATGAGTTCTTACACACACATAGAGTCACAAAACTACCACCACAATGAAGATACAGAATAGTTCCGTCTCCCCCGAAAGATCCCTTGTGCTGTTCCATTTGAGTTAAACCCTCTACTCACTTCTAACCTCTATTCACTGTGTAAACAACTGATCAGTTTTCCATCACTATAGTTTTTTTTCCAGAATGTCATATTCATGGAATCATACAGTTGTTGTTGTTGTTTAGTCACTCAGTCATCTCAGACTCTCTGTGACTCCACAGACTGCAGCACACCAGGCTTCCCTATCCTTTACTGTCTTCCAGAGCTTGCTCAAACTCATGTCCATTGAGTTGGTGATGCCATCCAACCATCTCATCCTCTGTTGTCCCCTTCTCCTCCCACCTTCAATCTTTCCCAGCAACAGGGACTTTTCTAATGATTGGGCTATTCGCATCAGTTGGCCAAAGTATTGGAGCTTCAGCATCAGCCCTTCCAGTGAATATTCAGGGTTGATTTCCTTTAGGATTGACTGGTTTGATCTCCTTGCTGTCCAAGGGACTCTCAAGAGTCTTCTCCAGCACCACGTTCAAAACCATCAAATCTTTGGCACTCAGCCTTCTTTATGGTCCAACTCTCACATCCATACATGACCACTGGAAAAACCATAGCTTTGACTATTCAAACCTTTGTCAGCAAAGTAATGTCTCTGCTCCTTTATATGCTGTCTAGGTTTGTCATAGCTTTTCTTCCAAGGAGCAAGCATCTTTTAATTTCATGGTTGCAGTCACCATCTGCAGTAGTTTTGGAGCCCAAGAAAATAAAGTCTCTCACTATTTCCATTATTTCCCCATCTATTTGCCATGAAGTAATGGGACCAGATGCCATAATCTTAGTTTTCTGAATGTTGAGTTTTAAGCCAACTTTTTCACTCTCCTCTTTCACTTTCATGAAAAGGCTCTTTAGTCTTTTTCGCTTTCTGCCATAAGGGTGGTATCATCTGCATATCTGAGGTTATTGATATTTCTCCCAGAAATCTTGATTCCAGTTTGTGCTTCATCCAGCCCAGCATTTGGCAAGATGTACTCTGCATAGAAATTAAATAAGCAGGGTGACAATATACATCCTTGATGTACTCCTTTCTCACTTTGGTGCCAGTCCATTTTTCCCTGTATGTTTCTAACTGTTGCTTTTTGAACTGCATACAGGTTTCTCAGGAGGGGGATAAGGTGGTCTGGTATTCTCATCTCTTTAAAAATTTTCCACAGTTTGGAACATACATACAGTATGTAACCTTTTTAAGACTGGCTTCTCTCACTCAGCAGTTCTCTGGAGATTTATCCACATTGTGATATGTTCATTCTTTATTATTGCCAAGTCCTTTATATGGATTTACCACAGTTTGTTTATCCACTGACTTGTTAATGGTCATTTGGATTGCTTCCAGTTTTGGGCAGTTATGAACAGAATCTCAAGAAATATTCCGTGGAGAGTTTAGTGTGAATACCAATTTTCTTTAGAGTAAATACCCAGGGGTGGGATTGCTGTATCATTATGATAAACTTTATGGTTAATTTTGTAACAAATGGCCAAATCATTTGCCAGTATATATGATTTTTGTATCCCCATGAGCAGTATATTAGAGATGTAGTTTCTTGCATCCTCATCAACTCTTGGTATTGTTGTTTTTTATTTAGGTGTTATAATTGGTATGTGGTGGTATCTTGTCATTGTTTCAATTTGCATTTCCCTAATGGCTAATGATGTTTAACATCTCCATTTGTATATGATCAGTTTCTGTGTATGTTTTAAAATTGGATTATTTGTTTTCTTACTGTTGAGCTTTGAGAGTTCTTTATACGTTATGAACATGTCTTGTTGGCTGTGTGATTTGCATACATCTTCTTCATGTTTGCAGCTTTTCTTTTTCTTTTTAAAATAATTAATTTTAATTGAAGGCTAATTACTTTACAATATTGTAGTGATTTTTGCCATACATTGACATGAATCAGGCATGTGTTCCCCCATCCTGAACGCCCCTCCCGCCTCCCTCCCCATCCCATACCTCAGGGTCATCCCAGTGCACCAGCCCTGAGCGCCCTGTCTCATTCATCGAACCTGGACTGGTGATCTGTTTTATGTATGGTAATATACATGTTTCAATGCCGTTCTCCAAAATCATCCCACCCTCGCCTTCTCTCACACAGTCCAAAAGTCTGTTCTTTACATCTGTGTCTCTTTTGCTGTCTTGCGTATAGGGTCATCATTGCCATCTTTCTAAATTCCATATATATGTGTTAATATACTGTATTGGTGTTTTTCTTTCTGACTTACTTCATTCTGTATAATAGGCTCCAGTTTCATCCACCTCATTAGAACTGATTCAAATGCATTCTTTTTAATGGCTGAGTAATATTCCGTTGTGTATATGTACCACAGCTTTCTTATCCATTCATCTGCTGATGGACATCTAGGTTGCTTCCATGTCCTGGCTACTGTAAACAGTGCTGCGATGAACATTGGGGTACACATGTCTCTTTCAATTCCGGTTTCCTCAGTGTGTATGCCCAGCAGTGGGATTTCTGTGTTACATGGGGTTTCTATTTCCAGTTTTTTAAGGAATCTCCACACTATTCTCCATAGTGACTTTACTAGTCTACATTCCCACCAACAGTGTCAGATGGTTCCCTTTTCTCCACACCCTCTCCAGCATTTATTGTTTGTAGACTTTTGGATAGCAGCCATTCTGACCGGCATGAGATGGTACCTCATTGTGGTTTTGATTTGCATTTCTCTGATAATGAGTGATATTGATCATATTTTCATGTGTTTGTTAGCCATCTGTATGTCTTCTTTGGAGAAATGTCTGTTTAGTTCTTTGGCCCATTTTTTGATTGGGTCATTTATTTTTCTGGAATTGAGCTGCATGAGCTGCTTGTATATTTTTGAGATTAATCCTTTATCAGTTGCTTCATTTGCTATTATTTTCTCCCATTCTGAAGGCTGTCTTTTCACCTTGCTTATAGTCTCATTCGTTGTGCAAAAAGCTTTTAAGTTTAATTGGGTCCCATTTGTTTATTTTTGCTTTTATTTCCATTACACTGGGAGGTGGTAAATATCATAAAGTCCATTTTGTCCTTTTTTTCTATTATAAATCATGCTTTTGGTATCATATCTAAGGATAATTTATAATAAAGCAGGTATTGCTTATTAATAGTGTTCCTGAATTATTTATTTTAATAAGAACTTTATGGAAACATATTTTGCATATAATTAACCCTTTTAAAGTTTACAAATCAGTCATGATTTAAATAAATTTACCAAGTTCTGCAACAATTGCCATGAATATTTTAGAACATTTTCATCACTCCAAGAGACTCTTTCATTCACATATACTGTTAATCTCTGCTATCCCTAAGACTGCTCCAGAGAACCACTAGTCTACTAGTGGTTTTTCTGGCACAATTTTTTATTTTCAAAAATTTAAATTTAAAAATTGTGGTTAAAAAATCATAACATACAATTTATTATTTTACCATTTCTGGTGGTGGTTTAGTTGGTAAGTTGTGTTTGACTCTTGCCACGCTATGGACTGTAGTCTGCCAGGCTTTTCTGTCCATGAGAATACTGGAGTGACCTGCCATTTCTTTCTCCAAGAGATCTTCCTGACCCAGGGATCAAACCCTTGTCTCCTGCATTGGCAAGTGGATTCTTTGTCACTGAGCCACCAGGGAAGCATTACCATTTCTAGTAGTGTTAAATATTTTCTGAAAATATTTTTCACATTGTGTGTAACTAATCTCTGGAATGTTTTCATCTTGTAAATCTGAAATTCTATACCCAGTAAAGAACATTTCCCCATTTTTCTCTCCTCCAGCCCCTGCTAACCACCATTCTACTGTTTCCATAAATTTGACTACTGCTTTGAGTTCAGTTGCTCAGTCATGTCCGACTCTTTGTGACCTTATGGACTGCAGCACACCAGGCCTCCCCATCCATCACCAACTTCCGGAGTTTACTCAAACTCATCTCCATTGAGTCAGTGATGCCATCCAACCATCTCATCCTCTCTTGTCCCCTTCTCCTCCCACCTTCCATCTTTTCCAGCATCAGGGGCTTTTCCAGTGAGTCAGTTCTTTGCATCAGGTAGCCAAAGTATTGGAGTTGCAGCTTCAACATCAGTCTTTCCAATGAATATTCAGGACTGATTTCCTTTAGGCTGAACTGGTTGGATCTCTTTGCAGTCCAAGGGACTCTCAAGAGTCTTCTCCAACACTACAGTTCAAAAACATCAATTCTTCGGCACTCATCTTTCTTTATGGTCCAACTCTCACATCCATACATGACTACTGGAAAAACCATAGCTTTTACTAGACAGACCTTTGTTGGCAAAATAATGTCTCTCCTTTTTAATACTCTTTTTTTTTCTGCTTTTGACTACTGTAGATATCTCATATAAGTGTAATCATACAGTATGTGTCTTTTTGTCTGACTTGATTTAGCATAATACCATCAAAGTTCATCTATATTGTAGCATATGTCAGACTTTTCTTCCTTTTTAAGGCTGAATAATATTATATGTGTATACCAAATTTGCTTATCCATTTTTTTGTTGATGGTCACTTTGGTTGCATCACTCTTTGGGTACTGTGAATAATACTGTTAGGAACCTGGGTTTACAAATATCTAATACAGCACCATTTTGTTTTCTCAAAAAGACTATTTTCTCCATTAGATAGCATTTTCACCTTTGCTAAAAATCAGTTTACTATATGCATTTGGATCTAATTCTGCCCTGTCTGTTCTATTCCATTGATCTATTTGTTGACAATCTTGATTGCTACAGTGTTACAGTACTTTTAAAATTTGGGTTGTGTGAGACTTCCAACTTTGTTCTTTATTCAGAATATTTTTTGCCCCTTTTTTTCCTTTCCACATAAATTTTTAAATCAATTTGTCAGTACCTACAAAATTTCTAAAGAGATTGCATTAAATTTATTATGTAAAAGAGGACTAACATCTAAATTGTATTGAGTCTTTGAATCCATGAGAGCACTATGTCTCTCCATTTATTTAGGCCTTTGTTGATTTTTTTTCATCAGAATTTTGTCATTTTCAGCATAAATATCCTGTATATATTTTATTGGGTTTGTATTTAAAGTGTCTTATGTTCTGGAGGTGTTTTAATTGATGTTAAAGTTTTTTGGGTGGGAGGGAATTTCAGTTTCCAATTTTACATTGCTAATATATACAAATGTTGATTTTTGTGTATTGTCTTTTTATTTTACAATATTAAACTTACAGATTCATAGTAGGAAGTTTTTTTGTGGTTATTTGTTTTTAGATTATTTACCATTTTCTACTTCGGCAGCAAGTTAGCAAATAAGGATCATTTAATTTCTTCTTTTCTAATTAATATGCATTTTATTTATTTTCCTTATTGCACTAAGAATAGTGATACTAGAGGAAATGCATTTAGTCTCTCTCCATTAGGTACAATGTTAGCTATAGATTTTATGGATGCCCTTTATCAAGTTGAAGAAATTTCCTTCTGTTCCTAATTTGCTGAGTTTTTAAATCATGTATTAATACTGAGTTTTGTCAAGTGCTTTTTCTGTACGCATTGATATAATAATGTGATTTTCTTTTTTTTAAATCATTTAATATGTTGGATTGCATTGATTAATTGAGAATATTGAAACAGAGTTGCATTCCTGGTATAAACCCCGTTTGGTTATATGGTATTATTTTTAACTATGGCTTGATTCAGTTTACTAATACTTTGTGGATTTTTACATGAATCATGAGGGGTATTAGTCTATAGTTTTACTTTCTTGTACTATTATCTGGTTTTGATATCAGGTTACTGTTGCCTCATAAAATGAGTTGGGAAGCATTACTTCCTCCTCTGTTTTCTGTAGAAAGGTTATGTAGATTGACACTATTTCTTTAACTGTTTGTTAGAATTTGCCAGTGAAATCTTCTGGGCCTAGAGAAACCATTTTTGGACAAGTTTTAAAACTATATAATCATTTTATTTAATTATATGGCTGTTTAGATTTCTCTCTTTTCTTGAGTGAGTTTTGACAGTTTGTAATTTTTGAGGACTTGGTTTATTTTATCCAAGATGACAAATTTAGGTACATAAAGTTGTTTGTAGCTTTGTTATACTTTCAGTGTTTGTAAAAGTGTTAATTGGTCAATTGTGTCTGAGTATTTGTGACCCCATGGTCTGTAGCCCACCAGGCTTCTCTGTGCATGGAATTCTCCAGGCAAGAATACTAGAGTGGGTTGTCATTCCCTTCTCCAGAGGATCTTCCTGATCCAGGGATTGATCCCAGGTCTCCTGGATTGCAGGAAGATTCTTTACTGTCTGAGCCACCAGGGAAGCCCATTAATGTTTGTGAGACCTATAGTATTAGCCCCTCTTTTACTTTTGATATGAGTATTTATGTTCTTTTTTTTCTTTTTTACTGTTAGTCTTGCTGGAGGTTTATCAGTTCTACTGATCTTTACGTTATCATCAAAAAATGACCTAGGAATTAATCCAATGAAAGATGATCAAATATTCTAGATTTTGGAAAGGATATATATATATCCATATCTATATATATAGATATGGATATATATATGTATATAGAGATATGTAGATTTTGGAAAGGATATATAGAGAGGAAGGCATAATATATTTATGGTTTTGAAGTCTCAGTTTTTTAAAGACAGGAATAGAAAGTGCCTTTCATGCATGAAGAGTGGTCATTCTTTATTGCCTCTATCTGCTGCTGCTGCTGCTAAGTCGCTTCAGTCATGTCTGACTCTGTGCGACCCCATAGATGGCAGCCCACTAGGTTCACCCATCCCTGGGATTCTCCAGGCAAGAACACTGGAGTGGGTTGCCATTTCCTTCTCCAATGTGTGAAAGTGAAAAGTGAAGTCACTCAGTCGTGCCTGATTCTTAGTGACCCCATGGACTGCAGCCTACCAGGCTCCTCCGTCCATGGGATTTTCTAGGCAAGAGTATTGGAGTGGCTTGCCATTGCCTTCTCCGATTGCCTCTATCTAGGGTGGCCCTAATTTCAAGAGGAGCCCCCTCTACACCCTGGGGAGAGCTGCACTTTGATCCATTGCTTGGTCATCCTGGGATTATTTTTATGAGCTCTCAATTGTGTTATCTCCAAACTGTGCCCCTGATTGTTAGGTACCTTTGGCTAGTCCTTTTGGACCTTTGTTTCTTAATTTATAAGAAAGCTATACTCAAATGTCAAAGTTATCTTCCAAGACAAAATGTCATAGAATCTTGGACTCTCTTTTAATGGAATCTAAGTCATAATGGAATCCAGCAAAGAAAGAATGCAGAACACTGAACCCAGCATTTCATCTGAGAGCTTTGCAGGAAAAGCTGCCCCATCTCTTTCCTGCTCAACCTCCTCTTTATCATACTTATCCCTCTGCCTTAGCTCAGCTTTCGGTTCCCTCCCTCCCTTCTGTTCTGCCTCTTGTCCCTATTACTTCCCTGTCTCTTCATCCTGTGCCTGCCTTAGTCACCAGTTACTTAGACCTACCTGGTCCTATTCCTACCTCATGCCCAGACCATCTCCCTCCATTTACCAGGTTTTCCCCTTCCCACCTCCCTGCCTGTATCACCATTACCCAAGAGAAACATTAGTTACTGGAAACCAGCGGTAATGTCCACAAATACTCATAGCAACATTTAATATAGTAGTAATAAACTGGAGGTTACCCAAATCCTCATCAACAGGAGAATGGGTAAATTGTGATATATTGACATGATGGAAAATTATAAAGCTTTGAAAGTCAATGAACTACAGCATGCAATGTCCTGGATAAATCTTAATAGCATAAGTTGGAGTAAAAGATGCAAGTTCCCAAAGGTACTCTGTACAGTATCATTCCCCTTTGTATAACATACACATCCAAGCAAAATCAAATATCATATAGCTTAGGTGAATTACACACAAACATACACATACATGAGATAAAATTAAAGAAAAAACTAAACTCTGTAAACATAATCATAAAATTTAGGATGGTGATTATCTCTGAGGCTGAGATAGGAGAATGGGATGGGGAGGAGTAGGTTAGTGTAGGCTATTGGCAATGTTCTAGTTCCTAAATTGGTTTAATGGGGTCGATAGCTTATAATATTATTAAAATAATAAGTAAATAAAAGAGTACCATGCATGGACCAATCATGATAGTGTGTTGTGATTGACGACACATTTTTGTGCACCTGATATAATCCAAACAAATGAAGCCCAAACTAGTGGGATCAAACAATAAGTACATTTCTGTAGAATATTTCCACTAGGTTGTTGGCTGGTGAAAAAAATGTAGAATTAACCATTCTCCACATATTTTATTTGAGCTTTGAAAAAAAATCCATGGAAAGCTACTAAAAAATTAGTAACTACTAAAAAAAAGAAGCTACTAAAAAAAGTAGTAACTACAGAGAAATGAAGTTAAAGTGTACACTGCTATTTTGATTGGATAGTGGCTAAAATAGACATGATAACAGGTAGGCAATGTAAATGCTTTGAGAACCGTACAGGACCACCCTTTGTAAAGCAATGACTGGCTGTGTAAATGGAATGGTGTATTAAGTACTTAAGTGCCCATAGCTACTCTGGCTTAGGGAAGGAGAAACTGTGGAATTCCAACTTACTCAGTATATATTTTAAAAATTCTCTTGTTTCTCTGAAAAGTCTTTTTCTGCTATGTAGGCAGGCACTAAAAATTAACCCAAATATTTAATTTGGGATGGAAACACAGCTGAGTTCCAGCTTTTTGCCTGAGAATGTAACTTCAACATTTTTATGAAAGCTAAATGGTACAACCATATATTCATGGAGGATGGTTTGAAAGATACACAGTTCTTCAGGATCAGTCCTAGAATATCTGGAGGTCCATCCGCATCAGCTGAGAACGTAGGGAAAAAAAAAATGGAGACTCTCAGGACCCATTCCAAACCTACAGTATCAGAATCTGCATTTTAACAGGAATTCCTGGGTGCTTTATATGCACATTAAAGTTTGAAAAGCAGTGGTTTAGAGCAGATAACCTTATCTGAAGCTCAACAGGAGCTGGTCTTCAGGAAGTCTGTTTACTCACTGAAATTTTATGCCAAATTTTGAGTTTCTCTGAATAAATATTTTTCTGGGCTTTGCTGTATGTTTTACTCCTGGATCAGACCAGATCGTTGGAAAGCTGTGCACTTAGTTCCCAAGCTTTGGCTAATTGTTTCACACAGCATGCTTTAGTTTTCTCTCTCATTTATTTGCATTGAAGACCACTGTGAAAAGCAGCTGTTGAAATTCATTGCATTTACTGCTGGATACTACTGAGAATATTATACACTACAGAAGTGATTCCAAGGCCTGATTACACAAAAGAATCATCTGAGACATTTGTAAACTACTGATCTGAAGTACTGCCTGGGAATATGTATTGTTAACAGTTACTCATGGTGATTTTGATGTAACAAGTCCATGGAATAGGGGTTTGGGAAGATTTACTACACTATCTAGTGTCTCTTTATTAAAATATGCTGTTTTTTTTCCCTGTCTTTAGTAGCAGGGAAAGCCTTTATGTCTTCTGGGTAACTGATAAGCAGTTGTCTTATATTTATAACATGTATCCCTCATTAAGTTACCAAATCCACATTTGTGACCTACTTTTGACAATTATAAAGCCTTCTGTTATACATTTTGGTATTTGTAAAGGTTTTGTGTTACCATTGCCTTCATTTTACTTTGTTTCCAAGCTGAGATGATATAATTGCTGTTAAAGATGAGAAATGTGATGCTTTTGTTAATTTTGTTTTGTTAGTCTTTTGTGGGGGAAATTACATATTAGGTTGTTGGAAGTAGTAAAAGAAATCACAGATTTTTTATTACTACTGTATGGATTCCTGGGTGTCAGGAGTCCTCAGATATGAACCACTGCCTTAAAACAGATATTCTAAATTCAGGAGATATGCTGCATTTTAAAATCGAACAGTTGGGCTAGGCATTAGGAGATTTCTATTTTAGTTATAATTGTGCCAGTAATGAATTCTATGACCTTGTTCAAGACAAATATTTTTTTTGTTGGCCTCTATTCTCTCATTTTCAAAATGGGCACAGCAAGTCCCTTTCACCTTATAGGATTAGATGATAATCACATGATGAACATTGACTGAGGACATTCTTTGTGCTAGACACTTTTCATAGACATACATGTATTACTTCATTTAATTCTGGAAATAACCCAGTGAGGCAAATATTGTTTTGCCCAGTTTACAAATGACAAAATTAAGCTAAGTGAGGTTCCATAATTTACGATTATACACCTGAAGTGAAACTTGATGTTTTTGACTTCATAGCCTATATTTGTAATCACTTAGTCTATATGATTTAGTATGGATCATCGTATTGCAGTAGGAAACTGAATCTTATGGCTTAAAATCACAAAACTTCTTTCCTTGTTTTTGCTACATAGTTTTGGTTGCATGTCATCATCATTGCAGGACCCAGGTTGACAGAATATCTGTCATCTCTAGGACTGTTGGTCATCTCAACAGAGGGAAAGAGTATATGATGTAATATGCACTGACTCTTAAAGCATGCACCCAGAAGTGACACATACCATTTTCACTTGTGCATTGTTGACCAAAACTAGTTAGATGGCTGTGTGTGTAAGGCAAGCAATCTGGTTATGTGCTAAAAGGTGGAAAAGAAGAGAAATATAAACATTTGGTGAGCAGTAATTCCACCACATTTTTCAAATGTATTTACTGATATAAAACAATTAGTATTATGACTCTGACTACTGTTCTTACCTAAGAAGCAATGAGGTGGGTTTATGTTTACATTGTTTGAAACACACTCTTCAATAAGTCACAGTATAAAGCCTGATTATATACTATAATTAAAAATAATAGGGGAGGCGGTCTTAAGATGGCAGAGGATAGGATGGGAGACCACTTTCTCCCCCACAAATTCATCAAAAGAACATTTTAATGCTGAGCAAATTCCACAAAACAACTTCTGAATGCTGGCAGAGGACATCAGCAACCCAGAAAGGCAGCCCATTGTCTTCAAAAGGAGATGGAAAAGTCTTGAGGCTACTGTAAGAATAAGACTGAAAACCAGAGGCAGGAGGCTTAAGTCCAAATCCTGAGAACACCAGAGAACTCCTGACTCCAGGGAACACTAATCGATAGCAGCTCATCAAACACCTCCATACCTACACTGAAACCAAGCACCACCCAAGAGCCAACAAGTTCCAGAGAAAGACATGCCATGCAAATTCTCCAGCAACACAGGAACATAGCCATGAGCTTCAATATACAGGCTGCCCAAAGTCACACCAAACCCACTGACATCTCAAAACTCATTACTGGACACTTCACTGCACTCCAGAGAGAAGAAATCCAGCTCCACCAACCAGAACACCAACACAAGCTTCCCTGATCAGGGAACCTTGACAAGTCACCTGTCCAACCCCACACACAGCGAGGAAACTACATAATAAAGAAAACTCCACAAACTGCCAGAATACGGAAAGGCCACCCCAAACACAGCAATATAAACAAGATGAAAAGGCAGAGGAATACCCAGCAGGTAAAGGAACAGGATAAATGCCCACCAAACCAAACAAAAGAGGAAGAGATAGGGAATCTACCTGATAAAGAATTACAAATAATGATAGTGAAAATAATCCATGATGTTGAAAACAAAATGGAGTTACAATAAATAGCCTGGAGACAAAGATCGAGAAGATGCAAGAAATGTTTAACAAGAACCTAGAAGAAATAAAAAAGAGTCAGTATATAATGAATAATGCAATAAATGAGATCAAAAACACTCTGGAGGGAACCAACAGTAGAATAACAGAGACAGAAGATAGGATAAGTGAGGTAGAAGATAGAATGGTAGAAATAAATGAAACAGAGAAGAAAAAAGAAGTAAAAGAAATGAGGACATTCTCAGAGACCTCTGGGACAATGTTAAATTCCCCAACATTTGAATCATAGGAGTGCCAGAAGAAGAAGACAAAAAGAGAGACCATGAGAAAATACTTGAGGAGATAATAGTTGAAAACTTCCCTAAAATGGGAAGGAAATAGTCAACCAAGTCCAAGAAACCCAGGGAGTCCAAAACAGGATAAACCCAAGGTGAAACACGCCAAGACACATACTAATCAAATTAACAGAGATCAAACAAAAAGAACAAATATTAAAAGCAGCAAGGGAGAAACAACAAATAACACACAAGTGGATTCCCATAAGGATAACAGGTAATCTTTCGATAGAAACTCTTCAGGCCAGAAGGGAGTGGCAGGACATACTTAAAGTGATGAAAGAAAAAAATCTACAGCCCAGATTACTATACCCAGCAAGCATCTCATTCAAATATGTAGGAGAAATCAAAAGCTTTACAGACAAACAAAAGTTGAGAGAATTCAGCATCACCAAACCAGCTCTTCAACAAATGCTAAAAGATCTTCTCTAGACAGGAAACACAGAAAGGGTGTATAAACTTGAACCCAAAACAATAAAGTAGATGGCAACAGGATCATACTTATCAATAATTACCTTAAATGTAAATAGATTGAAAAGCCCAATCAAAAGACAAAGACTGGCTGAATGGATACAAAAATAAGACCCCTGTATATGTTGTCTACAAGAGACCCACCTCAAAACAAGGGACACATACAGACTGAAAGTGAAGGGCTGGAAAAAGATATGCCACGCACATAGAGACCAAAAGGAAGCAGGAGTAGCAATACTCATATCAGATAAAATAGACTTTAAAAAAAAGGCTGTGAAAAGAGACAAAGAAGGAAACTACATAATGATCAAAGGATCAAATCAAGAAGAAGATATAGTGATTATAAATATATGTGCACTCAACATAGGAGCACTGCAATATGTAAGACGAATGCTAACAAGTATGAAAGGGGAAATTAACAATAGCACAATAATAGTGGGAGACTTTAATACCCCACTCACACCTATGGATAGATCAACTAAACAGAAAATTAGCAAGGAAACACAAACTTTAAATGATCCAATGGACCAGTTAGAGCTAATTGATATCTATAGGACATTTCACCCCAAAACAATGAATTTCACCTTTTTCTCAAGTGCACATGGAAACTTCTCCAGGATAGATCACATCCTGGGCCATAAATCTAGCCTTGGTAAATTCAAAAAAATCGAAATCATTCAAAGCATCTTTTCTGACCACAATGCAGTAAGACTAGATCTCAATTACAGGAGAAAAACTATTAAAAATTCCAACATATGGAGGCTGAACAACATGCTGCTGAATAACCAACACATCACAGAAGAAATAAAAAAAGAAATCAAATTATGCATAGAAACGAATGAAAATGAAAACACAACAACCCAAAACCTATGGGACACTGTAAAAGCAGTGGTAAGGGGAAGGTTCATAGCAGTACAGGCTTACCTCAAGAAGCAAGGAAAAAGTCAAATAAATAACCTAACTCTACACCTAAAGCAACTAGAAAAGGAAGAAATGAAGAACCCCAGGGTGAGTAGAAGGAAAGAAATCTTAAAAATTAGGGCAGAAATAAATGCACAAGAAGCAAAAGTGACCATCGCAAAAATCAACAAAGCCAAAAGGTGGTTCTTTGAGAAGATAAATAAAATTTACAAACCATTAGCCAGACTCATCAAGAAACAAAGTGAGAAAAATCAGATCAACAAAAATGGAGAGATCACAACAGACAACACAGAAATACGAAGGATCATAAGAGACTACTATCAGCAACTATATGCCAATAAAATGGACAACTTGGAAGAAACAGACAAATTCTTAGAAAAGTACAACTTTCCAAAACTGAACCAGGAAGAAATATAAAATCTTAACAGACCCATCACAAACACTGAAATTGAAACTGTAATCAGAAATCTTTCAGCAAACAAAAGCCCAGGACCAGATGGCTTCACAGCTGAATTCTACCAAAAATTTAGAGAAGAGCTAACACCTATCCTACTAAAACTCTTCCAGAAAATTGCAGAGGAAGGTAAACTTCCAAACTCATTCTATGAGGCCACCATCACCCTAATACCAAAACCTGACAAAGATGCCACAAAAAAAAAAAAAAGAAAACTACAGGCCAATATCACTGATGAACACAGATGCAAAAATCCTCAACAAAATTCTAGCAAAGAGAATCCAACCAAATATTAAAAAGATCATACATCATGACCAAGTGGCCTTTATCCCAGGGATGCAAGGATTCTTCAATATCTGCAAATCAATGTAATATACCACATTAACAAATTGAAAAATAAAAGCCATGTGATTATCTCAATAGGTGCAGAGAAAGCCTTCGACAAAATTCAACATCCATTTATGATCAAAACCCTCCAGAAGGCAGGAATAGAAGGAACATACCTCCACATAATAAAAGCTATATATGACAAATCCACAGCAAACATTATCCTCAATGGTGAAAAATTGAAAACATTTCCCCTAAATTCAGGAACAAGACAAGGGTGCCCACTCTCACTACTACTATTCAACATAGTTTTGGAAGTTTTGGCCACAGCAGTCAGAGGAGAAAAAGAAATAAAAGGAATCCAGATTTGAAAAGAAGAAGTAAAACTCTCACTGTTTGCAAATGACATGATCCTCTACATAGAAAACCTTAAAGACTCCACTGGAAAATTACTAGAGCAAATCAATGAATATAGTAGAGTTGCAGGATATAAAATCAACACACAGAAATCCCTTGCATCCCTATAAATGAGAAAATAGAGAAATTAAGGAAACAATTCCATTCAACGTTGCAATGAAAAGAATAAAATACTTAAGAATAAATCTACCTAAAGAACAAAAGACCTATATATAGAAAACTATAAAACACTGGTGAAAGAAATCAAAGAGGACACAAATAGATGGAGAAATATACCGTGTTCATGGATCAGAAGCATCAATATAGTGAAAATGAGTATACAACCCAAAGCAATCTATAGATTCAATGCAATCCCTATCAAGCTACCAACTGTATTTTTCAGAGAACTAGAACAAATAATTTCACAATTTGTATGGAAATACAGAAAACCTCGAATAGCCAAAGCAATCTTGAGGAAGAAGAATGGACCTGGAGGAATCAACCTGCCTGACTTCAGGCTCTACTACAAAGCCACAGTCATCAAGACAGTATGGTACTGGCACAAAGACAGAAATATAGATCAATGGAACAAAATAGAAACCCCAAAGATAAATCCATGCACCTATGGACACCTTATCTTTAACAAAATAGGCAAGAATATTCAATAGAGAAAAGACAATCTCTTTATCAAGTGATGCTGGGAAAACTGGTCAACCAATTGTAATAGAATGAAACTAGGACACTTCCTAACACCATACACAAAAATAAACTCAAAATGGATTCAAGATCTAAGTGTAAGACCAGAAACTATAAAACCTAGAGGAGAACATAGGCAAAACACTCTCCGACATGAATCACAGCAGGATCCTTTGTGACCACCTCCCAGAATATTGGAAATAAAAGCAAAAATAAACAAATAGGACCCCTAATTAAAATAAAAGCTTTTTCACAACAAAGGAAACTATAAGCAAGGTGAAAAGGTAGCCTTCAGAATGGGAGAAAATAATAGCAAATGAAGCAACTGACAAAGAATTAATCTCAAAAATATACAAGCAACTTCTGCAGCTCAATTCCAGAAAAATAAAAGACCCAATCAAAAAATGGGCCAAAGAACTAAACAGACATTTCTCCAAAGAAGACATCCAGATGGCTAACAAACACATGAAAAGATGCTCAACATCACTCATTATCAGAGAAATGCAAATCAAAACCACAGTGAGGTACCATTTCATGCCAGTCAGAATGGCTGCTATCCAAAAATCTACTCATAATAAATGCTGGAGAGGGTGTGGAGAAGAGGGAACCCTCTGACACTGTTGGTGGTAATGCAAACTAGTACAGCCACTATGGAGAACAGTGTGGAGATTCCTCAAAAAACTGTAAATAGAATTGCCATATGACCCAGCAATCCCACTGCTGGGCATACACACCGAGGAAACCAGAATTGAAAGAGACACATGTATGCCAATGTTCATCGCAGCACTGTTTATAATAGCCAGGACCTGGAAGCAACCTGGATGTCCATCAGCAGACAAATGGGCAAGAAAGCTTTGGTACATAACACAATGGAATATTACTTAGCCATTAATAGGAATGCATTTGAATCAGTTCTAGTGAGGTGGATGAAACTGGAGCCTATTATCCAGAGTGAAATAAGCCAGAAAGAAAAGCACCAATACAGTATACTAACTCATATATATGGAATTTAGAAAGATGGTAATGATAACCCTGTATACGAGACAGCAAAAGAGACACAGATGTATAGAACAGTCTTTTGGACTCCGTGGGAGGAGGCGAGGGTGGGATGGTTTGGGAGAATAGCACTGAAACACGTATATTATCATACGTGAAACAAATTGCCAGTCCAGGTTCGAAGCATGATACAGGGTGCTCGGGGCTGGTGCACTGGGATGACCCAGAGGGATGGGATGGGGAGGGTCATGATGGGGAACACATGTACATCCATGGCGGATTCATGTCAATGTATTGCAAAACCGACTCAATATTATAAAGTAATTAGCCTCCAATTAAAATTAGTTTGAAAAAAGGAAAAAAGAAAAAATAATGAATACGTTAGAATTTGAGCTGTTTAAGCTGGGGTTGTTTTTATGTAGCTTTCTTCTTATAGAATGGTATGTTTTTTACCTTCCCAAAATACATTACAAGAAAAATGTAACAGTAGAAGGAATGAAAGCACAACAAATGGGTTATATATTAATTGAAATGAATGCCATGAACATTTAAAGAGGCTTACTATGCCTTTTGGGCCTGGTAATTTGAGAGAAATTTGATGCATGTGATTGTCACAATGCCTAACATAACCATTTATAATTTTCAAAGTGCTCCTCCAAAATTAAATGAACTAATACATGTGAAAAAACTTTCTGTAAACTGTGGTTACTTTTGGCAAAAGTAGCATTATCACCGGAGAAGGCAATGGCAAGCCTTCCAGTACTCTTGCCTAGAAAATCCCATGGATGGAGGAGCCTGGTAGGCTGCAGTCCATGGGATCGCACAGAGTTGGACACGACTGAAGTCACTTAGCAGCAGCAGCAGCATTATCACATGATCTCACTTGATCCTTAAAATTACCTTGTGTTGTTTGTTATTGTTGTTTCCATTGTCTTTATTTATAGCTGAGGAAACTCAGAAGTATTAAACTTCTCTTCATGACTACATGGTTATAAACAGAGGACTTGGGACTAGAACTCCTGTCTGTAACTCCTAGGTCAGAGTGCTGCCTCTCCAGCCAAATTCTTGGATGTAACTTAAATGCAGCCTAGAGAAATTGAAAATGACCCATTTGAAAGAGGCAAAGCTAATTCTCAATTTCCAAAGACATAGCTGGCAGTGTGCACGCAAACATGTTGAGGGAACAGAATCCACTACCTTCTGATAAGGAACTCCTGAAAGGGAGAATCATTCAAAGGCCTGGCATTCATAGTGAGAAAATGGTCTTTCCAAGGGCCCAATTAGATGGTTGGTGGCCTGAAGTATTTTTCAGAATGTCATAGCTCAAGGAAGCTGAGGAAATGTAGTTATGCCTGCCTTGAAGAATTGTGCAAAGTAGGTTAGCTGCATCGCTTCCATTTTCGTGAAAGAGGATACTTTTCTAATTTTAGAATTTTTCAAGAGGTGGGTAGGCTTTTGTGTGAGGGGAAGCTTTTCTCAGTGCTCATTTCCAGAGGTAACTGTGAAATCATTTTATATCCTGTTTGGAAAAGGAAGACAATGTGGTGGAAATGAAAAATGAGTTTGCGTAAAAAGTTATCTTCCCCAGAAGAGACTGCAGAAATAAGGCTCCGCAGCCATACTTATTACTTTTCCCCCTAAGTTATAGAGATGTGTGTTATCAGTTCAATGCAGGTATTGGGCTTCTTTAACTGTAATGTGTCTCCTGATGTTAAACAGTAGCAACTATTTATTTATAAGATCATTCAAGAAGGGACAAAGACTTTTTTTGAGCTCTTAGAGAGTGTTAGGTTTTCCCCAGCTTCTTAATATCTCCACTGTAATTTATTTTGTAAGTTCCAGTTTTCAGATTGTTAAAATGTAGCTTGTAAATGACTTTACTTCATAACTGACTATTCATCTGGTAAAACAGCAAACATTTGAAATGCAAATATCCCCCAAAAGAAAAGGATTTCCACCAAGGTCTGGTGTATTGTGTTGGCTATTCTGTATAGCTTTAAGTAGCTGAGGTTGAATTAAGTCCCAAAAAGTCACTTTTCAAGTTTTGTTTTAAACAAAGAAATTACATGTATTCTTATTATTTTTTAGCCTTTCATTTATTTTCCTTTCAATTTTGAAATGGGATTAATATACAGCACTGTAGAAGTTTAAGGTGCACAGCATAATGATTTGACTTACATCATAAAATGATTATCACACTATATTTAGTGAACATCTATAATTTCATATAGATACAAAATTAAAATTCTTCTTTGTGATGAGAACTCTTAGGATTTACTCTATTAACTTTCATATATAACATACAGCACTGTTAATTATATTTGTCATGTTGTACATTATATCCCTAGTACTTATTTATCTTATAACTGGAAGTTTGTACCTTTTAGCTACCTTCATTACCCCTACCTCCCCAACTCATAGTAACAATTTTCCATGTTTGTTTATTTTTGAAGTATAACACCTACAACATTGTTAGTTCCTGTTAGACAACATATGATTTGATATTTCTATACATTTTAAAATGATCACCACTGTAAGTCTAGTTACAATATGTAAGCATACAAAGATATTACATCGTTACAGTATTTCTCACACTGTACATTTCATACCCATGACTCATTTATTTGTAACTGTAAATTTGTACCTCTTAATCTCCCTCAGCTATTTCTTTCTTCCTGCCAGCTCACTGCTCTGGTAAACACTTCTTTGTTCTCTGTATCTGTAACTTTGCTTCTGTTTTGTTATATGTGTTAATTTGTTTGTTTTGATTTTTTAGATTCCACCTAAATGTGAAATCATACAGTATTTGTCTTCCTCTGTCTGACTTATTTCACTTAGCATAATACCTGTTATATATCTCCATGTTGTTACAAATAACAAGATTTCATCCTTTAAAAAATGTGGCTGTCACCTTCTACTGTGTGTATATGTGTGTGTGTATGTATGCATACACACACCATGTCTTTATCCACTCACATATTGATGGGCACTTAGGTTGCTTTCATATCTTGGCTCTTGGAAATAATGCTGCTGTAGGGGTGCACATATCTTTTTAAATTAGTGTTTTCATTTTCTTTGGATAAATAACCAGAAGTGGAATCGCTAGATCATATAGTAGAGCTCTTTTTAATCTTTTGAGAACTCTCTATACTGCTTTCCATAGTGGCTGTGGCAATTTATATTCCCACCAACCATGCACTAGGATTCCCTTTTCTCCACATCATTGTCAACATTTATTATTTGTTGTCTTTTTTTTTTTTTGGAAGAAGACTAAGAGTTTTTAATTTATTTATTTTTTGTTATTTAAACTTTCTATTTTGTATTGGGGTATAGCCAATTAACAATGTTGTGATAGTTTCAGGTGAACAGTGAAGGGACTCAGCCATACAAATATGCATTCTCCCTCAAACTCCCCCCTCCAATCCAGGCTGCCACATAACACTGAGCAGAGTTCCATGTGCTATCTTTTTAATAGCCCATTCTGACAGGTGGTGAGGTCATTTCTCATTTTGGTTGTGATTTGCATTTCCCTGATGATTAGTGAAGTTGAGCATTTTTTCCTGTTCCTAGTGGCCATCTGTATGTCTCCTTTGGAAAAATATCTATTAAGCTCCTCTGCCCATTTTAAAATCAGATTTTTTTTTTTATGTTGAGTTGTATGATTCCTTTAGTATTTTGGATATTAACCTCTTGTTGGATGTATCATTTGCAAATATCTTCTGTTAGCTACTTATTAAGCAGAGATATATTAATATGTCTTTTGTTATCTGAACATTATTGACTGGAGGCATTTCAATATTCATTTTCAGAACAAATTGTTAGCCATAGGCATTAGTTTCTGCAAAAATCCCCCAGTCATTAATGTGTTTTCATTTTGCTGATAGTTTTCTTCACTGTGTAAAACCTTTTAAGCTTGATGCAGTCTCATTTGTTTTTTGTTTCCTTTGCCTGAGGAGACATGGTCAAAATTTTTACTAAGATTATTGTCAAAGAATATACTGTCTATGTTTTGTCTAAAAGTTTTATGGTGTCAGGTCTTATATTTAAGTCTTTAATCCATTTTTAACTTATTTTTGTGAATGGTGTGAGAGAGTAGTCCAGTTTGATTATTTTGCGTATGCCTGTCCCATTTTCCAAACACCATTTATTGAAGAAGCTGTGTTTTCCCCATGTGTATTCTTGCTATCTTTGTCATAGATTAACAACCCACGTAAGTGTGGATTCATTTCTGGGCTCTGTTTCCTGTTCCATTGTTCTATGCATTCGTTTTTGTGCCAGTCTCAAACTGTTTTAATTACTATAGCTTTGTAATATAGTTTGGAATCAGGGAGCATGATAAGTCCAGTTTTTTTCTTCTTTCTTAAGGTTGTTTGGCTATTCAGGGTATTTTGTGTTTCCATCCAAATTTCTGAATTCTTTCTTCTAGTTCTGTGAAAAATGTCATGGGTATTTTGATAGGGCTTGCATTGAATCTGTAGTTGTGTAGGATAGTACAGTCATTTTAACAATATTAATTCTTCTGATCCAATAACATGGTATATTTTTTCATTTTTGTCATCTTTAATTTCTTTTTTCATTGTTTAATAGTTTTCCTAGTACAAGTCTTTTATTTTCTTAGATTTACTCCCAGGTATTTTATTTTTTATGAGGTTTTAAGTGGGGTTGTTTTGTTAATTTCACTTTCTGGTAGTTCCTTATTAGTGAATAGAAGCACAACATATTTCTGTATATTAATTTTGTATCCTGTAGCTTTATTGAATTAATTGACCATTTCTAGTACTTTTTGGGTAAGTCTTCCTGATTTCCTACGGATAGCATCATGTCATTGGCAAGCAGTGACAGTTTTACTTCCTTTCCACTTTGAATTCCTTTTATTTATTCTCTGACTGCTGTGGCTAGGACTTCTAATACTTTGTAGAATTCAAATGATTAGAGTGGGCAGATGTTGACAAGGATGTCTTGTTCCTTATCTTAGAGGAATTGATTTTAGCTTTTCACTATTGACTATGCTGCTTCTGCTGCTGCTAAGTCACTTCAGTTGTGTCCGACTCTGTGCGACCCCATAGACGGCAGCCCACCAGGCTCCCCCATCTCTGGGCTTCTCCAGGCAAGAACACTGGAGTGGGTTGCCATTTCCTTCTTCAATGCATGAAAGTGAAAAGTGAAAGGGAAGTCATTCAGTCGTATCTGACTCTTAGAGACCCCATGGAATGTAGCCCACCAGGCTCCTCCATCCATGGGATTTTCCAGGCAAGAGTACTGGAGTGGGGTGCCATTGCCTTCTCCGGACTATGATGCTAGCTGTGGATTTATCATATATGGCCTTTATTATGGTCAGGTATGCTCCTTGTATACCCACTTTGTTAAGAGTTTTATTATAAATGTGTATTTCATTTTTTCAATAGCTTTTCCTGCATCTATTGAGATGGTCGTATGATTTTTTTAATTCAATTTGTTAATGTTGTGTATTACATTGATTCAGTCGTGGATGTTGAGCCATTCTTGCTTCCCTGGGATAAATCTGACTTGATCATGGTGTATGACCTTTTTAATGTATTCTTGAATTTGTTTTGCTAATATTTTGTTGAGAATTTTTGCATCTATGTTCATCAGTGATACTGGCATGTAATTTTCTTTTTTTTCATATCTTTGATTTTGGTATTGAGGTGACGGTGGCCTCATAGAATGAGTTCAGAAGCATTCTTTCCATTTGTTTTGAATAGTTTGGAAAAGACTGGTGTTGGCTCTTCCCTAAATGTTTGGTAAAATTTACATGTTTAACTGTCTGGTCCTGGACTTGTGTCTGTGGATATTTTTAAAAAATCAGTGATTCACTTTCATTATTAGTAATTGGTTTGTTCGTATTTTCTATTTTTCTTGATTTGGTCTTGGGAGATTTTCTTTTCTCAGAATTTTTCTCTTTCTGCTTGGCTGTCCATTTTATTGGCACATAATTGTTTGTAGTACTCTGTTGTGAGTCTTTGTATTTCTGTGATGATGGTTGTAACTTCTACTTTTTCACTTTTTATTTTATTGATTTGAGCTCTCTCATTTTTTTTCTTGATGAGTTTAGCTAAATGTTCGTCCACTGTGTTTTTCTTTTCAAAGAACCAGCTCTTAGTTTCATTGATCTTTTCTATTGTTTTTTGCCTTATTTATTTCATTTATTTTTACTCTCATCTTTATGATCTTTTTACAATCTTTGTTTTAAGTTCTGTATTGTCTGATATAGGCATTGCCACCCCAGCTTTCTTTTTATTGCCATTTGCATGGAATATCTTTTTCCATCCTCTTCCTTGCAGTTTGTGTGTGTCTTTAGATCTGCAGTGAGTGACTTATAAACAGAGATAGATGGGTTTTGCTTTTGTGTCCATGCTACCACTCTGTGTCTGTTGATTGTCATTTGGTCCATCTACTTTTAAAGTTGTTATTGATAAGTATTTACTTACTGCCATTTAAAAATCATTTTTGGTTTTTTTATAGCTTGTTTGTGTTCCTTCTTCTTTTGCTCTTTTCCTTTGTGACTTAATGACTAGCTTTAGTGTTGTTTGGATTCCTTTCCCTTTTTTGTGTGTATCTGTTAAAGATTTTTCATTTGTTACCATGAGGTTTATATATAACAATCTTTATATATCTGTGTATCTGTCTATAGTTATCTTTTTATCTCTATATATACATGATTATTTTAAGTTGTTAGTTTAAGTTGAAATGTATTTTAACAACCATTCATTTTTACTTCTACCCCATTTAATGTTTTTGACATATTTTACATCCTTTTGTATTGCATATCCCTTAAGTACTCATTGAGCATATATATGGCTTTACTACTTTTATCTTTTAAACTTCTTATTGCTTTATAAATGGTTGATTTACTGTACTTACTGTATATTTGCCTTTACCAGTGAGATTTTTCCTTATGTGATTTTTCATATTTCTAGTTGTGGCCTTTTCTTTTCAACTTGGAGAAATTCCTTTAACATTTCTTATAAAGCTGGTTTTATGATGTTGAACTCTTAACTTTGGCTTGTCTGTAAAACTTTTGATCTTTCCTTCCAAAATGAATGAAAGCCTTGTTGGGTAGAGTATTCTTGGTAGTAGACTTTTTTCTCCTTTATGACTTTAAATATATTGTGCCACTTCCTTGTGGCCTGCAGTTTTTGCTAAAAAGTGAACTGATAGCCTTATGGTAGTTTTCTTGTACAGAACTTGTTCTTTTTCCTTTGCTGCTTTTAATACTCTTTTTATCTTTTATTTTTGCTGTATCATTACAGCTGGTGTTGGTGTGGTCCTCTTTGGGTTGATCCTTTGTTTTTTGGATCTGGATGTCTGTTTCATTTCCCAGTATAGGGAAGTTTTTCAGCTATTATGCCTTCAAATACATTCTCTGCTCCTTTCTCTCTTCTCCTCCTAAAACCCCTATAATGTAAATGTTAATATGCTTAATGTTGTCTCAGAGGTCTCTTAAACTGTCCTCTTATTTCTCTTTTTTTCTGGTCAGTTTGAGTGATTGCCACTGCTCTGTCTTCCTGTTCACTAATCCATTCCTCTGTATCATCTAATCTACTGTTGATTCTTTCTATGTATATTTTATTTGAGTTATTTTGTTCTTCATATCTGTTCTGCTTTTCTTTATATTTTCCCTTTTAAAAAATTCTAACTTCTCACTCTGTCTTTACATTCTCCCAGGTTCTTTCAGCATCTTTATGACTATTGCTTTAAAGTATTTATCAGTTACATTGCTTATTTCCACTTAGTTGTTCTTCTGGGGTTTCGTTTTATTTCACTGTTTGGAACAAATTCCTCTGTTGTCTTATTTTGCCTACTTCTCTGTTTTTACTTCTATGTATTTGGTAGCTTCATTATGTTTCCCAATCTTGGGGAAGTGGCATTTTGTAGGAAACATCTTATGTGTCTCAGGTGAATATTCCCTTCTCATCACTAGAGCCATATGCTCTTGGGATGCCCTTTACATGGGCTGCATGGGTCTTTCTGTTATGGTGGGCTGACTACTGTTGGTGTACTGGTAGGTGTGGTTGGATCCCAGTGTGGTTGGTTGCTAGGCTTTGCTTTGTGTGGAGGTTGCTGACCATTGGTGGGCCAGGTCAGGTCCTGGCATGGCTAGCCCCATAGCCAGAGGAATCTCAGTCCTGGTGCTGGCCCACTGGTGGGCTGGGCCATAAGACAGCTGGCTACAGAATACTGGTTGGGTCCTAAGGCTACTGCTGGCTGGTGCAGAGCCAGGTGCTAGGTTGGCTGACTGTGGGGGTAGGGGTCCTAGAACTCGTGTCAGCCTGCTTGATAGGTGGGGCTTTGGTGTAGGGGGGGTCCTGCAGCTGATTTTGGCATGCTAATGGGTGGAACTTGGGGCCTAGGGCATCCTGGGTTGGTGGTGGCCTGCTTGTTGGATCTTGACATGACTGGCTATGGGGTCATGGTGGTCCTGGAGCCAGTACCTGCCCACTAGTGGATGAATCTGGGTCCTGAGGCTAATGCCAGCCTACTGATGGGTGGAGCCCAGTCCTGGGATCACCTTCTGCAGGTCCCTGGGAGACCTAAAGTTGCTGTCAGCCTACAGGTGGATGAGGCTAGAGCCCAGGTGTTTCGATGGCAGCTAGCCTGCTGGTGGGTGGGACTGTGCCCCAGCCTCACTAGCTGCTTGGCCTGGTGTGTCCTAAGACTGATGCTGACTGGCTGGTATGCAGGGCTGAGTCCCGGCACTGATAAGCTAGAGGGAACATTTCAAAATGGCCCTTGCCAACACCAGTGTCCTTGTGGTAGGACGAGGTCCCAGAATCATTTCTGCCAGTGTTTATGTCCCCAGGATGTGTCCCAGTTACCATTTGTCTCTATAGGAGATCCTCAAAGAGCAGCATGTGAGACTGTTTTCCTTTCAAATTACTGCTTCTGCCATGGGTCCCAGAGCATGTGAGATAGTTGTGTACACCCTTCAAAGGTAGAGTCTCTATTTACCAAAGTCCTCTGGCTCTTATGAAAGTAAGCTGGGCTTCAGAGCCTTCTGGGGTCTTGTCTTCATGGTGTAGGACCCCTGGGCTGGACAGCCCAGTGTGGGGCTCAGGCCCCTCACTCCTTGGGTTGTAAGTTACAACCTGTGAGTCACCTACTCAGGGGTATAGTTCATGAATATATAACATCTTTTCTCCTCCTACCTGTCTCGGTGTGGTTCCTTCTTTATATCTTTAGTTGTAGAAGACATTTTCTACTCGTCTTGTGGTCTTTCTCATCATCAGTTGCTTTGAATGTCATTGTAATTTTTGTGTGTATGTGGGAGGAGGTGTGCCTAAGGTCTTCTTGCTCAACCATCTTGGCCACCTCATTCTATCAGATTTTTACCATATGATTAAGTGTCTACCAGTGTTAAAAACAAACAGCACAATAACAAAACTTTCTTTTCATCCTCTTTTGTATTAGTTTCCTAGGGTTGTGGTAACAAAGTACCATAAACTGGGTAGCTTAAAACAATAGAAATTTCTCTTAGACTCCTGGAGCCTAGGAGTCCGAAATCTTAATCTCATCAAAGCCATCACCTGAGACTCTACAGAGAACCCTTCCTTGTGTCTTTCTAATTTCTGATGGTGGCTGTTGATCCTTGGTGTTCTTTGATTTGCAGCTGTATCACTGAATCTCTGTGTTTTCTCATGGCATTCTCCCTGTTTGCCTTTATTTTCACATGGTCTTTTATTCCTCTTTAAGGATATCTATCATTGAATTAAGGGCCTACCTCACTCCAGTATGACTTTATCTTAAGTATAGCTGACACTTGAACAACATGGGTTTAAGGCATTGGGGTCCATTTATATAAGATTTTTTTTTTTAAAAACTAAATACTACAGTACTACACAATCTGCAGTTGGTTGAATTCTTAGATGCAACACTGTGGATGGAGAGGAACCATGAATATGAAGGACTGACTATAAGTGGTATATAGATCTTCAACTGCATGGAGGGTTGGTGCCCCTAATCTTTGTGCTGTTCAAGGTTCGACTGTAATTACACCTGCATTGACTTATTTCTAAATATGGTCACATTCTGAGGTGCTGGGGATTAGATTTATCCTTGGACACAAGTCAATCTGTAACACCTTCTAACAATTGCCCTATATCATTCTCCATGTCTTATTTCTACACTTGTTGAATGAATTATCTGTACTCACTGTCTATACTTTTGCTCCTCATTCCACTTAAATAAGTGCCTATTGTCAACACTCCGCTAAAGCTACTTTTACTAGACTCCTTGTACAATTTCCAAGAGAAACTTCTGTTTTTATCTTACTTGCCCTCCTAGAAACATTTGACATTGTCGGCCACTCCCTCCTTAAATCTCTATTCCTGTGACTGAAATCTCTCCTTGCTTACTTCCCACTTCTAGAAACTCTTTCTTGTTGAAGCCTCTTCTATTCATCTCTAAAATGTAGATGTTTTCAGGATTTTCTTCCAGGCCCCCTTCTTGCTACACGTAATTTCTCAATCGTAGCCATTTGATGGCTTAAGTTACAAAATACATGTGGATGATTTTGAAATCTGTAACTTTAGCTCCCATCTCTTCCCTGAGGGTCATACCCATCTTAGGTGCCTCTCCAGTAGGTCAACTTTGATGTCTTACAGGTACTTCAAAGCTAAAATCATCTTCTTTTCACAATGCCTTATATCTCTTTATTTTTTATATTCTAAATATTTCAATCAAGCTGATTTTATTTTGTTCATCTTTATTGAAGTTGGAAATGTGTGTGAGCTCAGTTGTATTTGACTCTATGTGACTCCATGGACTGTAGCCTGCCAGGCTCCTCTGTCCATGGGATTTCCCAGGCTTGAACACTGGAGTGGGTTGCCATTCCCTCCTCCAGGGAATCTTCCTGACCCAGAGATTGAACCCATGTCTCCTGTGTTGCCTGCATTGGCAGGTGGATTCTTTACCACTGTGCCATCTGGGAAACCTCCAAATGATTTTATTTTGCTTTAACAAATGAGGTAGGGCTGCAGTCTTTCTGATATTTCAAACTGTTAACCAACTGACACCAACTTATTTATTGAATAATGTTTCTTCTTCTCACCAACTTGAAATGCAACTTTCAAACTATTTCTACATTTGGTTAGGTCTCTTTCTATTCTGTCTAATCTTGTTCAATGATCTGTGTATCTCTTCCTTATTATCAACAATTTTAATTATTGAAGTCCCATAACATATCTTAATAGAAAATGACTGTACTCATGAACATTTGACCTGTCTTCCCTTTATTCTTTATTCTTCCCTTTATTTTCATTGTCAGTAGAAACTTCTTACATGAATTTCATGAGTGCCACACAGTGCTTACTTTTTTCTTGCTTGCTGTGATTCTAGGACTTGGATGGACAATGAACTGTGAATTCTAATGGGAATCTTGGGGGAAGAAGAGAATGGCTTCTACCAGAGCCTCTGTTCTTTCAATCTAATCAATTAGAAATGCTCTGTGGCTGCTACTCTGGATGGGATGGGAGTTTGCAATTATCATATTCTCAAACAGCAACAACAGCTCTGTAATCCACCAAGCTGCAGCCCCACCTCTCACCTTCAGAAATTTCTAAGAGCAGCAGAAACCCAATTTCACCCTTTGTTGCTACTGCTGCTAAGTCGCTCAGTCATGTCCGACTATGTGTGACCCCATAGATGGCAGCCCACCAGGCTCCCCCGTCCCTGGGATTCTCCAGGCAAGAACACTGGAGTGGGTTGCCATTTCCTTCTCCAATGCATGAAAGTGAAAAGTGAAAGTGAAGTCGCTCAGTCATGTCTGACTCTTCGCGACCCCATGGACTGTAGCCCACCAGGCTCCTCCATCCATGGGATTTTCCAGGCAAGAGTACTGGAGTGGAGTGCCATTTTGTTCCTACTGAGGAGAGTACAAAGACTACTGTAATATAACCTGGAAGTCTTGGGAAACAGGTTGTGTATGTTGAGTGCCATCATGGGGTATTCCTTTTAAAATTTCCTCCATAATTTACTTGCATGGCTGATCATCTTTTGGTCTTTCTTGTATATTCTCTCTTTTTTTTTTTTTTAAAAAAAAAGAGGAATCAACTAAACTAAAAATAATTAAAACATTTTAATGTATATCTAGAATATAGCACTTTCATTTTTTTTCCTGCCACTGAAGAGCAAACCCATCTCTTTGGCCCCAGACTTTGTACTCTCCAAGTCATCCTCTTCATTGTAGCCATTATGATTTGACTCACTTATCTCTGTCTCCAGCCTCGGGTTTTGGCTCAGCTACTGACATACCTAGGACTTCCCAGGTGGTTCAGTGGTAAAGAATCTGCCTGCAGTGCAAGAGGTGCGGATTTGATCCCTGGGTCAAGAAGGTCCCCTGAAGGAGGAAATGGTTACCTACTCCAGTATTCTTGCCTGGAGAATTCCATGGACAGAGGAGCCTGGCATGCTACAGTCCATGGAGTCCCAAAGAGTTGGACATGACCTAGCATACATGCATGCACACACTGATATACCTATACCTATATCTTCTTTTGGATATCCCCAAAGCAGTATCTTTGAAATGGAAGTCATAATCCTCCCTCTGAAACTTCTTTTCTTACAGAATTTGTTCTTTTGGTAAATGACCCCCTGCCTCTAGAAGTATAATAATCTCAGTCAGTTCCTCAACTGCTGAAACAGCTTCCTAACTCTTCTTTTTGCTTCTGCTTCCATTCATCTCCCAATAATTTTCTACCCAGTAGTTGAAAAAACTTTCTAAAATACAAATCTTATCACAGCAAATTCCTGCATAAATCTATTTAATGGCCTCTCATTGCTATATAGGGTTTCCCTGTAGCTCACATGGTAAAGCGTCTGCCTGTAATGAGGGATACCTGGGTTCATTCCCTGGGTTGGGAAGATCCCCTGGAGCAGGAAATGGCAACCCACTCCAGTACTCTTGCCTGGAAAATTCCCTGGATGGAGGACCATGGTAGGCTACAGTTCATGGGGTTGCAAAGAGTTGGACACAACTGAGCGACTTCATTTTCTATTGCTATTAGATTAATGTGAATTATCTCACCATAGCCTGCAAGCCCTGAATAGTCTGCCTACCTCTATATAAGAAGGCTTTTTTCTTTTCCCCCCGTGTCCTGTCCACTGACAGTCATGGATATTTTGCTTTCTAAATACATTCTGAGTGTGTCTATAGGTCTCCATCTCTAGTATCATCCCCCTATTTCAAGTTAACATTTTTTCTTTAGTTCATGGTCATTTTTTAGGTGATTAACTGCTTTTCCTGATTCCATTCTTCTCATATCAATCTATCTCCACACAACAGAGTGATCTGTTGAATATCAATATGCTCTTATAACTGCTCTGCTTTTAACTCCACTTTTACATACAGCATAGAAGGCTATCTTTTTAGTATAACATATAAAACACTCCATGATGTTACTTTATCCCTATAATTTTGAACTATGCCTCAATATTCATACTCCTTGTACTATAGCTTAAATAATAATTATGATTATAATAACTATAATCATCCCCAATATTACTAGCTGTTACTACTACTACTAAGTCACTTCAGTCGTATCCGACTCTGTGTGACCCCATAGACGGAAGCCCACCAGGCTCCCCCATCCCTGGGATTCTCCAGGCAAGAACACTGGAGTGGGTTGCCGTTTCCTTCTCCAATGTGTGAAAGTGAAAGTGAAGTCGCTCAGTCGTGTCCGACCCTTAGCGACCCCACGGACTGCAGCCTACCAGGCTCCTCCATCCATGGGATTTTCCAGGCAAGAGTACTGGAGTGGCTTGCCATTGCCTTCTCCAACTAGCTGTTACCAGTTATTAATATTAACCATCTTCATTATACCAGTACTGTAAAAATCTTTAAATCTCAAAATAATTTCTCTGTTTAGGTATTATAGAACCACTGATCTAGCTTCACTATTAGTTAGGATGTTAGCTATTGGTTTGAGACAAAAATAGTCTTTGTCATGTTATTATCCTATTTAAAGTTTACTAGGAGTCTTTATTCGGAGAAGGCACTGGCAAGCCACTCCAGTACTCTTGCCTAGAAAATCCCATGGGTGGAGGAGCCTGGTAGGCTGAGTCCATGGGGTCACTCAGTCGGACACGACTGAGAGACCTCACTTTCACTTTTCACTTTCATGCATTGGAGAAGGAAATGGCAACCCACTCCAGTGTTCTTGCCTGGAGAATCCCAGGGACGGGGGAACCTGGTGGGCTGCCGTCTTTGGGGTCGCACAGAGTCGGACACGACTGAAGCGACTTAGCAGCAGCAGCAGCAGCAGGAGTCTTTATTAGTAATGTAACAGAATTCAATAAATTACCTTTAACATACATTATGATCATCATATAGATAATTTTTCATTGCTCTGTTGATACAAGATGTATTATGGTTGTAGATTTCTAATATTAAAGGAATTTGAGGAATTAATCCTACTGGGTATCATCATATACTCGTTTGATTGATTAGTATTTTATTAAGCTTTTTAAGATCTATATTTGTAACTAAGATGGATCAATATCTTTTGTATGTGTTTACATGTGTGCATGCATACATATGCTGTCTTTATCAGCTTTGACATCAGAACTATGCTGTTCTCATAAAATGGTAAATTTATTTAATATTCTTTCATTGCTTATTTTATATCTGTCTCCCTCGTTAGATTATAAGTTGCATAAAGGCAGGAATCATGACTAGGGATATTCTTAGTATAGAACATTATAGTCAATATATAAGTATTTAGTGAATGTTTGAATGAATTCTCATGTTACAGATAGGAAGCTGGGACTAGCATGTTTAATCAACTTGCCCTGGGTCATACAGTTAGGAAATGGCAGAGCTGGTCCTAGGAATGTATAAATAGAACCTAATGGTCCAGTTTTGAGTAGAATTATAGTGTACATGGACATGGCTGGGAAATTTGACTTTGTGATTAGAATTTTAAAAATGGCAAAGCACGTTTCAAAGTAGTCCAGTAACTACCTTCTCTTGTCTTGGTTCAGACTTATGGGCACCATTCTCACTCCAGCGTCTATGCAACTTCTTTATTATGCTGCCTCTCAAACTCCTTGAAGTTCCTCATATATGCAGGGTTATTGCATAAATGTTTTATCCAAATGGACAATTCTGAGAATGAAAGGGACTGCCATTTATAACTATGCCTGGATAGATAACAAGAGTAATTGGGAGTGTCTTGGTTACCAGGAGGTTTGGTCTTCCTCCCTATACATACATGATGTGTTGTTTCTCATATCCATACCTTTGCCTATGCTGTGCCCTCTGCCCAAAATGCCATTTCTCTTCTTTGTCTAAGTTCACTATTACTAATCATTGAAATTCTTCCTGCTCTGGGAAGCCTTGTCAGGCTCCTTCTTCCCCTGGACTTCAGTGTTTTATCCTTTTGTGTCTTCAGCATTTTGTGATTATTCCATTCCAAGATTCATCATACTTTCTCATAACTATTTGTTCATTTTCCTGATAGACTGTGAGCTGCCTGAGGGCAGGGACCATATCTTTATTTTCCCTTGGTGCCTGGCAGTGCTCAGCACATTGTAAGCACTCATTAATTATTTGTTGAATATGTGAATGCGTAACTAAGTGAATGAACAGCAAAATCAAAAGATTCTCTCTTTACCAGAGAACTGCTATCTTTTGTGAAGGGAGTAGGGCAGTAAAATATGTTCATGGTTTTCGCTTAACATGCATGACTGAGATCTCTCCACAGTTAGTCCTTTAGGAAACATGAGGGCAGGAGCAGATGGCCTCACCATGCTATGAGGTCTGCAAAAAGGGCCTAAACAATACAACTGTTACTAGTGTGCCACATGGCCTGGAATGCCGCCATCACAGACATCCCTTTGAGGTGAATGCTGTCTCCAGATGGCCACTCCTAAAACTGACACATGTTACCTGAGGGGAGTCGCCCTCTAAATGATCACTATTTCTTCTACCCACTTAGATTTCTCTGGGAATCGGATATCATATGTGGAATGGGTGAATTTGGGTGGCACTTTGGGAGGTCCACTGGATGGAATTTTCATTGTCTGTTACTATTTATACATGTGACTGATGTCTGTCTCCCCGCCAGTACTGTAAGCTCTGTGAAGGCAAAGATAAGGTGTCTTTGTAAACCAAAAGCACCCAGTGTAGTGCCTGACTTCTAGTAGGTGTTCAGTAATATTTACTAAGGATTCTGGCTCATAAACCACTTTGTACATATTTATAGGCCTTGTATCATCTAATCTTATTTATCATCTAATCATATTTACAATATGTAAATATCTAATCATATTTACAAGATGTAAATATTGTTAGGCCTGGCTTTTATGCAGCCTATTTAGAACTGGGGTACATTAAATTTGTGAGTTAAATCTGCCCATCCCAGCATCAAAACCTACCACTGCAGGATCTATGTCACCAACTGGAGCCTAATTTGTTTTGCATCCCCACACTTGGACCTGGTTGTGTGTGTGTGTGTGTGTGTGTGCGCGCACATGCACGTGCGTGTGTGCATGCCATGTCTTAGGACCCCTGATTATTTAAGAAGCCATAGCCTTCCTGCTAACCTGTTCTGTTCTGAACTCAGATAGCCCTGATTCTTTCCAGTTCTCCTCTCCACCTTCTTGGGACTGGGTTATGCTTCTTATATGCTCAGGATTCTGATTGTGGCTCTCAATCACAAGATTGCATTATAATTCTCAGTTTAGAGTATGAGTTTCTTACTGTCAGCCACCTTGTTTTGTTCATTGTTATGCTTCTGGTATACAGGATATTTCTGGGCACAGAGTAGGTTTTCAGTACATTCCCAATGAATGAACGAATGATGGAGCCCTTTCCAGAGAAGGCATACCTGATGTTGGCAGGGAGATGGTCCTGGACAGTAATAGTAATAACCACGATAGTTGCCATTTATTGTTTTGAGTATTCAGTGTCAGGCCTTGTCCTAAGCATGTTAACAATGTTTTTTTTTTTTTCTAATTGACATAACGTTATGATGCAGGTAGTATTACCTCCTTTTTACAGATTATGCAACTGAGGCTCAGAGAGGTTAGCAACATGACTAAGGTCATATAGTTAGTGGTGATAAATCCTTATTGTTGATTCCAGATTCCCATCCTTTCCATTTCATCATAGGATGTACTGCACAGGTAGCAGAGATGTGGCAATTTGGGGGGCACAGAAGGGTTAGGAAGGTGGTACAGGTATTAAAGAGAGGTTCCATTGCCTGACATGTTTGCCAAGTACCAGCTCTGTTGCCCTTTGAATACAAAGTTGTGCTGTACCCAGAAGAGTCAGGCTGTCCATCCCTGAGAATTCTGTGACTCAGTTGGTGCTGAGAGCAAACAGGGCACTGAAGGTGGGCAGCCATCAATTGTCTGTGCTGGGAGGTGGCTGTCTATTGTTCACTGCTGCTCTGTGCAGACTGCTCAGGGTGCTGGAGTTAGGGCTTACAGAGGATTTGAAACCGAGGGAAATAGTTTCATGACTTATGGCTTATCTGTTTGGTTCCCTAAGATAAAACCTTAGATTGATTCATATATGAAATTTGTTCTTCTCTCCTGCTCTCTTTCCCTCTTCTTCCCCTTTCCCCTCTCCCCCCTCCCTCTCTCTCCCTCAGCATCAAATCTGTTGAAAACCTTTTGGGGTAACTTATTCTATTTGGAAGAATTTGAATGGAACATGAACCAAAATACAAAGGTAATTGTGTTAGACTGTTTTATAAAAAAATCCCTGAAACGCAAAAGAAATGCTGAGTTATGGGGAGATAACTCACACACCTGTGCCAACTTTGGCTGATTTAGAGGTGGCAGACATCATGGGTTAGCTGGCAGTTTATAAACATTCTAACTTCTTGCTTTTTACCTAGGATGCTGGGGACTTCATCTGTCTGTAATTCATTTCAAGTGAGATTGAGCCAACCTACTGTGACTGGAAATTGAAGGTTTAGAGTAGTGGGAAACGAAATCCCTCTAGTCCAAGAAGTACCTGGGGTAGTCAATTCATTGACCAGGACCGGTGGTGAGCTTGTCATGTCTTGAATATGTTTTCTAAAATCAGTGGGCATTTGCCTTTTTCAAAGTCACCAGGAAGGAAAACAGTTGAAAATACAGAGGGGTAGGCATGTGGTATTTCAAAGTTTGACTCCTTAACAGGGAAGTAGTTACTTGGTAACAAGTCACTATTGCTATTCTCCTTGTGCATCATTACACCCAACATGTTCCTTGTGATCCAATCAGACTGGCCAGTTTATGATCCACCGACTCATTCTTGCTTTTGTGTCTTTGTTTATGTTGTACTCTTTGCCTGGATGACCTTTCCTATTCCTTTAGAAGTAAGGCTTCACCTTTTTCCATTTCCACTTTTTCCTCTTTATTTTTTTTTTTTACCTCTTCCACCTCCTCTTTTTCTTTTTCCTCCTACCTCTCCTTCTCCTCTGAATAACCACAAAATGCCAATGATAATAAAAACAAGGGCTTGAAATTAATGATTACTTAAAGAATTGCAACAAAATCCCTATACATGTTAAATGGAAGTTCCCTGAATGATCTCTCTTTTGAGAAAAAGTTTTCTTTTATAATCTCATGCAATAAGACTTGGAATAACAATAGTTGAAGACCCAAAATAACTCTCAGGTACTGCTTAAATGATTTCTAACCATTAAGAAGAAGGGATATTCCAGAAGAATGAAGAAGAATTAAATTTGTGTAATGGAAATATACAGATAATGTCTAACTGGTATGCATAGGAACTTGTGGCCACCCTATATAGAATACGTTAAACTGTGCTGTTTTCTTCATTATCTTGATTGAGCCTCACAACCACCCAATGAGGAAAATCCTTTTATCTTCATTTTAAAACAGATGGGGGTATTGAGGTTCAAAAAGTTTAAAGTAACTTGCTTTAAGTTAAGTAGCTAAGAAATAGTGGAGCTTGGATTTGAATTCATGTCAGTATTAGTCCAAAGACCACTTTTACATACTGTCCTGTAGCTCTATCTCATTAAATTCACCTTTAGAACTCTTGTTCAGTAAGTTGGCTAATCATCTGTACTATATAAGCTCGGCCAGAACTGCTGAATCGAAAACTCAAATAAAAATTTGAACCTTGAACAATACAGGTATGAACTGTGCAGATTCACTTAAACACAGATGATTTTTCAATAAATATGTACTACAGAAGTAGCACTACATGATCCATGGTTGGTTGAATCTGTGGATGTGGAACTGCAAGATACAGGGGCTGACTGCAGTTACATGTGGATTTTCAACTGTGATAGGATCTGGATGCCTAACCCCTGCATTGCTCAAGGGTTGACTTTACACTCTTACAATTTATCCTTTAATTGTTTCATGTGAATAAGCTTGACTTTTACCTCTAGACTTAAGCTTTTTAAAAATATGCAGTGCCAAGCATACAATAGGTACATAAGGCATACAATTCAACTTGAAGAGAGAAGCCAAGCTGTGGTTCTAAAAGTAGAGATTCCAGGAGGAAGGAGTTTTTGTTTATTTAAACCCAAAACAACTGAATAGAACCTAGAAACAATCCAAATAACTGTGTGTGGGTTTGTCTGGGAAAAGTTGAGGTGAGGTGAGGGAACTAGATCTAAACAGTGCAAGGGTAATTGGTTGATTTTTCTCTTCATTGACCAGTTGCTGTTGTAGTAACAGGTCTCAAACACATAAGGCACATTGACTAGGTTGGCTGAATCATTCAGTTAATAGCCAATCTGAGAGTAGATAAGACAATACCTAGATAATTCAAGTTGGCTTTATAGATGGGCCGCATTCAACAAGTTGATCAATTCCTGAGAAGTAGATGTTGATGCCAACTCTCTCTTTTCTCTTTAATGTGAGTTATCGATTTAGATGTGCTTTGTCTTCAGCTGGCACTGATGTATAAGATGTTACCTTTAAATTTTTATCTTGCTCACTTCCCTGTAACTTCTTTAAGAAGGCTGAAATGGGGAGGTTTACATATTTGCATTATGAAATCATTTACAAAATTTCTACCCATATTTTGCCTTAAGTATATTAGCTAATATTGAATTTATAAAGTTCCCATTGTTATATGTGTATAAAATATTTATAAATATGTGAATGAAGCTATAATTAAGCTGTAAGCCATAAATCTATTAAGTTCTGATATTGAAACATCCTTTGGTGAAAGCTTTTTGAAGAGAAATTATCACCTGTTATTTATTGGCATTTGTCATTTCGAATTTTGGTCCACTGAGTTCCCATAAAGTAGAGGTTGCCTCTGCCAGGTTTTCCAGCCTCAGCACTATTAATTTTGGGGGCCAGGTAATCCTTTGTTGTAGGGGTCTGTTTTGTCCATTGTCAGATGTTTAGCATTTTTCCTGGATTCTACCTCCTAGATGTCAATAGCATCTCCTCCCCTCTTTATTGATGACAACCAAAAATGTCCCAAGACTTTGCTAAATGTCCCCTGAGAGGCAAAAATTGTTCCAGGTTGAGAGCTACTGCACTATACAGATCTTGAATATTAAAACTACTTACATATTAAAATAATAATAGCAATACTTATATAACACTTGTTTGTGGCCAGGAATAAGTATTATGCACATATAACTCATGTAATACTAACCATTTCTGAAAGAAGTAAGACTCTTTTAAAAAAATTATTTCATTTTAAAATTAATTTTTTTTTGTGGCTATGCTGGGTCTTCATTGTTTTGCTCAGGCTTTCTCTCATTGCCACAAGTGAGGATTATTCTTCATTGTGGTACACGGGCTTCTCATTGAGGTGGCTTCTCTTGCTGTGGAGCATCAGCTCTAGGCATGCAGGCTTCTGTAGTTGCAGCATGAGGGCTCAGTAGTTGTGGCTCATGGGCTCTAGAATGCAGGCTTTAGTTGTGGTGCACAGGCTTAGTTGCTCCGAGGCATGTGGGATCTTCCTGGACCAGGGATCAAACCCATGTCCTCTGCCTTCTTACCCATGGTGCTACCCAGGAAGTCCCAAAAGTAGGACTCTTATTATCTAATTTTAGATATAAGGAAATGGAGGCACAGAGCAGTTAAGTAATTTGTTCAAGATAGTTGTTGTGCCAGGATTTGAATTCAGGCTGGCTGACATCAGAACTCATTGTCTGAAACACTATACTACAACCACAGTTATACCTGTACAATGGAATGGCGAGATAACAGCAATTTTTAGTAGAGACCATATTTGCATTCTTTTCTAGGTATCCACATTGACCATCCAGAGGAATGTTGTGCATGGCCAGCGGTGGGCCTGCCACTGTTGAGGACTTCAGATAAAGGCTAAAGTGTTATAGTTTAAGAATAAGCTGTTTTTACCTAACTTTAAAAAATATGAACATTTATAGATGTCTTCTTGGTCCCTAACCACTTTTGGTTTAATCAATGAATGCTGCTATTTCACAGACTGAATCTGGCACGTGTGCACCGGGAACCATCTTAACGCTGAATCTAGGGTTGAACACTGGTAGTGCATTCTAATTTCAGTAGTTTTGGAAAAAAATAAGTTTAGCTGAGTTTGGTAGGCTCATATTGCCTAGCTCATGATCCCCCGGCCTGACGGGTGAGAGTAGTTCCAAAATTCTACTGTATTCTTGGTGAATAGTATGCAAAAATTGCACATAAGAACCTTGTGTAGTTTGCAGATCAAGGAGAGACTGAAAATGTAAATCAGGACTCGTTTCTTGGCTGAATAACAGGTGATATTGAAAGTCTATAACTTGATCTCTTGCTTTTGACATTGGGTCTGATTATTCTTTTACAGGTAGGAAGCATCAGACACTTGATCAGTCACAGCCTAAAGAAGTACAAATGGCTGGAAAGCCTATATCAGGTAAGACAGTACTATATTTTAATTCATTGCATTTCTTCTTTCCTTCATTCACCATTGATTGAGTCATTATAGCATAGTTATTAAGACTACTGACTCTCAAATCAAATTCTACCTCTGACACTAATTGGTTGTATGATCCTGAGCAAATGACTTAATCTTTCAGAGTCTCAGTTCCCCATTTGTAAAATTGACATGTGAATAGTCTTTACTTCAACTTAATTGCTTTAAGGGTTAAATCAAATAATATATATAAATGTCAATATGTGTATATTGTGTACTTAGTATATGTTACTATATGTGTCTAGTAGGGGAGAGAAAACAAGGACATAAATAACTACAACACAAAGCAAAAAGTGATATGTCATGACAGGAGGCATGATAAAATGCTCCAGTAGTTGAAAAAAGCCTGGGAATCCTTCCGGATGAAGAAACAAGGAAGGAATCATAGAGGAAGTGACAGCTAAGCTGAGCCTTGAAGGAAGAATAGAATTAAGGCACACAGTTGTGAGAACACTATTTCTAGAATTGGCTATAAATACCTACTGGGACTGGACTGCAAATGATGACTCATTCTTTTCTTCTTCATCATCCTAGTGATTTACAACGAGGAAATCCACAATGGTAGCAAAATCCTGCCTACTGCTGTGCCTCTTTATTTTCCATGGAGAACATCATAAGTCGTTATTTTCTGCTGCAGTAATACAGGCACTAGGTTCAAGGTCATATAGTCACCCTTAAATTAGACACAGGTTCATGAACTCTGTGAGCATTCAAGCACCATGTACATTTTTATTAGGCATTTAACCCAACATTATGTAGTACTCAGAGATACAGAAGAAGAATGCCCTTGAAATTACTGTCACAATGGGAAATATGACATAAATATACTAAATAGTATTATAAAATAATGTAGAATTCAGTACTGAGATGTGTGGTGTGGACTCTTAAGAGAAGATCTGAAAAATATTGATCATTGGAACCAGGGGTAACTTTAGAAAGGAGTCTTCATAGAGGGATAAGAACTTGCATTTTAGATTGGGTCAGGAAAGGAGAGCTTTTGAGATGGGGAAATTTATTTAGCAGAGATGGAAATTCATGAATGAATGAATGAAGATAATGTCTTCTTTTTTTTTTTTTTACTTTTTTCTTTTTTAAAAAAATATTTTAATTGGAGGTTAATTACTTTACAATATTGTATTGGTTTTGCCATACATTGACATGAATCCGCCCCAGGTATACATGTGTTCCCCATCTTGAACCCCCCTCCCGCCTCCCTCCCCATCCCATCCCTCTGGGTCATCCCAGTGCACCAGCCCAGAGCATCCTGTATCATGCATCGAACCTGGACTGGCGATTCGTTTCACATATGATAATATACATGTTTCAATGCCATTCTCCCAAATCATCCTACCCTCACCCTCTCCCCCAGAGTCCCAAAGACTGTTCTATACATCTGTGTCTCTTTTGCTGTCTCATATACAGGGTTATCTAATTCATGCCTTAAAATTTCAGTGATGTCTGTATCTCTTAAACTGAGTGATGTGTGCCAAGATGTGTTTGGATCTGCCCTGTCCTAAGGCCCTCCACTCCAGCTGAACTGTAAACCATGCATATAATTGGGGTACTTTCTCAGTCTTCCGCTCTTGCTGATGCTTTCCACCATCCAGAAACTATGCATGCCTGAGCTAAATGAATGTCATGTCATTGACAACAATAATTCTCCATTTCTAGACATTTTGAGAAAATGCATAATATTGACTTATCTCAAAAAGGGGTCTTTCAAAGTCAGCACATTCTCTGACATTCCTCTCCCTTCTCTGTCAGTGTGTGAATCTCACTGATTTCTTAGGAAGGTGCACTGGTTGTCATGGTAAAAACTATGCTAATTGGCTTCCTCTCCTTGACGTTCTGTCAAGCTCACTGCCCCACTGAGGATCTGGAATAGACCACTTAACTTTTTTCTTCCCAGAGAACATATTCTCAGCAAGTCAGGCTACCTCAGCAGAAAATGGAAGGTATTTGAAATGTCCAACACATTATCCAAATATTTCACCCTTCGTGGGGCCAGACATGCACAGTTTCACTTTCACTAGGTATCTTCTTTCCACAGAGAGTGCTGATGGGAACTCAGCTAGAGATTTTTAACTCTGTTAAGTGGATTTTGGGAATTCGTAAAGAATGAAAGTGTGTGGGCAGAACGTTAATATGAGAATGGAGGCCTGAGTCCAGGGTAGGACTGGTCTGAAGCAAACTGTGAAGTAGTTCTCTCTTTTGTTGTTTTCTTGCCCTGTTTTCCCCACTATCAGAAGGATTGAAAGAAGGAAAAAGGAAGGCAGACAAGTCTAGGACCTCCTCCAAGAGGTGTGGTGGCAACTGAACAGGGTTCCTGACTTCGCTTCTCTTCTAGTTTACAAATCCAAGTGTTGCTAACAGTTGTGTCATTTTGCCAGGGTACTTTATTTGCTTGGGAACTTACAGGAAATCTAACTGGTTTTCATGCCTCTGAATGACTTACCATACCACTTATATATTTTATCATTCAAAATTGCTCTTAATGACCATTAGGATAGACATCATCTACATTGTATTTTAGTTTTGTCTTAGGTTTTCTTGGGCAGTAGTGACTCACTGAGAAATACTGAGTATCCTGTGTAGGTCTGTGCTTGTTTACGCAGCTGATTCTTCTTACTTTGGAGTAGCACATGCCTAGGTGGCATGATGTCAGGGGTTCCTGGAAGTCTTTTTCCATCCTCTAAAACACTTTTGTTGCTGTTCAGTTGCTAAGTCATCTCCGACTCTTTGTGACCCCATGAACTGCAACAGCAAGTCTTCCCTGTACTTCAGTGTCTCCCAGAGTTTACTCAAAGTCATTCCCATTGAGTCGGTGATGCTATCTAATCATTTTATCATCTGTCACCCTCTTCTCCCACCCTCAATCTTTCCCAGCATTAGGGTCTTTTCCAATGACTTGGCTCTTTGCATCAGGTGGCCACAGTATTGGAGCTTCAGCACCAGTCCTTCCAATGAATATTCAGGGTTGATTTCCTTGAGGATTGACTGATTTGATTTCCTTGTTGTCCAAGAGACTCTCAAGCATCTTCTCCAGCACCACAGTTCGAAAGCATCCATTCTTCAATTCTCATCCTTCTTTTATGGTCCAACTCTCACATCCGTACATGACTACTGGAAAAACTATAGTTTTGACTATACAGACCTTTGTTGGTAAAGTGATATCTCTGCTTTTTAATATGCTGTCTAGGTTTGTCATAGCTTTCCTTCCAAGAAGCAAGTGTCTTTTAATTTCAGGGTTGTAGTCATCATCCACAGTGATTTTGGATCCCAAGAAAATAAAATCTGTCACTGTTTCCACTTTTCCCCCTTCTATTTGTCATAAAGTGATGGGGCCAAATGCCATGATCTTAGTTTTTTGAATGCTGAGTTTTAAGTCAGCTTTTTCACTCTCCTCTTTCACCTTCATCAAGAGGCTCTTTAGTTTCTCTTTGCTTTCTGCCAATAGAGTGCTATCATCTGCACATCTGAGGTTGTTGATATTTCTCCCAGCAATCTTGATTCCAGCTTGAGCTTCATCCAGCCTGGCATTTCACATAATGTACCCTGTATATAAGTTAAATTAGCAGGGTGACAGTATGCAGTCTTGAAGTACTCCTTTCCCAATTTTAAACCAGTCCACTGTTCCATGTCTACTTTTAACTGTTGCTTCTTGACCTGCATACAGGTTTCTCAGGAGGCAGGTAAGGTAGTCTAGTATTCCCATCTCTTTAAGAATATTCCACAAGTTGTTGTGATCGACACAGTTAAAGACTTTGGCATAGTCAATGAAGCAGAAGTAGATTTTTTTTTCTGGAATTCCCTTGCTTTTTGTATGATCCAACAGATGCTGGCAATTTGATCTCTAGTTCCTCTGCCTTTTCCAAATCCAACTTGTACATCTGGAAGTTCTAGGTTCATATACTGCTGAAGCCTAGCTTGAAGGATTTTGAGAATAACCTTGCTAGCATGTGAAATGAGTGCAATTGTCTGGTAGTTTAAACATTCTTTGGCATTGCCCTTCTTTTGGATTATTATGAAAACTGACCTTGAGGACCTTCTATCCTATACATGGACTTCCCAGGTGAGACTAGTAGTAAAGAATCTGCCTGCCAGTCCAAGAGATGCCAGTTCGATCCCTGGGTCAGGAAGGTCTCCTGAAGGAGGAAATAGCACTCAACTCCAGTATTCTTGCCTGGGAAATTCTGTAGTCAGAGGAGTCTGATGGGCTACAGTCCATGGGGCTGCAGAGAGTCAGACACTGCTGAGTGACTGAGCATGTACATTTTATATATATATATATATATATCTTTAAATCCACTTAAAATTTTTATTTATTTGTTTTTGGCTATGCTGAGTCTTCGTTGCTGTGAGGGGGCTTTCTCTAGTTATCGAGAGCTGGGGCTGCTCTCCAATTATGGTACATGGGCTTCTCATTGTGGTGGCTTCTCCTGTTGGGAAGCACGAGCTCTAGGGTGTGAGGTCTCCAATAGTTGCTGCATGTGGGCTCAGTAGTTGCAGTTCCTGGGCTCTAGAGCACAGGCTCAGTAGTTGTGGCTCTTGGGCTTAGATGCTCTGCAGCATGTGGGATCTTCCCAGACCAGGGATTGAACCCATGTCTCCTGCATTGCAAGGTGGATTCTTAACCATTGGACCACCAGGGCTTTCCAGGTGGAGCTAGTGGTAAAGAACCCACCTGCCAATGTAGGAGACAAAAGAGATGCAGGTTCGATCTCTGGGTCGGGAAGATCCCCTGAAGAAGGAAATGGCAACCCACACCAGTATTCTTGCCTGGAGAATCCCATGGACAGGGAAGCCTGGCGGGCTGCAGTCTGAGGGGTCACAAAGAGTCCAAAGTGACAGAAGCAACTTAGCATACCGAAGGACCAACAGGAAAGCCCCTTTTAACTGTCATTGATCCTCTATACCTCGGTGTGAATGGGTGTCAGAGAGTATGGGGCACTGGCCACCTGAGGGACAACACTGGGAAAGAAAAGTATCTATTGGTTGTTTGAGGCTAGAAAACAACTTGTCTTTTGAACAGTTTTGCTTCAGGCTGATAGTGGGGATAATAAAGATAATTATCATCAACAGGATATGGTGCCCAATTAAGTGCCTAATTGTGCATAATGCTGTACTTAGAGAACTTCAGAGGCCTATTCATTTCTGCTGTGAGCCTAACACACTGTCTCAGAAACTGGGCTGTTGGATGGAAGTGTCAAGTCAGCCAGTGCGAAATGTGTGGTCTGCATCACACAAAGTTAAAGATCAATTCATTTGGGGGAACTAGCGGTCAGTGAGATTAAAAAATATAAAGGGAAATGGAACATGAATATTGTTTGGGCATTATACCATCTCAGATATTTATGTTTGAGCTCTCTTTCCAGCTTTAGAAATAATGTTACAGATTCTTCAGTGAGAAAGTCCTTGTTGGGCATCGGTAACATTGTTCAGAGCGATGGATCACTATTTACTTTTGGAAATGGGTGAAGGTGAAGGCTGGGTGGGTACTCACAGCAAATCATCCCCTGGGAGATGGTTTTGAGTGGCTTTATAGACTAAAAGAGTATAAATATATGCTAAGATTTATTGGGTTCTTACTAAGTTCCAGGTGCTGTGTGAAGCACCCTACATTAATGCTGCTGCTGCTGCTGCTAAGTCACTTCAGTCGTGTCCAACTCTGTGTGACCCCATAGACGGAAGCCCACCAGGCTCTCCTGTCCCTGGGATTCTCCAGGCAAGAACACTGGAGTGGGTTGCCAGCTAGCAACTGCTATATAGATAAGGAAATGGAGAGTCAGAGAGTATAAAGAAGTTGCCCAAAGTCACACAGCTATATTCCCTCTTCCCTTGCCATACACTCATACTATACTAAATTTCTGTGATGTGTTTTTTTCTTATCACTGGGCACCCTCTGCAGAAAGGGGATGCATTTAGTTGAAGGATCCATTTAATTGGATTCTGGTTAATTGAGACTTAGCTCTTTCATTGGAGGTTGCACATGATTTAGCTCAGGCACAAATTAGCCCCTTACTGTCCCCAAAATAACCAGATCTTGTAGTTTATTGCTGGAGATTCAGGAAGTTAATATTTATACAGCAAAGAATCTTGATCTATCAAAGGAGAATTAACCAAATTAACTAAAATAATTCAAAGGGCCAGGAACTCTGTTGAATTCAAATTGTTCTTATAATCCCATTATTGTTAAATCCCTTCTTTACTGATAACCCACCAGCCACCCTGCCTTAATGGCTTGTTTACACAGGGTTTCTTAATTTCAAAGGGAAAAATAGCTTTGCAGCTCATAGGGTAGAGGTGAAGCCTGCCTATGCTGTCTTTCCTACAGTTTGCCCTTATGTGTTTCCATGGAAACAGAATTGTTGCTTGAACTAAAAATTCTTAGATTTGTTTCCCTTTGCGTGTTGTTTGAAACTTGCGCTAACTTTATCAAAACTGAGAAGGAGATTCGTGGCTTTCCATTCTGTTGGCAATTAGTGAAGCCTTTGTGCTCAGAGGAGAAAGAGGGCACTCAGGACTTTTTAGAGTCAGATTTGAATGAATTATTGATACTGTTGAGGAGAGATATACATGGGTGTGTAAAACCCCTTCCAGTATCTTTTCCAATTCTGTCTTCCCAGTCAGCTCAACCATCTTGTTCCAGAGTACAGGATCATTCTGGAAGAAGAGTGGAGTGTAGTTCTAAGAGCATGGGCTCTAAAGTCAGGCTGGTTTGAGTTTGACTTCTGGCCATGCTACATGTCACCTTATTTAAGTTTGGGCAAGTAATTTAAACATGCCCATCCTCAAATCCTTGTTTGTAAAATGGGGCATAATACTACTGATATTAGCTTAAAAGGAATAATGTAAAATAATAGTGCCTTAACCATGGTAGAAGGAAATGGCAACCCACTCCAGTGTTCTTGCCTGGAGAATCCCAGGGACGGGGCAGCCTGGTGGGCTTCCGTCTATGGGGTCACACAGAGTCGGACACGACTGAAGTGACTTAGCAGCAGCAGCAGCAACCATGGTAGATATTCAGTCAATCGTAAGTTTTTAAAAAAGTTACTTGTATTCCCCCTGAAACCTCTCCTCTCTCCTAATTTGTCATGCCTTTGAAGGCTTTTTCTTAACCCCATCTTGTCTGCTTTGATGTCACATGTGTTCAGTTGCCTTGGTTGTGTCTGACTCTGCGACCCCATGGACTGTAGCCCATTCTGTAGTCTATAGAATTTTCCAGGCAAGACTACTGGAGTGGGTTGCCATTTCCTCCTCCAGGGGATATTCCCAATCCAGGGATTGAACCCTTGTCTCCTGTGGCTCCTGCGTTGGCAGGCCAGACCTTTACCTCTAGCGCCACCTGGGAAGCCCCATGTGTGCTAAGTCACTTCAGTCATGTTCAACTCTTTGTGACCCTATGAACCTGCCAGGCTTCTCTGTCTATGGAATTCTCCAGGCATGAATACTGGAGTGGGTTGCCATGCCCTTCTCCAGGGGATCTTCCCAACCCAGGGGTCAAACCTATGTCTCTTGTGTTTCTTGCACCTCCTGCATTAGCAGGTGGGTTCTTTACCACATAGCTTCAGTTTAGTTCAGTTCAGTCGCTCAGTTGTGTCTGACTCTTTGCGACCCCACGAATCACAGCATGCCAGGCCACCCTGTCCATCACCAACTCCTGGAGTTAGCTTAACACTTTTGAATTGATTGGCAATGGAGTTGTAGTTCTTTTGTTATATATGGGTGTTGTCTCTTGGGTCACCTGCTGTGTGAGCTGAGCACCCAGCAAATGTTAGTATTCAAGTAAGTAAAGACTGGGCTCTGGGCCTCACGATCACACCCAGAGAATGTCTGGAGTTGACTTTTTGTCTCCATGGGAGTCCAGATATCACTCTCTTTCCTACCTTTGGCTGCTCCACTAAAAGAATCTGGTAAGACGTGTCCAACATGCCCAATGGGATAGATTTCATCTGTGAAGACTGATGAAGATACAAGCATGCTACCATACGACCTAAGACTTCTGTGCCTGGAAGACCTCTCTGCCTGTGGCTCATTTTACTTGAAGGAAACACTGTACTAAGTTTGGTCAGCCTCAAGAACAGCCACTGGGGACCTCTTATTGGGTGTGAACTAGCAATGCCTCCATCCACACCAGGCTGAGCTGAGATCAAGGTTAGCTTCACTTTAAGATTCTCCTATCAGTCACCACAGGTCAGCAGTATCAGTCAAACTGAAGGTGTTAATCTTCAACCTGGGCTATTTTTCTCAGATATTTTGCAGTTAAAGATGGTATCTAAGGTGAAAAATCAATTATGGGAAAGTGCCCAAGTTAAGTGGCGAGCTGCTTGCAGGCAGCCTGCTGGAACAGAGAGAGACAGTAAGGAATTATTCAGGAAAAATCAGATGTTTACCAGGGCTTTGCAAAATAGAGGTGGAAATGAAAATAGGGCTTCTGTGATAAATTAACAAAGACAATGGGTTTGTCTCTGTTTTAAACGCCTCTGTTGCTCTAGTCAAATAACAGAATTATTTGAGCTCAGATTATTTTTGCCAGACTGACTATAGGAGACATCCAGGAGGGTCTGGAGGAGGTTTTCAGTGTAAGAGCCACACTCTAGTGAGTGGGTGATTGAGCTGTTCCCGCTTGAGCCCTCCCTTTTGCTATCACTGTGGAGGGCATTTAGGTGCCAAGTTGGTTGAATATTTTCTGTGAAGACAAAGACCAAGCATCGGCCAGTTCTCCTTCCAGTCCGAGAGCCACCTGCAGTGACACAAGGAATCAAAGAGTAGCCTCAGGCACTGACTGGTGTGAAGATGGGGTAGAGGAGAAAGCCAAAGGGGACAGGATTCAGCTTATTGAGCCAACCTATTCATTGTGTTCTCTACCTCTAGTCCTGCCTCTCTTCAATCCATTCTCCACACATGTACCATTGATTTTCCTAAACATAAATCTGATTGTCTCATTCCCCTGCTAAAAACCCTTCATTGTTTCCTGTTTAGCTGAACATCAAATCCACACTTCCTGACATGATGTGCAAGGCTCTTCACAATCTGTCTCCTGTTGTGATCCATCGCCCCTCTTCCTCCTTTCTGCCCTACATTTGGTGCTTCCTATGACATTAATGTGGAGAAGGGAATGCAAACCACTTCAGTATACTTGCCTTGAGAACCCCATGAACAGTATCAAAAGGCAAAACGATAGGATACTGAATGAGGAACTCCCCAGGTCGGTAGGTGCCCAGTATGCTACTGGAGATCAGTGGAGAAATAACTCTAGCAGGAATGAAGGGATGGAGCAAAAGCAAAACCAAAACCCAGTTGGGGATGTGACCGATAATAGAAGCAAGGTCCGGTGCTGTAAAGAGCAATATTGCATAGGAACCTGGAACATTAGGTCCATGAATCAAGGCAAATTGGAAGTGGTCAAACAGGAGATGGCAAGAGTGAGCACAGACATTCTAGGAATCAGTGAACTAAAATGGACTGGAATGGGTGAATTTAACTCAGATGACCATTGTATCTACTACTGTGGGCAGGACTCCCTTAGAAGAAATAGAGTAGCCATCATGGTCAAAAAAGAGTCCAAAATGCAGTACTTGGATGCAATCTTAAAAATGACAATGATTTCTGTTCGTTTCCAAGGGCTCAATAAAGGAAAGAAATGGTATGGACCTAACCGAAGCAGAAGATATTAACAAGAGGTGGCAAGAATACACAGAAGAACTGTACAAAAATGATCTTCATGACCAAGATAATCACGATGGTGTGATCACTCACCTGGAGCCAGACATCTTGGAATGTAAAGTCAAGTGGGCCTTGGAGAGCATCACTACAAACAAAGCTAGTGGAGGTGATGGAATTCCAATTGAGCTATTTCAAATCCTGAAAGATGATGCTGTGAAAGTGCTGCACTCAATATGCCAGCAAATTTGGAAAACTCAGCAGTGGCCACAGGACTGGAAAAGGTCAGTCTTCATTCCAATCCCAAAGAAAGGGAATGCCAAAGGATGATCAAACTACCGCACAATTGCACTCATCTCGCACGCGAGTAAAGTCATGCTCAAAATTCTCCAAGCCAGGCTCCAGCAATATGTGAACCGTGAACTCCCAGATGTTCAAGCAGGTTTTAGAAAAGGCAGAGGCACCAGAGATCAAATTGCCAACATCCGCTGGATCATGGAGAAAGCAAGAGAGTTCCAGAAAAACATATATTTCTGCTTCATTGACTATGCCAAAGTCTTTGACTCTGTGGATCACAATAAACTGGAAAATTCTGAAACAGATGGGAATACCAGACCACCTGACCTGCCTCTTGAGCAACCTGTATGCAGGTCAGGAAGCAACAGTTAGAACTGGACATGGAACAACAGACTGGTTCCAAATAGGAAAAGGAGTATGTCAAGGTTGTATATTGTCACCCTGCTTATTTAACTTATGCACAGTACATCATGAGGAACGCTGGGCTGGAAGAAGCACAAGCTGGAATCAAGATTGCTGGGAGAAATATCAATAACCTCAGATATGCAGATGATACCACCCTTATGGCAGAAAGTGAAGAGAAACTCAAAAGCCTCTTGAGGAAAGTGAAAGAGGAGAGTGAAAAGGTTGGCCTGAAGCTCAACATTTAGAAAACAAGGATCATGGCATCTGGTCCCATCACTTCATGGGAAATAGATGGGGAAACAGTGGAAACAGTGTCAGACTTTATTTTTTGGGGCTCCAAAATCACTGCAGATGCTGATTGCAGTCCTGAAATTGAAAGACGCTTACTCCTTGGAAGGAAAGTTTTGACCAACCTGGATAGCATATTGAAAAGCAGAGACATTACTTTGCTAACCAAGGTCAGCCTAGTCAAGGCTATCATTTTTCCCGTGGTCATGTATGGATGTGAGAGTTGGACTGTGAAGAAGGCTGATCGCCGAAGAATTGATGCTTCTGAACTGTGGTGCTGGAGAAGACTCTTGAGAGTCCCTTGGACTGCAAGGAGATCCAACCAGTCCATTTAAAGGAGATCAGTCTTGGGTGTTCATTGGAAGGACTGATGCTAAAGCTGAAACTCCAATATTTTGGCCACCTCATGCGACGAGTTGACTCGCTGGAAAAGACTCTGATGCTGGGAGGGATTGGGGGCGGGAGGAGAAGGAGACGACAGAGAATGAAATGGCTGGATGGCATCACCGACTCGATGGACATGAGTTTGAGTGAACTCCGGGAGTTGGTGATGGACAGGGAGGCCTGGCGTGCTGTGATTCATGGGGTCGCAAAGAGTCGGACACGACTGAGCGACTGAACTGAACTGAACTGAATGCAGGGGAAGTGAAGGATGGATGGATGGAAAACAGCTTGGACTTTCAAACTTGGTGCTCTCATCTTACTCTCATATCTCAGAAATTTCAAATGATTCTTATCATTGAAATTTGAAAAAAAAATGAACGAATCACATGTTATAATATCTTTAGGAAAATGTGCTTTAATTAGCAAGATCCAGTCTGTCCATATTGGAGAGATGCCAGTTCTACTGATAGAAAAGTACTTCTCAGACCGTCTGTCTGTTATTATACAGTCTGTGTTTAACCCCTTCTGTACCAGCATGAAAACATTCATAAATCTTGTAAATCACTTCTTTGGGAGCTGTGAGAGATAAGACATGGCACCTCAGGGGGTTTAACAATTTAATAGGAGAAACGAGATATACATGATGACACACAAAGCAGGCTGAATATACTGTGTCATAAAGGAGCTACCAAATATGGGGGAAGCGCCAAAGAGAGGGAAGTTACTTTTTGCTGGGGGCAGGGGATTCTCCGTGGAGACATGTGAAGGCAAGGGGAGAGGGCACAATTTGTGGACATTTTGGTTAGAGGGACTAGCATGTTAAGTGCCAATAGAGGTGGAAAAGTCCAGGTTAGGTCTGTACAAGGGGAATAGTCTCGTGTCATAGAAGTATGGAATATAGAAATAGTAGTAGACAAGGTTTTATAGGTGGGGGTCAGATCAAGGGGCGGAAGCATTTGTCTGTGGGATTAAGAGGTGTTTTATTCTATAGAGTAGACAGTGGGTTGTTGGTGCCATGTTTTGGAGCAATCAGTACCTTGCTCAGAGCTGCACTTTAGGAGGGTTTTTGGGCAGCCTAGGAAGTATGGGTTAAGTACTGAAATATTTTCTCTAACCTCACAGGCAATAGTAATGGCCTCATAGCTTCTACTATTGAAGATGTGATGTATTGGGTTTTGGAGACTTAGGACTAGTATAGATTTTTCTTTTATTAGTTGCTATTCGATTGATGGCTCTGAGGTCACTGTTCAGGCCAAGGCAGCCCAGCTTGAATGGGAGGGTACATTTTATTTTTTTGGTTGGACTTTGAACCTATGTGAACTTTGTAGGTTTTGAGTTAAAGTGGGGCCAGTTTTTCAGTATTAATTTGGTGTTCTTTGTTTTTTGAGTGCATGCGTATGTGTGTACTGTTTTGATGTTTATTCCTTCTGACAGTTGGGACTCACTTTTCCTATATTCCATGGAATAAAGCAGTGGAGGTTGAGGGTGGTGGTGAGGAAGGTCCGGGGTCAGATCTGAAACCTCTACATTTATTCTCCAAGTTCTTTCTGGCTGAGTTCTATCATGAGACTTATGGGATCCATTTTTGGTTGGAGTAGCACTAATGTTTCCTCAAAGCCTGGCTGTCTTTGACCACTTATAAAAAATTCAGTTTGGAGAGGAATCTGGTTAAAAATGCACATTTGGGGCCCTGGCCTCAATAGGCTGAATCAGAGACCAGCCTGTTTAACAAACTCCACAAGTGCATGAACTCAGGTTCATGCTCAGGTGTGAGGACTACTCAAGTAGGGCTTCTCAGGTGGCACTAGTGGTAAAGAACCTACCTGCCAATGCAGGAGACATAAGAGAAGCAGGTTTGATCCCTGGGTCAGGAAGATCCCCTGGAGGAGGGCATGGGAACCCAATCCAGTATTCTTGCCCAGAGAATCCCCATGGACAGAGGAGCCTCATGGGCTACAGTCCATGGGGTTGCAAAGAGTTGGACATGACTGAAGCAACTTAGCATACACACTTGCAAGTAGGAAAAGATTATAAACCAAGAAATGGAGTTTTGAACGTAAAAGGCAAGGATAAAAAGTCAATTATAAGGCTATTAAAAGGTTTGAAAAATATAGAAAACTTGGCCTTTGGATTTTTTTTTTAAATTCATCAAGCTATGGGTCTTTGGCTTGAAGAAGAGAAACTTGTTATTAGAAGGACCTTCCCATTTTGGAATGGTCTTTCTTCTTCCTCCCTCCTGGTTCAAATCTGATCCATTACTTAAGGCTCATCTCCTCTAGTGTGTGTCCTTCATGGTCCTCAAGACCATGAAGATTTTCCTGGTTTTCAGAGTTCCCTTCACTTCCTGGTTGCCCCTTTCATTTACTGCCCAGCCTTGGGATCTGTTGTGTGTTGTCAACTTGTCCATGAATTGGGATTTACTTGCCTCATACCTGTTGATGTTTTTGTAGTTCATCTCTAAATTGTGTCTGACATTTCTTTTTGCACTCTCCAATCTGGTAGCATCTGACACCATGTGTGCCACCCAGTAGGAGCACACTCAGTACTTGCAGAGTGAATGGAAGGATTTCAGACAACATGATGGAGCTTTGCTTGAGAAACACAAATACCACAGCTTCGTCAAGGGATAATGGGGAGAATGAACCTAAAACACATGCTTATAGTCACCAAAATAGTCAAGTACTTAAAAATGAACTGTGCAGAGTTCTGTGTCTTCCCAGTAGCTTTTAGAGAATTACAGTGAGCCAAATTTTTTTATTTTCATTTATGAGAAACAAACCCATTTCCATAACTCAACTTCCATTTTCAACACTTTCTTTCAATTCCAAACTATGACTCAGGCTTGCTTTATTTCTGGCAGCGTGTCATCTTTTAAACAGGGAGTGAAAAGAACTTGGAACAAGGACTTTCAAACTTCCCTAGTCCTTCGATAACAGTGCCTCTTAAGTGCTGAGGGATAGCTGTTTGTGTATTCACGGATTACATCTGCCGTTATACTGGCCCTTGCCATGGGATCCTTTTCTTTCTTTGTGGCTTTGATAACTGACCCCATATAATTTCATTTCTCAAAATGTATCTTACCCATTTTCCCTTCCCCCTCATTCTTCCTTTGAAGCTATACCTTCCCTGATTTTCGAGTGTGGGGGACTACGAGTGAGTGGCAATTGATGCCTGCCTGGGCTTTTTAAGTACCAGCAGCATTATTTCTATATTTTTTTGTTCTGCCACTGAAAATGCCTCGGCCCACACATAACTAGTTCTCATTCTCTTCCTGTTCCCCCCGCCCACAGCATCCTCATGCTTCTCCTTAAATGCCTGTCCCCCTTCTCGGAGGCCACTTTCCTTCACAGTTCCAGAATTGTTTCATTCATCACTGTCACAGTCCCTGTCGATGGTAAACTCTTCCATCTTATCTGCAGCCACCAGTAAATGAGTTTGCATTTAATATTGTAAAGAGCCTTCTTTGTTTCTGACATTTCTCCACCCACTGATACTTGTACTTATGTGGCTTGCTGTCACTTTTTTCTCTGCCAGTTGGTTGGCAGGAACCAATATTCCCCCAGAAAAGGCAAGAGGATCATCCTGTCACTCAGGAAATCTGTCTAATTTTCATTTGACTTTGATTACAAGTGCTCACTTTCTTCTTTGGATGAGAAACACAGATTTGGGAAGAAGAAAAACTTACAAAGTTGCCAGAGGAAGCTGAAAGTTGCAAATTACTGGGTTGGACACTAGGAAATTTCCAATTTGAGTTCCTGCCATGGGATTACTTAACTGTTGTGTGTGCATGATCAGTTGTGTCTGACTCTTTGTGACCCCATGGACTGTAGCCCACCAGGCTCCTCTGTCCATGGCATTCTCCAGGCAAGAATACTGAATTGGGTAGCCATTCCCTTCTCCATGGGATCTTCCCGACCCAGGGATTGAACCTGGGTCTTCTGCATTGCAGGCAGATTCTTTACTACTGAACCACCTGGGAGGCCCCAGTTCTGTTTAAATTACTTTCTCTGTGTCCTTTCTGTGCTATAGGAATGATGCCAATTTTGGAACTGAGTTGAGGGGCAAAAGTTACAAATACCGTGTTTTGAAAACACAAAGAGCATTGACAAAAATGATGTCACTTGCTGAAAGCCTGCTGTGTGCAAGAGTGCTAGGTGATATGCACACATGATTTTTACTCAAGACAACATGGAATAATATTGGGGCTTCAAGATACTCAGTATCTTGCTCAAGCACACATGTAAGGGATGGAAACAAGAATTTTAACATATTTCTGTCTGGCTCCAGAGTTCACAGTCTTATGATGACTTTGCTGTATAAGAATCAAGGTGATACAGAGAATGATTGAGTGTTCTCAGTGATTTGTGTCTCCTCTTGCCTTGCATTCCTTTAGGACATTCACTGATACTGGGCTTATGTGTGTCTAGCAATGTCTAGGGTTTGAATTTCAACTCAGCCATTTACTAGCTGTACAACTTTGGGCCAGTTATTTAACCTCTTTGTGACAGTTATCTGCATGTGTAAAACTGGGCTGATAAGGGATGTTAACAGCCCCTCTCCCATAAATTTGTTCTGAGTCTTGAAAAATTAGCCTATAAAGTAGTTTGATTTAACACATTGTTACTGTTGCTGCTGTTCAGTCACTAAGTTTTGTCCGACTGGTGATGCTATCTAACCATCTCATCCTCTGCTACCCCCTTCTCCTTTTGCCTTCAATCTTTCCCAGCATCAGGGTCTTTTCCAATGATTCAACTCTTCGCATCAGGTGGACAAAATATTGGGGCTTCAGCATCAGTCCTTCCAATTCAGGGTTGATTTCTTCTCGAATTGAATGGTTTGATCTCCTTGCAGTCCAAGGGACTCTCAAGAGTCTTCCCCAGCAGCACATCAATTTTTTGGTGCTGAGCCTCCTTTATGGTCCAACTCTCAGATTGTAAACCCTCAATGATAGTTAGGTATCTCTGTTGTCAGCCATAGCATTATTTTGTCACAGTACTTTCTCTCCATATCTGCTCTGTTTGGCTGATTGACCATGATTCAAATATATTCTTCCTTTCTCACTTACTAAAAAACAAAACAAACTTACTCTGTGCTTTGTTTTCAGAGGGCTTTACTACATTCCAAGGTGACTGATAACTTCCAAGATAACTCATTCTGGAGTATTAGTAGTAGATAATTTACTTTTAACTTAGACTTTCTGATGACTCTGTTCTTTAACTCCAAGAACTAAAATAATTTAGTGTGGACTTCAAGTTTTGATGCTATGAACCCGACTAGAATAAAGGGTGGAGTGGGTTGTGGTATAATTAGGACTATTTGTTGTTCAGTCCCTCAGTCATGTCCGACTCTTTGTGACCTCATGGACTGCAGCACACCATGCTTCCCTGTCCTTCATCTTCGAAGCTTGCTCAAACTCATGTCCATTGAGTCATTGATGCTATCCAACCATCTCATTCTCTGTCATCCCCTTCTCCTCCTACCATCAATCTTTCCCAGCATCAGGGTCTTTTCCAATGAGTCAGCTCTCTGATAGCTTTGACTATATGGACCTTTGTCAGTAAAGTGATACCTCTGCTTTTTACTATGCTGTCTAGGTTTGTCACAGCTTTTCTTCCAAGGAGTAAGCATCTTTTAATTTCATGGCTGCAGCCACCATCTGCAGTGATTTTCGAGCCCAAGAAAATAAAGTCTCTCACAGTTTCCATAGGGCTATAGCATGTTTTAGTCAAATTAAGCAGGGCCTCATATCTTTTTTGCACTTTTATATCATTTTGCATTCCATTTAGCTTCCTGGTAAAATTTTCTTAGGATTACAATAGCAAACACTTACATAGTACCTGTTCTTGTTGTTTACTTACTAAGTCATGTCCAACTCTTTTGCAACTCCATGAACTGTAGCCTGCCAGTTTCCTCTGTCCATGGTATTTTCTAGGCAAGAATACTGGAGAGGGTTGCCATTTCCTTCTCTATGGGATCTTCCTGACCCAGGGATTGAACCTGCATCTCTTGTTTGGCACGTGGATTCTTTAACAGTGAGCCTAGAAGATGGATGAAAGACACTTTTGCCATACATTGTTCTCAACACTACATATTATTTAAAACTCAAAACAACCTCAGAAGTTGACATTATTCTCATTTTACAGAAGCTGAAAGCACAGACAAATTAATGTAATTTGCTCAAGGCTAAACAACTAGTATGTGGTAGAACTGGGGTTTGAGGTCAGGCTGTACTTAACTACTTCATTATATTTCCTCTATTTGAAGAAAAGGTTGTCTTGGCTTTTAAAATAAGTTTGAAAACTAGCAGATCATTAGCAATGGAAATTTAGGCCATTGATTTCTGATGAGAAAGTTGGGTGATGTCAGAAAGCTATCACCCTGAGACTGTAATTTTTATTGTTTTAACATTTCATTTATTCTTTCATAACCAATCCTCAAGCAGTGCTCTGCCACCAGGTAGTGAAAGAGAGTTACAAGTCATATGATTCATAAGTCTTGAGGCAGAAATCAAAATGTCTACTTGTCTTTTTAAAGTTAAAATACTTTAATATAAGTCTTAATATAATACTTATATTAATAAAATATTAATTGTTATTAATATAAAATAGATATTAATATAAGAACCTAGTATTAATATAAGAAATTATTTATATAAGATACTCTTACATAATAAGAGTTATATAAGAAACATTAATATATAAGTTATATTAATATAAGAAACTCTTACTATAAGAGTTTATTGAAATTAACATAATAAACTTAATATTACTATATTAAAGTTAATTAATATTACTATATTAATGTTAATTAATATTAATATAAGAAACTCTTAAATGACATGAACCTTAATTTTTTAAGAAGTCCTTATGTGGGAGTTGGACTGTAAAGAAAGCTGAGCGCTGAAGAATTGATGCTTTTGAACTGTGGTGTTGGAGAAGACTCTTGAGAGTCCCTTGGACTGCAAGGAGATCCAACCAGTCCATTCTAAAGGAAATCAGTCCTGAATAGTCATTGGAAGGACTGATGTTGAAGCTGAAACTCCAATACTTTGGGCACCTGATGCGAAGAGGTGACTCATTTGAAAAGACCCTGATGCTGGAAAGATTGAGGGCAGGAGGAGAAGTGGACAACGACAGAGGACGAGATGGTTGGATGGCATCACTGACACAATGGGCATGAGTTTGAGTAAATTCTGGGAGTTGGTGATGGACAAGGAAGCCTGGCATACTGCAGTCTATGGGGTCACAAAGAGTCCAACATGACTGAGCAACTGAACTGAACTATGGAGCATAATCAAAATGTCTAACATATGATCTCTGCATACTATGTCATAACAAAAAGGTTGACAGAATAAAGGTTGTCTCACTTACAGAGAGAAGACTTATGGAGATAACTGTCTTCAAATATTTGATCATCAGATGATTATTAGGAAGTGGGACTAGGTTGCTCTCTTGATCTAAAGGACTGAGCTAGAAGTAATATATAGGAGTTACAGGGAAAGCAGATTTTGGCTTATTACGAAAATCCTCCCTTATAAACTTGTTTGCTGTTATTTAATGAAGCAAATTTCCTTATGAGTGTTTTACAATGATAACAACTTGGGGAAATTAGACTTTCTGAGAGAGTTTTCTGGGAAAACTTCATAGTTAAGTTTTCTTATTTATTATCAACTGTACTCCTTCAACTCTTTAACATTTAGTTCTAGGAGAAAACTGTCCCTCTGTACACCCTTACACCATTTATTGAGTTATTTTTAATTCTTAGATCTGTTTTAATTTGAGCTTTAGCTCACTGATGAATAAAAACCTCTTTTCTGTGATCAGCGGCTAATGCTCTCCTTTCAGGTGGTCTCTCTTTTGTGTTCTACCCTTTGCCTTCTGTCTTACCCTGGAAAACCCAAGAGACTTAATCTTTAGACCTGTGAGAGCATCAAAACCCCACATCCCCCCCTCATACCTGGAGAATGGAGAGCATCTATCTTACTCTCTTGGCTGGTTAAGTGAACTTTGTTGTCCCAGTATTTTCCCTGAGCAACTATTTAAAATGGAGGGAGATAGGATTATAAAGTGACAGATTGTAAAGAAACAAAATGGAACAGAATTTGAACTTTTAAGAATCACAGGTTGGATCTCGATGTGTGTAGCCCATAATCACTTCTAGATATTTTCCTTTTTTGCTTCTTTAGACTTGGGCAAAGTGTCTCATCACTATCTTGAAAAGCATAGTTTTGTTAAATGAAGAACTCTCTTTTTCTGGGAGGAAAGCAAATTTCAGTAAAAGCTCTTAAAATATGTTCTTCAAGATAATGCTGAGGTCGTCCCGGATGGGTACAGTGAATGAGAGTCCACCTGCCAGTGCAGGAGACATGGGTTTGATTCCTGGTCTGGGAAGATCCCATATGCTTGAACACCACAACTAGAGAGAGAGTGGCCCCTGCTTGCTGTAACTAAAGAAAAGCCTGCACATAGCAACAGAGATCCAGCAGAGCCAAAAGTAAATAAACAAATAAAGATGATGCTGAGACAGTTGAGGGTAGAGATGCTGTATCATTTGCTGTCTCTTCTGGTGTAGTATCAAAGATTTCCTCAACTTATCTGTTGTCAAATTTTAGCATTGCATGACAGATAAATGAACACTTCGATGAAATGCTTAGCAAGAGATGGTATCTTGTGTATCAAACTGGAAGCTACTGAGACTGTAAATAAGAAATCACTCTTAGAATTATACAGTAGTTTGTTGGTCGAGGCACCTTCAATGTATTGCAGATTCTGTTTTATATGAAGTCAAACCAGCTCCTCCCTCTGAAACCTCAGTTTTCTGTTAGATATTTTATTATTATCTAATATGCATGGCTAAATATTATGTCCCTCCAGACTCGCATTAGAAAGGAGGACTGCTGCTGCTGCTGCTGCTGCTGCTAAGTCACTTCAGTTGTGTCTGACTCTTCACGACCCCATGGGCTGCAGCCCACCAGGCTCCTCTGTCCATGAGATTTTCCAGGCAAGAGTACTGGAGTGGGGTGCCATTGCCTTCTCCTAGAAAGGAGGACTAGATATATCATTTTTTTTTTACTAACCACACTAATGAGTCATGGATAATGAAGAGAAATTAATCTTTCAAAGTAAACCCCATTTTACTGAGGGTTCACCCAAACTATAAACCTTTAATTGGATCTGTTAAGCAACAGTCTATGTTTTTCTACTTGGAATTTCCACTTTTTGTTTTTCTGCCTGCCATCTAGTCTGGGAGCTAAGGAAGCCAAGGGCAGATCAGAGAAGAAGCAGCCTGGAGCCCAACTAATGTCTGATTGGTCCAGCCTTTCCTGAATACATGAGAGGTAACTGAAGAATTCACACAGAGTTGCTTTAAGGGGAGAGATGATTGTGCTCTTTTTTTTTAAATCACTGGTTGCAAAGTGGGGTTTGGAAAATAGGGGAGGTGGCATTATAATAGCTGCTGGAAGTGGTATTCCATTTTTTATGAATCAGTTGAGAGAAGCCAGCTGCTTCTGAGCTACTTTACTCTTTCCTGCACCTGTGATAAGGAAACCTCTGTTAACCTGAATGCTGGGGTGTGGGAAGGAGGAAAGCATGGAAGGTTCTGATTAGTGGGATTTTTTTCAGGATTACTTGAAAATTTGTTTTTTTCCCCCTCTTTTGGTTGAAATTATTTCCAAAATGTTTGAATGACTACTATGGGTGATGTATCTTATCCTGATTATACAGATGAGGAATCTAGAATTAAGAGAAAGGAATCTGTGCTTAGGAGCTTAAGTACATTTTCTAAGGTCATACAGTAAGGAAATAGAACAACTGTGGTCTGAAACCAAAAGGTGTTGCTCATGCTCAGTTTTCTTTGCTGCCTGATAATCATATTAAGACTTAGGACTCCATTTTGGTGTCAGGAACAACTTGAGTCTTGAAGTTACTGTTCTCTATTTTACTGACTATCTTGCACATTCAGGTCATTGAGTAGAGACTGTTCATAGAGGCTTCCTAAAAGGGAGATTGTTGTTGGAGACATTATTGTATAATAGAAACAGGATACATATGTCCACTTTAGTGTTAAAGAAAATCATTGTGCTTTGTTGTCAATAGACAAGAGCAAATCCCCATACTTGTGTAACAGTGTTTCTCTCTAGGGTTGCAAAGTCTACTTTACAAAAGTTCAATGACTACTTAAAGTTAAATACCCTTTCATGGATACTTTAAGCAAAAAATTATTTCACTAAGAAGTCGAGGCCTGCTGTAGGAAACACTATGAGAATACTCAGAGACTTCCCAATCCTTGCCAGTCTAATTTTTTTTTTGTACAATGTATGAAGTATCTGCATTCCAGATGCAGTGTGATTAATGCAGTAGAAATGTTTCCAAGAAGTTAACTAGTGAACATCAATTTTTGTTCATTGAACTATTGTTAACTTGTGCTTATGAAGCTATTATAAAAATCCTGTGATTAATCCATTTTATAATAAACCTCCAATTGAGGTATTTTTATAAGTTTGAGTCTTTGTCTCTTGAACAGCTTAAGGTGGAGCAGATCAACACACACAAACTCTGGACAGTCCCTCAATGATTGCAGTGGGGTTTGAACTTTTATTTGAAACTACAGTCATAAATGCTAAGGGACATGTGGAGGAAAGAAGAGCAAGATTCTAGGAGAGGCTGTCTTGCCTCAGCAATATGAACAGTATGGCTTGTCTGTTTTCTTCTTAATAAGAAACGGCAAGTGAAGTAACTTTTGGTGTGCTGGATTTCTGAGAAATACTGTGGGTATTCTGATTGTAATTCAAGCCACTCCAGTACTATTGCCTAGAAAATCCCATGGATGGAGGAGCCTGGTAGGCTGCAGTCCGTGGGGTCGCTAAGGGTCGGACACGACTGAGCGACTTCACTTTCCACTTTCACACATTGGAGAAGGAAATGGCAACCCACTCCAGTGTTCTTGCCTGGAGAATCCCAGGGACGGGGAAGCCTGGTGGGCTTCCATCTATGGGGTCACACAGAGTCGAACATGACTGAAGTGACTTAGCAGCAGCAGTGAAACATTTTGTGATTAAAAATATAGTACAGAGTACCTGAGTAGAGTGTGTTGGGTGAAGGAGAGTGTTTAAGACCTCGTCTAAAGGGAAATTCCAAGAGGAATCCTTTAATGAAACTATGGACAGTTGCCCCCTTCTTTGCTGGAGCCATATATTTTGGTGGCTATGTTTGGTAATTGTGGGCCAAGTCTTTAATTGAGAACCTGTAAATTCTAGGGGAATTCAGGTTTTCATTCTGGTTCTCAAAACCATATTAAATATGAACTCACTGATGGAATGAAAGATAACTAAGATTAAATTTATTGTATTTCACCTGTGTAATGAGAAAAATTGCATAGTTAATAAAGGAATTCTGGATGTATAACTATATACTGAAACTTAACCCTTATAACTTTGAAGCATTTTGTAGATAATAATTTTCATAGCAATATAGTGAATGAGGAGAGTATTATTTTAATTGATAGGAAGAACCAACTAAAATGTCACAAAGGGTATCTACATTTAGGTTTCAAAATTCTCTTTTGGCCCTTTGGGCACATCTGGTAAAGTATTAGCATCAGTTAACATGTTTAGCAAAGAAAAAAGCAATCAGTAAAATGTTTTAAATAAATTTATTTAATTGGAGGCTAATTACTTTACAATATTGTAGTGGTTTTTGTTATACATCGACATGAGTCAGCCACGGGCGCACATGTATTCCCCATCGAGAAACTCCCTCCCACCTCCCTCCCCATCCCATCCCTCAGGGTCATCCCAGTGCACCAGCCCTGAGCACCCTGTCTCATGCATGGAACCTGGACCAGCGATCCTCTTCAGATATGATAATATACACGTTTCAACGCTACCCTCTCAAATCATCCCACCCTCACCCTCTCCCACAGAGTCCAAAAGACTGTTCTTTACATCTGTGTCTCTTTTGGTGTCTTGCATATAGGGTCATCATTACCATCTTTCTAAATTCCATATATATGCGTTAGTATACTGTATTGGTGTTTTTCTTTCTGGCTTACTTCACTCTGTATAATAGGCTCCAGTTTCATCCACCTCATTAGAACTGGTTCAAATGCATTCTTTTTAATGGCTGAGTAATATTCCATTGTGTATATATACCACAGCTTTCTTATCCATTCATCTTCCAGTGGGCATCTAGGTTGCTTCCATGTCCTGGCTACTATAAACAGTGCTGCGATGAACATTGGGGCACACATGTCTCTTTCAATTCTGGTTTCCTCAGTGTGTATGCTCAGCAGTGGGATTGCTGGGTCGTACGGCAGTTCTATTTCCAATTTTTAATGGACTGTCCACACTGTTCTCCACAGTGGCTGTACTAGTTTGCATTCCCACCGATAGTGTAAGAGGGTTCCTTTTTCTCCACACCCTCTCCAGCATTTATTGTTTGTAGACTTTTGGATAGCAGCCATTCTGACTGGCATGAGATGGTACCTCATTGTGGTTTTGATTTGCGTTTCTCTGATAATGAGTGATGTTGAGCATCTTTTCATGTGTTTGTCCTTTGGCCCATTTTTTGATTTGGTCATTTATTTTTCTGGAATTGAGTTGCAGGAACTGCTTGTATATTTTTGAGATTAATTCTTTGTCAGTTGCTTCGTTTGCTATTATTTTCTCCCATTCTGAAGGCTATCTTTTCACCTTATTATAGTTTCCTTTGTTGAGCAAAAACTTTTAAATTTAATTAGGTCCAATTTGTTTATTTTTGCTTTTATTTCCATGACTCTGGGAGGTGGGACATAGAGGATCCTGCTGTGATTTATGTTGGAGAGTATTTTGCCTATGTTTTCCTCTAGGAGTTTTATAGTTTCTGGTCTTAAGTTTAGATCTTTAATCTATTTTGAGTTTATTTTTGTGTTTGATGTTAGAAAGTGTTCTAGTTTCATTATTTTACAAGTGGTTGACCAGTTTTCCCAGTACCACTTGTTAAAGAGATTGTCTTTTCTCCATTGTGTATTTTTGCCTCCTTTGTCAAAGATATGGTGTCCATGATATTTGACTTTTCTCTTGTTTCTTGAGGTAAGCTTGTATTGATATGAACCTTCCCCTTACCACTGCTTTTACTGAATCCCATAGGTTTTGGGTTGTTGTGTTTTTATTTTCATTCATTTCTATGCATATTTTTATTTCCTTTGTGATTTGCTGATTATTCAGAAGTGTGTTGTTTAGCCTCCATATGTTTGTATTTTGAATAGTTTTTTCCTGTAGTTGACATCTAATCTTACCAAGTTGTGATCAGAAAAGATGCTTGGAATGATTTCAGTTTTTTTATATTTACCAAGCCTAGATTTATGGCCCCGGATGTGATCTATCCTGGAGAAGGTTCTGTGTGCACTTGAGAAAAAGGTGAAATTCATTCTTTTGGGGTGAAATGTCCTATAGATATCAATTAGGTCTAACTGGTCCATTTGAAGTTTGTATTTTCCTTGCTGATTTTCTGTTTAGTTTATCCATAGGTGTGAGTGGGATATTAAAGTCTCCCACTATTATTGTGTTATTGTTAATTTCCCCTTTCATACTTGTTAGCATTTGCCTTGCATATTGCAGTGCTCCTATGTTGGGTGCATGCTGCTGCTGCTAAGTCACTTCAGTCGTGTCCGACTCTGTGTGACCCCATAGACGGCAGCCCACCAGGCTCCCCCGTCCCTGGGATTCTCCAGGCAAGAACACTGGAGTGGGTTGCCATTTCCTTCTCCAATGGGTGAAAGTGAAAAGTGAAAGTGAAGTCGCTCAGTCGTGTCCGACTCTTAGCGACCCCACGGACTGCAGCCCACTAGGCTCCTCCATCCATGGGATTTTCTAGGCAAGAGTACTGGAGTGGCTTGCCATTGCCTTCTCCAATGTTGGGTGCATATATATTTATAATTGTTATATCTTCTTGGATTGACCCTTTGATCATTATGTAGTGTCCTTCTTTGTCTCTTTTCACGGCCTTTATTTCAAAGTCTATTTTATCTGATATGAGTATTGCTACTCCTGCTTTCTTTTGGTCTCCATTTGCATGAAATATCTTTTTCCATCCCTTCACTTTCAGTCTGTACATTTCCCTTGTTTTGAGGTAGTCTCTTTTAGGCAGCATATATAGGGGTCTTGTTTCTGAATCCATTCAGCCAGTGTTTGTCTTTTGACTGGGGCATTCAACCCATTTACATTTGAGGTAATTTATTGATAAGTATGATCCCATTGCCATTTACTTTACAACATGTTTTGGCTTCGAGTTTAGAAACCTTTTCTGTGTTTCCTGTTTAGAGAAGATCCTTTAACATTTGTTGAAGAGCTGGTTTGGTGGTGCTGAATTCTCTCAGCTTTTGCGTGTCTGTAAAGCTTTTGATTTCTCCTTCATATTTGAATGAGATCCTTGGTGGATACAGTAATCTGGGTTGTAGGTTTTCTCTTTCATCACTTTAAGTATTTCCTGCCATTCCCTTCTGTCCTGAAGAGTTTCTATTGAAAGACCAGCTGTTATCCTTATGGGAATCTCCTTGTGTGTTATTTGTTGTTTTTCCCTTGCTGCTTTTAATATTTGTTCTTTGTGTTTGATCTTTGTTAATTTGATTAATATGTGTCTTGGGGTGTTTCACCTTGGGTTTATCCTGTTTGGGACTCTCTGGGTTTCTTGGTCTTGGGTGGCTATTTCCTTCCCCATTTTAGGGAAGTTTTCAACTATTATCTCAAGTGTTTTCTTGTGGCATTTCTTTTTGTCTTCTTCTTCTGGGACTCCTATGATTCGAATGTTACGGTGTTTGACATTGTCCCAGAGGTCTCTGAGGTTGTCCTCATTTCTTTTAATTCTTTTTTCCTCTCTGCTTCCTTTATTTCCACAATTCTGTCTTCCACCTCACTTATCCTATCTTCTGCCTCCATTATTCTACTGTTGGGTCTCTCAAGAGTGTTTTTTATCTCAGTTATTGCATTATTCATTATTGATTGACTCTTTTTTATTTCTTCCAGGTCCTTGTTAATCATTTCTTGCATCTTCTCAATCCTTGTCTCCAGACTATTTGTCTGTAACTCCATTTTGTTTTCAAGATTTTTGATCATTTTTACTATCAGTATTCTGAATTATTTTTCAGGTAGACTCCCTATTTCCTCCTCTTTTGTTTGGTTTGGTGGGCATTTATCCTGTTCCTTTACCTGCTGGGTGTTTCTCTGCCTTTTCATCTTGCTTATATTGCTGTGTTTGGGATGGCCTTTCCGTATTCTGGCAGTTTGTGGTTTCTCTTTATTGTGGAGGTTCCTCCCTGTGGGTGGGGTTGGATGAGTGGCTTGTCAAGGTTTCCTGGTTAGGGAAGCTTGTGTCGGTGTTCTGGTGGGTGAAGCCGGATCTCTTCTCTCTGGAGTGTAATGTAGTGTCCACTAGTGAGTTTTGAGATGTCTATGGGTTTGGTGCGACTTTGGGCAGCCTGTATATTAATGCTCAGGGCTCTGTTCCTGCATTGTTGGAGAATTAGCATGGTATGTCTTGCTCTGGAACTTGTTGGCTCTTGGGTGGAGCTTGGTTTCAGTGTAGGTGTGGAGGCTTTTGGATGAGCTCTTGTCAATTAATGTTCCTTGGAGTCATGAGTTTTCTGGTATTCTAAAGTTTTGGATTTAAGCCTCCTGCCTCTGATTTTCAGTCTTATTCTTACTGTAGCCTTAAGACTTCTCCATCCATACCGCACTGATGATAAAACATCTCCTTTTGAAGACAATGGGCTGCCTTTCTGGGTGCCTGATATCCTCCAACAGCGTTCAGAAGTTGTTTTGTGGAATTTGCTCAGTGTTCAAATGATCCTTCGGTGAATTTGTGGGGAGAAAGTGGTTTCCCCGTCCTATTCCTCCACCATCTTCTGTAGTCAGAGTTAACTGTTTGTTTTAAGGGAAGAAGAGTTTCATTGTTCTTCAAAATAGTCCATTCAGAAGGAAACAAATGTATGCCTGAATTTATCCATATGTGCTAGTAGTTTATTCAAGCCAAATGTCTAGCACTGACTGAGTCAGCAGACTACAGTCTGTAGGCCAAGTCTGGCCATCACCTGTTTTGTGAATAAAGTTTTATTGTACACAGTCACACTCATTCTCTATGGCAATTTTTGTGCTATAACAGCAGAGTCAAATAGTTGAAACGGAGACTGTATGGCCTGCACAGCTTAGTATATTTGGTTACTCTATGGCTTTTTATAGGAAAACTTTACTAATCCATGCTTTATAGTATTTTGTAGAAGGATCCGTGCTTAGACAGCATTCATTTCCTGAACTTTGTAATTAGGAATGCATTATTTCTTAGCATAAGAAATTATATTCCTTTACAGTAATAATATGTTGTTGTTGTTCAGTCACTAAGTCATGCCCTGCACTTTGTGACCACATAGACTACAGCATGCCAGGCTCCTCTGTCCTCCAGTATCTTCTGTACTTTGCTCAAATTCATGTCTATTTGGTTGGTGATGCTATCTAACCACCTCATCCTCTGCCTCCCCTATCTCCTTTTGCCTTCAATCTTTCTTGGCCTCTTCAAGCCAAGCTTGTTGTTATTGTTTAATTGTTAAGTCACCTTTGAGTCTTTTGTGACCCCACGGATGGTAGTCCACCAGGGTCCTCTCTCTTTGGGATTTCCTAGGGAAGAATACTCAAGTGGGTTGCCACATCCTCCTCCAGGGGATCTTCTGACCCAGGGATTGAACTCATGTCTCTTATCTCTCCTGCATTCCAGGCAGATTGTTTACCACTGAGCCAGCAGGGAAGCAATGTGTGCGTTAGTTCCTCAGTTGTGTCCGACTTTTTGTGATCCCATGGACTGTAGCCCACTGGGCTTCTCTGTCCATGGACTTCTTCAGGCAAGAATACTGCAGTGGGTAGCCATGCCCTTCTCCAGGGGATTTCCTGACCCAGGGATCGAGCCCGGGTGTCCCACATTACAGGCAGATTCTTTAATGAGCCACCAGGGGAGCCCCAATAATAATATTTAACTTTTATTGAGGACTTGCTCTGTTCCAGATATTTTGTGAAGTTCCTTACATGCACCACATGAAGTTTTGAGAACTTACCTACCTCAACACTTTATAAGAGGTGCTAAAAGATTAAATGACTTGCTCAACTGCATACATTTAGTGGCAGAACCAGTATTTAAACCCAAACTTTTTTCTTGTGGTAAAACATTCTTGTTTTCTGAGAGTTTGTATCATGAAAGGGTGCTGTATTCTGTCAGATGCCTTTTCTGCTTTAATTTAGATGATCTGTGGTTTTTTCCTCTTTATTCTATTAATGTGAGGTATTACACTGGTTTCCTTTGGTTGAAACACTCTTGCATTCCTGGTATAAATTTCACTTGATTATGGTGAATAATCCTTTTAATATGCTGTTTTGTTCAATTTACTAATCTTTTGTTGGGGAGTTTTGAATCTATATTTGGTATATGGGTCTGTGATTTTTTTTCCTGTGATGTTTTTATCTGTCTTCATATTGACTCAATGGACATGAGTTTGAGCAAGCTCTGGGAGTTGGCGATGGACAGGGAAGCTTGGTGTGCTACAGTCTATGGGGTTTCAAAGAGTCAGACATGACTGACTGAATTGAACTGGCCTCATAGAATGTGCTATGAAGTATTCCTTTCTCTTGAGTTCATTTTTGAAAGTTTGAGAAACATTGGTGATAAATTTTTTATAAATGTTGGATGGAATTTACTTATGAATCCATCAGGTGCAGGACTTTACTTCTACCTTATAGTTCAAAAGTGATGTTCAAACTGTAGATAGGATGGACACTTTGTGGTCATTTGGAAAGAGAAGGTGTTGGGAGGGCATTTTTATTCTCATCCTATGGACAGAACTTTGTCATATGGCCATTCAAGGGATTTGGAAAATACAGTCTGTCTTTGTGATGGCCATGTCTCCAAGTAAAAACTAGAAGTTGTATTTCTAAGAAGGAAGTAGGGAAAGGATATTGGAGAAGAGCTAGTCTTTGCTATAATAAGGTTCCATAATAAACTGAACTAGTGCCTTGTTTTTCTGAATAGATGCTCATTGGTTAATTGAGACAAAATAATTCATTTACCCCACTTTTAGACAGAACACAAATTTGGCACTGAGATTCTTAAACCATTTCATGGCAAATGTAAAATAGTTATTTGCTTTAATTTTTTTAAAAGAATAAGGCATTGATAAGTATCCTGGAGAGAGTTGCTGGTTAATCCAGCAACTAATATGTATCTCTTTGTGTGTGTTAGTTGCTCAGTTGTGTCTGACTCTTTGAGACCCCATAGACTGTAGCCCGTCAGGCTCCTCTGTCCATGGAATTCTGCAGGCAAGAATATTGGAGTGGGTTGCCATTCGCTTCTCCAGGGAATGTCCAGACCCAGGAATCAAACCTTGGTCTCCTGCACTGCAGGCAGATTCTTTACCATCTGAGCTACCAGGGAAGCCATGTATCTCTTTAATACCAAATAATTGCATAGCTTCATAGCAAGAACACATATGTGTCAGACTGAGGAACAAGGTTAATATGCATGAAGCAAGTAGAGGACAATAAAAAATGTGTATTTCTTTGGCATGTGCTACTTCCTAACTCACTTTACAGTCATAGATATGTGTATATATGTGTCTGTTTATGTGTGTGTGTGTGTATAATCTCCTATATCCTGTTTCTCAATTCTTTGAATTTGGGGCCCTCACGTGATTCATCAATTTGACCTCTGGAGCACTCAGCATAGTACTTGAGTAGGGGTTGGGAAGCCCAATGAACTATAATTTGATGTTTCAATTCAAAATCAGAATCTTCTCTAAGATCTCTCTCCCTTATCCTTTATATCCAATTCATTAGCAAGCTTGCATGCAGTAGTTCTAAAATATATCTATGATCTCCACACCTTTCTTCATGTCCATTCTTGCTACACAATTCAAGCCACCATTCTCTCTAACCCTGGACTTCTGCTGTAGCCTTCTAATTGATTTTTTCATTTTTATTTTCCTTTTAATTTTTTTTCTTCACAGTAGCTAGAGTCATATCATAAAAATATAAACCAGATAATCTCATGTCTTGCTTTGTATACTCTGATAACTTCCAAATATACATACAATGAAACCCAGAATACTTACCATAATCTGGCCCCTAGCTACCTCTTCACCTTCATCTCTACTTTCCTCTTACTCCAGTCATATGGACCTTCTTTCAATTTCAAGAACATGCCTAGTTCCTGTGCACAGTAAGACATTTATGGTTCCAACTGCTTGGAATGCTCTTTCTGTAATATGTTTATATGACAGTCTGTCTTGTATGTCACTTTCTCATTGAGGACATTTGTGACCACAGAATCTATATAAACCATACCTGTAGTTTCCCACATGCTCCTTTATCATTTTTTTCTCATAATATTTATCATTATTTGATGTATTATCTATTTGCTAATTTGTCCATTGCTTGCTACCCTTCACTAAAACACAGGCTCCATGACAGCAGGAAGTTGTTCAGTGATCTATCCCCAATACCTAGAAAAAGTCCTCTATTGAATCAATGTTTAATGAACTAGAATATACTGAACATTTCTGACATCATTGCCTATGTTTTCATCGGTTAGGTTCCCTAGGAAGCAACTCTGAGATGGCATATAGGTTGTAGGATATTTATTGAGGAGTTCCCTTGGGATTAACGTGTATGGAAGGGAAAGGAAAGAAGCAGTAATGGATAGCCAGATAATCTGAGCTACAGGCTCAACAGCAGCCTTAGCTAATCTTTAGCTAGGGAAATCTGGAACTAAAAAATGTCCTTCAGTGTTTTCCTTACTTGGTTCAGAAAGGCCTGGCCATTATGGTGGTTTAGTTGCTATGTCGTGTCCAACTCTTGTGACCCCATGGACTGTAGACTGCCAGGCTCCTTTGTTCATGGGATACTGCAGGCAAGAGTACTGGAGTGGGTTGCCATTTCCTTCTCCAGGGGTCTTCCTGACCCAGGAATCGAATCTGGGCCTCCTGCATTGCAGGCAGATTCTTTGCGGACTGAGGGAAGCTCATCAATAAGTCATTGGATATGGCTGCCCCAAGAAGGATCATGACTTTGGGCAAGATGATTTTCTCTGGATAAGGTAATCTCTGAAGGGCCTAAAAGCTGAAGGATGTCTTCCAAGGTTGCTCCAGCTACTGGAACAATAGGTACTCCATGGGAACAGTGTATTGTAGTGTTTGCCCCCTGTTGACTTAGATTCAATTCTTCTAATGTGTTTCAGGTGTGGATTTCCCAGGATTCTATAGACCTCTCTTTCTGCAGAGAACTTAGGAAAGGAAGGTTAGTGGAGAAAATTCCAGCTCCCCCAAAGGTGGATGATCTGAAGGCTCCAACTGATTCTCAATGTCTACCTCCTCCACTGTCAATTCTAGTTTCCCCTCAACCTCATTTCACATCCCTACTTGTCCTGATTACTTACTTGGTGATCAGACCCTCTCCCTTGAGAGGGGACTTTGGTGGTGTCTCTATGTCTTTTCCATTTTGTATTCTTTCTGAGTATTCTTCTCCTTTTAAAATTGTGTGGGAAGTGTCTCAGGGGTTAGGTCAGACCATGCTTGCTCTTTAGCAGGCAGAGGACCATCACCTCAACATATTTTCATCACAATATGGCAGCAGCTGCAGCCTTGGAATTGAAAAGCTAAATATGTCATTGAAATAAATTAATGGTTGATGAATTTTTTATAGAAATGTTTTCAGGTGCTGAAAGAAAACTGCCAATGGCCCCTTTCCCAGCATAATAAGGCAGTAAGAAAATATCCAAACTCTGAACTAGCACTGTCAAAATCTGCAAAGCTTAATTTAAGGCTGTATATAAACTCTGAACTTAAGGAAGGCAGAATGCCTCATAAAAGCTATCACTACATGTTTCTAAATTCTTAAAATTTTACTACTTCTGGCCTCTAATAACTTCTTCTTAGTTGAAATTTATGCTTCTTTTCCTTATAGGAATTTCCTCCATTTCTATTTGGAAAATAAAACGTGACATTTCTTTGGCAACTTAAAAAGAGCTAAAGAAAGCCCTTTGCTTGTTTCCTGGGTGTTGGCTCAGTCATAGGAACAGCCAGGGTACTTAATCAACAACTTTTTGCTGCTACAACCTTAGTGGAAAAGTGGGCCCGTAGACAGGCTCACGGTCACCTTAAGGCGGTATCATATCATATATCACACACATCACATGTACTTTCTTTTGTTCAAATCTCATACATTCCCTCAAGTCTCCAGTGAAGACTGAGGTGTTTTATGTCCTCCATCCTACCCCACTTCCCCTCATTAGACATTAGGGGCCTGGATTTCAAAGTTTCTGACCCCTGTCCTTTCTCCTTCCTTTCCTGTACATACTTGTATCCTCTTAGTGAGTCATTGTAACAATGTGCATGCATCAGTTCAGTTCAGTTCAGTCGCTCAAGTCGTGTCTGACTCTCTGCGACCCCATGAATCACAGCACGCCAGGCCTCCCTGTCCATCACTCAGTCGCTAAATCAAGTCCGACTCTTTGCGACCCCATGGACTATAGCCTCCCAGGCTTCTGTGTCCATGGGGTTTCCCAGGCAAGAATACTGAAGTGGTTTGTGTTCCTTCTCCAGGGGGATCTTCATGACCCAGAGATTGAACCCATGACTCCTGCATTTGCAGGCGGGTTCTTTACCACTGAGCCACCAGGGAAGCCCCATAGTAATAATAGCTGCAAATATTGAATACTTGTTGAGGTAGTTTGCCAAAGACCTTATATGTATTTACTCAATCTTCAGTGCAACTTTATGAGATAGGTAGCAGTGGTCTCTGCACTTTGCAAATGAGTCAAATTTTACACAGTTTAATTTAACTTACCTGAGATAATTTATTTGTTCATTACTTTTAAAATTCCAGGAATAATTCTAGGTGCTGGGGATTTGACTGAACAAAGCAGATGGTAGTTCATACTCTAATTTAGCTTATATTCTGGTGTGTATTTCTGGAGATAGACAGTAAACAGAAAATTCAAATTTATAATATGTTGGGGGAAAATAATTGAGAGAAGGTATATCACAGGCTAGGATGGAGTGTGCAGTTACAGTATTAAATAGGGCTAGGTTAGGCCTCACTGATAATTAGATTTGTGCAAAACCTTGAAAGAGTTGAGGGAGGTGTCCATATAGATATGTGGGGTCAGTGTTTTCCAGGTAGAGTGAACATAAAGCACAAAACTGAGGTGGAGTCTTGCTTAGTTCATTCATGGAAGAGCAAGGAGGCCAGCATACTTAGGGTAGAGTGAGTTAGGTGCAGCGTAGTAGGATATAAGGTCAGAAGGGAAACAGTGAGGGGAGAAAGGCTTTTAGTAGGCTTTGTAAAGATGGGTTTTGAGATGAGGATGCATATGATGTGACTTACATTTTAATAGACTTGCCAGCTGCTATGTTCAAAACAAACTGTAGGGAACAGTGAGAAATAAATGCAAGAAGATGTTAGGAGGCTATTATAAATAATTCATGTAAGAGAGGATGGTGACTTAGACCACAGTGATGTGGTAGAGGACTTGAAAAGTGGTTGAATTTTGGAAATATTAAGGTAGGCCAGTGGGATTTGCTAACCAAATGGATTGGACTGTGAGAAAAATAGGAATTAAAAATGACAACAGAGTTTTTGGACTGAGTGATTGGAAGGGAGTTACCAATAACTCAGATGGAAGATACGGTGGGAGGAGCAAGTTTAAGAGGGAAGAACTGGAGTTTGGTTTTGGATGTGTTAGGTTTTAGAGGCCTCTCAGACAACCAAGTGGGAAGTATTATGGAAATGGCTACATATATATATATATATATATATATATATATATATATATATATATATATATATATCTGGAGTTCAGGCGAGGTGTGCTAGCTGGAATTACAAATTTGAGAGAGCTCAATGATTAGATGCAATGAGACTGAAGGAGATCAGCAAGAGTGAGTACAGAAGGAGAAAAGAAATTTCTAAGCTAATAAGCTAAACCCTTGGACATTCAAGCATATCGAGATTGGGAAGAGAAAGAGAGCCAAAGTGGGAGACTAAGAAGGTAAGAGGAAGACCAGGAGAGTGTGCTGACCTGAAGTTCAGACAGAGACTACTTCAAGTTGGAGAGAGATAATGGTAATTACTACTAAAATTCAAATAAGGTGAGGACTAACAATTTGCCATTGGATTTAGTAACATAGAGATCATACTTGACCTTAGCAAGAGCAGTTTTGTGAAGTAGTGATGGGAAAAAAGCTTGCCTGCAGTGGATTTAAAGAAATCTTCACAGACAAGAAGTGATAAGAACTCACTGGACTTGTCAACTCAGGCAGCCATATTCTAGAGCTCATGTTCTTCAATACTACCAGATGAATTTTTTTCAATAGATTATAATATCATACCCTCTCCTTATACAGATTTAATTATGTCCCTTGACCTCAAATAAGAAGTGAATCATTGCCTTAAAGTCTTACTAATGTCAGAAATTTCAATCAATGTGGGAATGGTCCCAGGATTTCACAAACTATATCATATAGTCTCTTAGAAACAACATGGAAATGTTTAGAAAATGAGTGTGGTATCAAAACACAATTTGTCAAAATAACTGGTTTCAGTCTTTGCTCTGTTGGATTGCATTCTTAGTGTGTGTGTGTGTGTGTCTGTCTGTCTGTCTCTCTGTGTGTGTCTGTGTGTGTCCAGGGAGAGGAAGCGGGGGTGGAGTGGGGAGGGCAGGGGAGTAGGGGGAAGTGGTGAGGGGAGAAGAGGAAGGAGAGAAGATGGGAAGGGGACAGAGAACAGAAGAGAGAATAACTCACTTGTCCATGCTCAGACAAGGCGCATAATCTGGTAATCTTGGCACGGACAGTTGTTTATTGCCTGTAGGGCAGGCTATCTATTAGGCTGTTTGCTTTCTCTCCTGTAATTTCATTTTGTATATTATATCTTCTAAAATATTTTATAAATAGCTCTAGGCTAAGGGCCCAGACTTTCTATTTCTTCATATAGTAAGCTCCCAATAAATGCCTCTTTGCTAGCTAGAGGACATTTTACCTTTGAACAGAGGTTTACTCCCCCTAAATACATTTTGTGTATGTTCTGTCATGGTGAAAGACTTTTCCATGATGTGATACTCATAGTTTATTTTTGTTTCAAATTTCAATCATAACAAAATTTTCTAATGTTTATATAGTTATGGAGCACTTAGAGGTACAATTTGATTCACAATTACATGACTGATTTGTTTAATGTTTTTAATCTCTCAGATGGTTACAAAGTTGTGTGTTTCCCTAGGTTGTTGGAATGTTTCACTGCATTGTTCAGATATTGGGTAGGGGTGGAATCATGTGATTCTGAATCTTCTGATTCTTTGCTATGGTCTCTGAACCAAACCCCAAGCCCTGCATGTTTATAATGTATCCAAATGCCACAGCTAGTCCTTGATTCCTAGTTTATGTCAGTGCATGAAGGTTATTCGGATACATGTGCTCCAGCAGGTAATGGAATGTCAGTCTCAGCAGATGCCAATTAGAAAGTCTGGGCCAACAGGGCCCTAAGGCATCCAGTCTTGTATTGTATAAAATTATAATCAGCTGGATGGATCAACTGAGTTCAAGAGCCATAAATCTAGATAGAAATACCTTCTCCGTATCAGGTGGCCACTTCAGGAAAGGTAATGAAAAAGCTCCTTCTGAGTGACCAGTGAGCAGTTCAGAGTACTTATGGTGAAGATGTTAGATATTTGACCCATAGAGTCCCCAGGAGATAACAAAAATGTTGCTGTATTAAAAACTAGCTTTTTCTAAAATTTTTGCTAGTCAGGACAGGCTTTATGCATAATAGGAATTGAGAGAAACGAAGAAATAACTTTCTGCCCCTTAAACTTCTCACCTGTGGTTCATTTGATGACTGTATTTCTGTCATTTTTGAGTCATCACTTGGGTGGTTGGGGTATTGTGGCTTTGGGGAATTTAGTTGATTATGTAAATAGTCCTGAGAAGAGAAATGTTTTGCAATATTACCATTCATTTCTGCCCATACAAAGGGCTTTTTTTGGGGGTTGGGGATAGGGGTCATTGTTTCTGTTGTTGTTTTTAATCAGGTATGTGTTTTGGCAAAGACTTATAGGATGTCTAAGGAAGTTTAATACCGGATAGAGACTTTTTCTGGACCAAGCAGAATGCATCTTGGTGTTCATATGTTTTGGCACTGGCGCAGGGGTAACACCTGCAGAGGATAGTAGAAGTAGCACTAGACTGTGAGTTGGAAACCTAGGTTCAAGTCCCATCTCAGCAACTAATTAGATTTATGTGTATCTTAAGCAAATCCCTTCTTTTCTCTGAACCTTAGTCTCCTTTTTTAAAAAGGAGGGAATGTAGGTTAGGAGTTCTCAAACTTTAAGGTGTAGAAGAACTATGCAAAGGAGTGTTTAAAAATTCAGATTTGGGGTCATTGTCTAGTTTTCATCCTTTGAGTCAGATTAGGGCCAGGAATCGTAGAAATAACTCAAAGGGAATTTGTATGGTTTAAGGTCCACTCTTTCAGAAACTGGATTAGGTGATTTCTAAGGTCTTTTACAGCCCTAAAAGTTCTTTATTTCTGATGGCTTTCCTTGTGTTTTGGAATGGGAACGACTCATTTTTCTACCTTCATTTTCCTTTCTCTCTTCCTCTTTCTTTGGTCATATTCTTTCCTTCTCTTCCCACCTTCTCCCTTTGCCCTCTTGTCTCATCTCCAAGGTAACAACTGCATTCAGTGGGGATGGGAACAATTCAGTGAACACTAAATTGGAAAGTACAGGTAGGATCCCTGTCAGCACAGGTTGAGAGATAAGGACAGCTAAACAACACTCTTTGGCTTTGGGTGGAGAAATGCCGTGTTCACCTGCTAGTGATCCATGACACATGGGATGCATGTTCTAATAAGAGAGGCATATGATGGGATAGGGGCCATGTCACAGGGAGCTGAGAGAGGTCATGGGACTTTGGATGGGTAAATGTGAATGCCCTCTTTCTCTCCTTTCACTTGTAGTCTATTGGGTACCACTAGCAAGTGGAAGCGGAGAAGGCAAAGGCAAGCCACTCCAGTACTCTTGCCTAGAAAATCCCATGGACGGAGGAGCCTGGTAGGCTGCAGTCCATGGGGTCGCTACAAGTCAGACATGACTGAGCGACTTCCCTTTCACTTTTCACTTTCACACATTGGAGAAGGAAATGGCAACCCACTCCAGTGTTCTTGCCTGGAGAATCCCAGGGACGGGGGAGCCTGGTGGGCTGCCATCTATGGGGTCACACAGAGTTGGACACGACTGAAGTGACTTAGCAGCAGGAGCAGCAAGTGGAAGTGCTGAAAGAACATAAGTAGTGAGAGATGTTGTTCAAATCAAACTTTGAGGGGACCATTCAAATCAGTTGCAGACACACTTCTTCCAACCTAGCTCTATATCAGAAGGCCCTGGGCAGCTGAAAAGAGTAACAGTGCCTAGGTCATGCCGTAGACTAATTAAATCCAAGCCTCTGAGAGCGGTTGTAGGTACTGGCTTCTTTTAAAGATTTTAAAGTCCAGCCAAGGTGAAGAACCACTGCTCTAGCAGGGTTACTTATAGATGTGAGAGAAGCAAGACTTAAATAACTGGTCTTCTAGCATGTTGCTAAGCTGCTGGCCAGCACTGTCTTAGTTGCGTAGGCCTGGAAGTTTGTTTTTGGTGTTCTGTCTCTCCATTTGGCACCTGGCATGCTTCAACTGTGGGTTAACAAAACATGTGCTTATGATGTGCCCCTGCATCTAGACTCTCTAGTCTGTGCCTCCTCTTATCCAGGCTCAGTTCTCTGCCTCCAGCTGTGGTAGGAAACACTCAGTGTGAGTGTCTGCATGATAAGAATTTGCTTTAAAGAATCAAGAGTACTTTGGCCTTTATTGTAGTTGGAGGCTTTGAGGCCAATCACTGATAACTGGATCAATTTTCACCTTTGCATGCCCTATCAATTCTGGCAATAAAAACCAAATATATGAAAGGAGAACTTTCTCTCATTTAGCTTGGGTCTCAATTCATTTTCTTCCAAATCTCAGTTCTATTTACCCACCTAGTAGAACATTGTGGTCTATGTTGACTGGTCTCCTTTTTTATTTTTTAATTTACTTTTTAATTGAAGGATAATTGCTTTACAGAATTTTGTTTTCTGGCAAACATCAACATGAATCAGCCTTAGGTACTGGTCTCCTTTTATATCTTGTTAATGAACATGCCCCTTTATACCTTGTCTTTAGAAACAACCGAATCTCTGGCCTGCTCAGTTTCTTTGCTTGCTTTCAGCAGTGAAGTGGTCAGGATTTTTCTTCCTCCCTGGTAAAGGTTATGTAAACAAGTCGCATTGAACAGTGAGCTCTCCAATCCCTACTTTCATTTCATCCTTACAGCAAGTCCTTGGAGTAGGAGAGGCATGAGTCATTAGCATTCTTTTTAAAATGAGATGGAGTGGAGGTGCAGAGAAGTCACTTGCCCCAGGTTTTTGCAGTCAGTCTCAAAATCCATTTTCTGCATAGCCCATATCATTTGTGGATGTCTTTCAGATTGTTTGCTTATTTGTTTGGTTATTGTCTGTCTTCTCTGTGCGTTTGATATGAATAGGGCTTTTGTCTGTCATGTTCACCTCTGTATTCCCTAGAAATTAGATTAGTGCCTGGCATATAGTGAATGTTTTTGTTAAGTGTTGAAAGGAACCTCAGTCTTTTTGTCCCAAATCCTATGATCTTTTAAATTCTTTAGGCTCCTCTTCTTTTGCCAATGTTCAAAGAGATAGATAGGAAAATGCACAAATGGTCATGCAGCTAGTAATTAGTAGAACCTGGCACCAGAATCCAGGTTGTTTCATTCTCAGTAGAGTAGATCTGTGTTACTTTATTTGTGGATATTGGTTGATCTTACAATTTGCTGTTTTTTGCAAGATCCTTGAATGATGATGTGCATACTGTAATGCCATGGACAGAACCATGTCTACCCAGTCACCTCCCCTTCTCCGTCAGCCAGAGCTTTGGTCTTCAGTGTTCTGAGGTTACTCAATGTTACTAGGCAGCCCCACCCTAGCCTGCCCCCTGCTGTTCAGGGTCTTCCCAAATTGCTTCTCTCTGAAATTTTCATTGTCCTTTGACCCACTCTTATTTCAGCTGTCAGTTGCTAGCTGGATGGAGTCACCTTACCTCTTTAGGTCTCACTTTCCTTACCAAATAACAAAGATAGTAATAGATCCTCCCCCCTGCCTTGTGTCATCTGAGTGGTATGAGCACAGAAAGTTACAATGAGTAGTTTTTAAGGCCTTTTATAGATATGAGATATTATTAGGTTTTTCTAGGAAGCTACTTAATATGTCAAACAAATTAAGGGCCCTATGACTTATTTTATAATGGTTTGAGGTACCTTTTCTTGGTTTCTCTGTTAAATTTTAACAAAGACATACAACACTTTCAACCTAACAGAGTAATTCCTATGATGGCAGTTTTAAGACTCTTTGCAGAAATGTGAGGAACAGATTTTTATTTGGTGGTGGGAGAAGAAGAGGTTTTTAGGGCTTCCCTGTTCATTCTCTTTCTTTGTAATATTGCTCACATTAACTCTTTGTTCATCCTGTGTAGCTGCTGCCTGTGCTGAGCCACAAATTAGTCAGGACTGCCAGTGCTTTGTGATTTGGTTTGAAACGGTTCAAATGGATCTCATCTAGTTATAGTCTATTTGGTTCACTTCCAGAAGGCTTCTCAGTATAGCTCTCCTGTGCTGGAGCCCAGTAGGCAGCAGGTCTCTACTGCGCAGGTGCAGTTGAATTGGGGCAGTGTTTAATTGCCTGCTTGATGCTCTGTGACTGGGGGACCAATGCCAGTGAGGAGAAAGGTGAAGGCTACATAGTATGCCAAAGCTCTCAGCCCTCATTTGAAAATGCACAGGCTAAACAGGAAGGTGTCTGATTCATTTGGAAACCTGCCTCAGTGTCTACTCATTGCAGACCTTTTGTTGAAGTCTGTCAACAAGTGTCCTTTGCAGAGTTGTGAGACCCAGAGGTTGGTGTCTTTCCAGTTATTTTCTTGTCAGAGCCATCATTCCAGAAAATTATAGAGTGTGGATTGAAACTAAGATTATAGGTTTAAACAGCCCTTGCCTCTCTCTAACTAGGGAGAGCCTAAGCAACACCAGAAGCTAAATTTGGTCTTAGTCATTATGAAAATTGAAAGTAATGCTTTACAATTAAGAGTTTGAAAATAGCCTTTAATTTAGATTCCATAAAATATTGATGGGGTGGGAAGATGTAATGCTGAGGGCACAGGGGGCCTGTATTAAAAATGAGTAAAGGCTTTTAAAGCTTTGGTACTAGTTTAAATGTGGTCCAAGGGCCATGGCAATTTCAAGGGGTTGAGATTGACTGGTTACCTCAGGCCCTGTGAAACGGAGTATTAAACTTCTTTGTAGCAAGAATCACTAGAATTACTGACTAGAAAGGTAAAATGGAGGCTGAGATTCTAGAAAAGTAAGGTGGACTTAAAATACATGAAGCTTAGAAATAAATAGGGAGTTTAAGAAATAGGGATATTCTGGAAGGACTGAGGAAATTTTAAAAGCACAGAAAACCTGTCTTATCCTGAAGTATAAAAAAAGGAGGGAATAGTCAAGACAGAGTGCAGGTGTGGACCAAATTGGAGAACAACAAACAAAGAAAAACACTGGAAAATGTCCTCTAACTCCCCACTCAGCAAGAGAATCCCAGCTTGTCAATAAAGTGAAAAATTCCTGGACCTCACAATCTCTCTGTACTTAGGAAGAGCCAGAACTAAAAGGGAAGGTAGCAGGACTCTGATGTAGAGACTGTCATATTGTGAAGGAGGCTGGTATGAGTCTGGCCATGGGTGGAGAAGTTTCACTAAATACAGGAAGTGTAGAAAAGGTTTCTTTGCCAGTATTGTTGGAAACTAGCTTATGTTGTGGGCATTTTGAAGTGTGAGTGTTATATTTATGTTTTCTAAATGGGGTGTGTGTGTGTGTGTGTGTGTGTGTGTGTGTGTGTGTGTGTGTGAAAACAGAAGAAAGAAGCATCTAAAGTCCTACCCCTCTAAGATAACCATCTTAGAATGATCATCCTTTTGTGTGGCTCATTATGTGTATATACATATACATGTGTTATTTTTTGTAAATGGCATCATACTCTAATGCTTTCTTTGTTGTTTAAGGATGTCTTTTGAAGGGCTTGTACTTACTTCCTCTTCTTGTTATACTTGCCCAGGATGACCAAAGTTAACAGCCTGACATATATCCTTCTGTACATTTCTCTAGATTAATTTCACATAATTCAGACAAACACAGACACACACACATAACTTTGGTCATTATTTTATAATATTGATTAGTATATTATACATTTTCTGTATCTTTTATTAATCAGTACTAATGGATTTGCTGAATTTTACCCAGTTCTCTTAATGACAGTAGTTCATGATATGAATGTGTTGTACCACAGTCTGTTCGATCATTCCCATATTAATTCAATGTATTTTTAGTTGCCATAACCATTGGCTCTGCAGTAACTGTTCTCGTATTAGTTTAAACCATATAAAATCACTATTTTTGTGTACCAAAAATAGTCAACCATTAATAAAAAAACTAGAATGTAAAAAAATTAACCAGAAACAATAGGGGTCAGGTTTGTAGATGTGGGAAATAAAATCAGCAATTAATGCTGAGAAAAAGAACAAGGGATAAAAATATGAATAATGGACTAGAGAATGGAGAAACAACACGTGGCTAATCTGTGTATCTAAAGATAAAGGATAAATGCAATAGAAACAATAATAGAAGAAAACATCTCTGAAATAAAGAAATGGCTGAATCTGCAGATCAAAAGGTATCACCAGGTACCACTCAAACTAACAAGATGTGACTGACATCTAAATAATCCTGGTGAATGTCCTGAATTTCAAGATGAAAGAAAAAAAATCTATAGGAACCCACTCAAAAAAAAAAAAAAAAAGGAAAAAGAAACAACAACAACAACAAAATCAGCTCACCTCTAAGTAAAAAAATGGGATAACCAGGTTTTCACATAATATTAAATGTGATAAGACAATGAAGTGATACTTACATATTTTGATATAAAAATATCTTACCCAAGAAGTTCTCTACCCTGACAGTGCAACATAAAGATACCTTCAGAAATGTAAGAGCTTGGAAAATACATCCTCTGCAGAATCTTTGGAAAAGGAGGTGGGCAACTCAAAATAGAATTCAAAGCAACTTAAAAATAAAGACTTTAAGAGTGTGGATTATGTTTATAAAAAGGTTGATGCATACAATGACTCCATTTAAACATGGAATTATTCTAAAAATTTTGTAGGTAAGATTATATAAACAGAATGCACAGGTCATTAATAATTCTTGAAAGGACAGATAACATTTTAAACATTGAAAATACAAAACTCAGTCTAAAATCTCATACTGTGCCACCGTTACCTGGAAAAAATGGGCATGCGGTAGGAAAGCACAGAAGGAATTAGTAGATACTATTTCAAGGAGAATTGTAGATTCAAATTATTTTAGTTTTAAGGGTAACCTCTTACAGAATTAAAAGCAGAAAGTATACTTTCAAATCACTAAAGCAGAAAAAAACCAAAGAAAATCTATATTAAAAAAAGGAGATAGGAAAAAGCATAATTCAAATACAACAAAAGTAAAACCAAGTGATGCTATTAAATGTGGGTGCAACATTTCTATTATAGGACAAAGATTCTCAGATGGAGTTCAGAAACAGTGTTCAACTATAGTTTCTGTGTTTTATGAAAGACACACTATAGAAGAAATATCTATCTATATCTCAGCAAATCCAGATAGAAGACATAATTAATAAGGTGGAACCTAAAGCAACCACATTCATAAGATGAGGCTGGTAACTTATTATGAATTTAACATTTCTCTAGTAACGTAGCTGCAATGTGGCTGTGTGACTTTACATTTAATATAATTAAAATTAAATAGAAAAAGTTCAGTTCCTCAATAGTACTAGTGAAAGTTGCTCAGTAGTGTCCAACTCTTTGTGACCTCATGGACTATACAGTCCATGGAGTTCTCCAGGCCAGAATACTGGAGTGGGTAGCCTTTCCATTCTCCAGGGGATCTTCCCAACCCAGGGATCGAACCCAGGTCCCCCGCATGGCAGGTGGATTCTTTACCATCTGAACCACAAGGGAAGCCCAAGAATACTGGAGTGAGTAGCCTAACCCTTCTCCAGGGGATCTTCTGGACCCACAGACCGAACTGGGGTCTCCTGCATTGCAGGCGGGTTCTTTCCCAACTGAGCTACTAGGCACATTTCAAATGCTCAGCAGCCACATGTGTCCAAGTGCTCAATAGTCAGAACACTGGACAACAATGACAGAAGATTTCATCATCTCAGTTCAGTTTGACAGTACTGTAAGGATGTATAGTAAGAGTGCATCCCTGGTGGCTCAGAGGTTAAAGCGTCTGCCTCCAATGCGGGAGACCCGGGTTCGATCCCTGGGTTGGGAAGATCCCCTGGAGAAGGAGATGGTAACCCACTCCAGTATTCTTGCCTGGAGAATCCCATGGACAGAGAAGCTTGGTAGGCTACAGTCCATGGGGTCGCAAAGAGTCGGACACGACTGAGCAACTGAACAGAACGGAACGGAATGTACAAAATGAAATCCATTCAAATGTAATAATTTACTACTGCTGGATACAGGGAAAACCTTACAGAATGCCAGTTGTAAAGGGGGGTAGAATATGTATCTATTTTCTATGAAGGATAAAAAGGCAAAATGTAAATAACAATTTAGAGGGTCTGATTAATAAAGTTGAAGTAATCAATTTATGAAAAAAATCTTTACCCATGGGACATTAAAAATGTAATCACATACTAACTACACTGTAAGCCCCAATTCCAAAAATCAGAGATAGTACAACATTCAGTAATATTTGCAATTAATGATAGATGGACAAGTGGAAACCTTTTGCATACTTAGACAATTCAGAACACTCTTTCAAAAAAACTTCTTGGTTTGAGAAAGAAAACAGAAGCCACAACATCAGAATATTTAGAGAAATGACAATAATGAGAATTATGTGTCCAAATCTAAGAGGTATTGACAAGCTTTAATTAGAAGGAAATTAATAATTCATAGTTCTATAAAATTTCTTTTATTAAGCATTCTACTTCCAAAGCTAGAACATCATAAACATAAGGGAAATCCTGAGGAAGAACTTAATAGGACTATAAGGAGATACTAATGAACTAGAAAAGAAAAATCCATTGAAACTACATGCAAATGCAAATACTTTTTCTTGAAAAAAAAATATGAGGGACAAAATCCTAGGCTAATAAATCTGAAAGGGGGTAATTCCATAAAATTAGAAATGAAAATGGGAGTATAACTAAAAATATGGAGGAGAGTTTCAGAATTATGTGAAAGTCATGTACAACTCCATGCTTTGAATTTGAAGATCTCAGTGACATACTTCTTTCAAAATACAGATTATTATTCAGTAAGTAGAGGGCCTTATGGTTGATGTAAACAAGAGGTACTACCTATGGGTATAACTTTCTCAATGAAGTGTGTTCCTGATTCTTAATTTTTAATTTAAACATTAATTTTTAAACACTACTTTTTATTTAGCTAAAAAACACAACATAAAATTTTGTAATCTAATCATTTCTAAGTTTATATAGTTCAGTTCTGTTAACATTGTTGTGCCACCAATCTCTAGAACATTTTCATTTTGCAAAACTGCAACTTTATACCCATTAAACAATAATGACCCCTGCCACTGGCCCCTTGTCTTAGCCCCTGGTAACCACCATTCTGCTTTCTATTTCTAAGTAGACTCCTTAAAATACTTCATATATGTGGAATCACACTGTGTTTGTCTCTTTGTGACTGGTGTATTTCACTTAGAATGACATTTCAAAGTTCATGTTGTGACAGGAATTTCTTTAAGTTTGAACAATATTCCACTGAATATATGTACCACATTAAAAAAATCCATTTGTCCATCGATGGACATCTGGGTTGCTTTATAAACTTTTACACATATTTCATTTACAAAAATAGTATTTTATAATGCACAATATATTGCGTTTTGCTCTTTGATATACAATATACAGGAAAAGAATGTTTCTTCACCAGGACAGGGTATATATTATCAGTCACTAAAGACTTACAGAATGTATCTATCAAATCTGTCAATTTAGACATTTGAAAACACTGGAGATGAAGAGCGTATTTCAACCAAGCAGAATAGACCTGAGGACCTGATATTCTTGATATCGATTTGTTCAGATTGTGATGAGGGTGGAATTTGCATAGGTAAAAATTAGAATTATGATGGGAAATACTCTTTCTGTCCATTGGTTTGGTGGTGGTGTTCAGTTGCTCAGTCGTGTTTGACTCTTTGTGACCTCATGAACTGCAGCGCGCCAGGCTTCCCTGTCCTTCACCATCTCCCAGAGCTTGTTCAAACTCATGTCCATTGAGTCGGTGATGCCATCCAACCATCTCATCCTCTTTTGTCCCTTTCTCCTCCTGCTTTCGATCTTTCCCAGCATCAGAGTCTTTTCTAATGAGTTGGCTCTTCACATCAGGTGGTCAAAGCTTTGGAGCTTCAGCTTCAGCATCAGTCCTTCCAATGAATATTCAGGATTGATTTCCATGAAGGCCTATTTAAATTAGGGATCATTGTGAAGTGAATTCAAACCACATCTCAGCCTACTTACTTTGTGTACATTGAGATAACTTTCTTCCTCAAAGCTTAATTTCCTCACATTTAAAAAAAGTTTAAATAACCTATCCATTTTTTCAGCTTTGTGAGGAGCAATTTGTGATAATTTATTAGAAAATACATTGCAAATTTCTTTTACAATTCAGATTAGCCACTAGCTTTTATTTACTGAAAGAGGATTTTGTCTTTCTTTTTTCAAGAAAAAAGTTATTGAGCAGTAATTTACATAAAGTGAACTGTATTTATTTAAAGGGTAAAATGTGATGAGTTTTGGCATATTTATATACCTATGAAATAAGGACACTGAATGTTTCTATTACCTCAAAGAGTTCCTTTGTATGTCTTTACAATTCATCTTTCTCTTTACCCTTGCCCTCAGTATTGATCTCCTTTTTATCATTATAGATTAGTTTGCCTTTTTGAAGTTCTAAATTAATCTTATGATCTGTTCTTTTTTGTCAGGTTCATTTTACTCAGTGTAATTAATGATCCTGAGGTTTATCCCTCTTGGAATCGGTACTCATTCTGGTGTATTTCTGAGTAGTATTGCATTTTATTTATCCATTCACCCATTCATCAACCTCTGGGATATTTCTAGTTTTTATGAATAATGAATAAAGCTACCATGATCATTTATGCACAAGTTTTGGACATAAGTTTTTTTGAGGGAGGGAGTATTTGGTGTTACCTCATCATGGTTTTAGTTTATATTTCCATAATGATTAATGAGGTTGAGCATTTGTTTGTGTTTATTGGGCATTTATATATCTTCCTTATGAAGTATCTTTTTATATATACTGCTCATTTTTCTATTGTTTGTCATTCTACTTATAAGAGTTCTTTATATATTCCAGATAAAAGTCATTTGGCTGATACATGAATTGCAAATATTTCCTCCAGTCTGTAGTTTGCTTTTTAAAATACTTTATTCATAAATTTTGATAATACATATACTCAGTATAAGAAAACCCAAAGGACAATATAGTGCAAAAGAAATTCTCCCCCTTCACCTGGCTCCCAGATTGGTCTATATTTCCAGCAATGGTCAGAGCAAGCATTGCATGAGTGTTTCTGCAGATGGATGTGGGCCATTATGAGGGAGACTTGGGTCTTGTAAAATGGAGCTGCGTAGAGAGATGTGGAAATCGAAGCAGAAATAAGCAGGAGGCCTAGTGCCAGATGCCCAAAGGTTGAAGAAACAGTCTCAATTAGCAACCTAAACTCCTGGTCCTAGACAGACCATAGCTGCACCTGCTGGGTCATAGGAATAGTAGAAGAGATGGTGCCTTGAAGCAACCAGGAGATATGGTCCACTTTAATTATCTGCCAGGTTCTAGGTCCAGAGTCAGAAGAGTACTGTGTTAAGTCAAGGAAAAACTATCCCTATCTGTTTGTTAACTGTCCCCACCTCTTTGACCTGGATGGAACTTCTACAGTAAGGATGTAGGATAGAGATGATTCAGGAGAAAACAGGCTAGCAGAAGGAGCTTCTACATTATTGCAACCTCACATCTTGAGGTAGGAAGATTTCATTTAGGTAACGTTAGGATTTTTCTACTATTATTGAGCTGAAAAGTCATAGGCCTATTGGAACTTTTCTCCATGAACAAGGAATAGTACTCTCATTGAATTAAATTTTATTAGGAAAACAGAACTGCCATATAATCCAGAAACTTCACTTTTGGTTAAATATGAAAACTGAAGGAAAAGAAATCATTATCCTAAAGAGATATCTGCATACCTGTGTTCATTGAAGCATTATTTACAATAGCCAAGACACAAAAACAACCTAAGTGTCCATCAATGGATTAGTGGATAAAGACAATATGAGTAACACACTCAAACACAAATATTATTCAGCCATAAGAAGGAAGGAAATACTGCCATTTGTGACAACCTGTATGGACCTCAAGGACATTGTGTATGTGTGTGCTAAGTTGCTTCAGTTGTGTGCGACTCTTTGCAACCCTATGGACTGTAGCCCACCAGGCTCCTTTGTCCATTGAATTCTCCAGGCAAGAATACTGGAGTGGGTTGCCATTCCCTTCTCCAGGACATCTTCCTGACACAGGGATTGAACCCAGGTCTCTCATGTCTCCTGCATTGGCAGACAGGTTCTTTACCACTAGCTCCACCTGGGAAGCCCTGAGGGCATTATACTAAGTGAAATAAGTCTGACAAAGACAAATACTCTATGATCTCACTTAAAAAATGTGGAATTTACAAAAACCAAACTCATAGAAACAGAACATATTGGTAGTTGCCAGAGTTGTAGCGGGTAGGGGAAATTGGGTGAAGATGGTAAAAAGTTACAGACTTCCAGCTATGAGATTAATAAATCCTTATGATGTAGTGTGGAACATGATGATTATAGTTAACAATACTATATTGTATATTTGAAAGCTGCTAAGGCAGTTCAAAAGCATCAATTCTTCGGCGATCAGCTTTCCTCACAGCCCAACTCTCACATCCATACATGACCACTGGAAAAACCATAGCCTTGACTAGATGGACCTTTGTTGGCAAAGTAATGTCTTTGCTTTCTAATATACTATCTAGGTTGGTCATAACTTTCCTTCCAAGGAGTAAGCGTCTTTAAATTTCCTGGCTGCAATCAGCATCCGCAGTGATTTTGGAGCCCCCCAAAAATAAAGTCTGACACTGTTTCCACGGTTTCCCCATCTATTTGCCATGAAGTGATGGGACCAGATGCCATGTGGTGCTGGAGAAGACTCTTGAGAGTCCCTTGGACTGCAAGGAGATCCAACCAGTCCATTCTAAAGGAGATCAATCCTGGGTGTTCATAGGAAGGACTGATGCTAAAGCTGAAACTCCAATACTTTGGCCACCTCATGCGAAGAGTTGACTCACTGGAAAAGACTCTGATGCTGGGAGGGATTGGGGGCGGGAGGAGAAGGGGATGACAGAGAATGAGATGGTTGGATGGCATCACTGACTCGATGGACATGAGTTTGAGTGAACTCTGGGAGTTGGTGAAGGACAGGGAGGCCTGGCGTGCTGTGATTCACGGGGTCACAAAGAGTCGGACACGACTGAGTGACTGAATTGAGCTGAAGGCAGTAGATCTTAAAAGTTCTCATCATACGAAAGCAAATTTATGATGGTGTGAAGTTGTAAAGTGATTGTTGTTAACTTATTGTGATAATCATTTTGTAATACACAAATCAGATTGTACATCTAAAACTTATGCAGTGTTATATGTTATATCTCAATAAAACTGGAAAAAATAGAACTCATCTTTTTTTTTTTAGTTATATGTAAACTAGTTAAACATAATAAGATTGTAGAAAAGCCTCAGTGTTAAGTGTACTTCTTTCAAGAGGAGAAAAAAGCAGTATAGCTAGATGTGATACTAGTGATGCTAATAGGAAACACTGTGAGAGTTTGGGGTCTAGATCTATTCTGGTTGTAACCAAAAACTGGTGAAAATTTGTCCTTTCTTTTAGAGATATAATTGACACATGACTAGCTGTAGTGTGGACCCTAAACCAGGGATATATTATCTTCACAGTTACTTTAAATATGCTGACAACCTGGTTCATCTGATGGTAGAATAACATGATAATATGTAACTGTGAACACTCCTA